>NC_056728.1:219461069-219813569 GCF_019279795.1 Protopterus annectens
TAGCAATATAAGGAATAATGTACATACCAATGCTTTGGCAGCACATACAGGCAAAACAGGTCATAATGTTTTTCAACAGGTCAGACCTGATATGAGGACAGGAGATGTGAATAGCTATTTAGAGAATCTGGAGGTTAAATGGATAATAGATATAAAGCCAAAACACGATTGTTCCACACAACGGAGCTAAATAAAAATGATAATCCTTTTATTAAATGAGGTAGGCGCTTTCACGGATAAAAATCCGCTTCTTCAGACCATTACCTCATTTAATAAAAGGATTATCATTTTTTATTTAGGTCCGCTGTGTGGAACATTCGTATTTTGGCTTTATATCAATTTTCTGTTTGTGTTCCTTTATCTACGAGGAAGTTACTTCTCTGTGAGCTTAAATGGATAATAGCACTGCAAGCCCACAGAGATCCAGGGCTTATGCTAGTGTACTTTTAAAGTCAGCAGTAATTAAAAGAAGCTGAATCTGATTTGTTATTTTAAAGTAACGTGATTTTAACTTGAATAAATTGTCTGTTTTTAACTCTCATTTTATGTGGATCTGAGGAAGCGGTAATCCCGCGAAAGCACTCATCCTTTTACAATAAAACTGATACACTATAGCTTGGAAGAATAACGCCTTATTTGTCTTTGTTCAACTTTGTTGGTGTGCTCACATTTTGCTTTTCTACATTTGAACTTTACTGTGTGTGAGCTACCTTTGGCAGGAGTGTGTGCTTTTTGTTCTACATACTACTATCTGATTTAAGTTACACTCAGAACAAACCTTTGGCAGGAAAGAAGGACTGGTCCTTCGAGAGACTCTCCCCCGGATTCTCAAAAGCTTGCATGGCATGCATGATTAGTGTAAGAGGAAATTTTCCCAATATGGTGGGCGAGCGATCCACGTACGTGCACGTTTGATGTGCATGAGCACTGTAGCACTAGTGCTGCACATTCCCAGCCCCCGTATGCAAATCACCCCATTTGCAGGTGAAAACCATGCAAATTAGGTAAATCTGCCATCCAGGAAGCAGGAATCAGGGCGTGCAGGACTAGTGTAATATGCAGAAATGTACTCAGTTAGTAACCAAGTACGGTACTGCAAACTCCAAAACGGAGCTATGACAGCTCCAAATAAAGGCTGCATATCATTGAGGAAGCATGCCAATGGCCAAGTAGAAGGCCATTGGCATTGCAAACAATGCAAAATGTACAAAATACAACTTTTATGATATGTCCGCCGATCACGGCCATTGAAGCATAGGGCAGCGGTGGGGAAATAAGAAAATAAACCTAAAAAAAAGCAGTCTAACTAAAATCAGTATTCCACCATGCAAGTCAATGGCAGGCAAAAGACAACCTGGCCAGTGAATAGTGGTTGCTAAGGGGGGAGGCACAGTGTGACACATGTAACTATGCATTAGTAGGCAATTCTATGCAAATGAGGGGAAGAATAGTGAATCCCGGTTTTCCCCAGCATGTGGGGCAGGTCCCAACAGTGTAAGAGTATGAATAGCTGAGTGCAAGACTAGGAGGTAGGTGACATCATGTGTGGGAGTGTCAGGCATACTGCCAACGGATTGGAGCCCTGTGGCTCGTGGTTGCATCCAGCTTAGCACAGCAAAGCCAGGGGGTGTGTCTAAACCTGCCCAGCATGTACAACAAAGTGTAAGCGGGTGTGCGCGCAGCACAACGGGATCTACAGGAAGATAAAGGAACTGAACCCAGGAAATAGCAGCAGTGTGCACACTGGAGTACACCGATTGCGTGGCGCGCCCCTGGGATGAATCAGAAGGACAATGGGAAGGGAAAGCAGCAGTAGGAAGTTAATCAAGGGGTACTAGGTTTGCTGCCAGGTGAAACGTATCAGAACCAGCCAATTACACAGGCAGCAGACCAACCCAGCCCAGAGCACCACTATAAACTATGCAAACACCTACTCCTCCGGTTTTTCCCATACCCTACACCAGCGGTGTAAACAAGCGGGTAACTTTTAACACTCACAACAGCAAAATGTTAGGGGCTGCAATAGATATCATGCAACTTGTGGAAGAGGCTGAGGGTGGTGAGGATGGGAATACTGCCGACCAACCCACAGTGAGGAGATGGAGAGGAGTGTACAGACCCAGGGTAGCCTACCAAGGGCTACATGAGCTGGGGATAGTGGAGTGCTATAGGGTGGACAGGGTCCTCCTACAGCAGATTGTTGAGCTGTACCGGCCGCGCATGACACACAGAACTAACAGAGGGGAACCCATCCCAGTGGAAATTAAGGTATGTGTAAGCCTAAGAATACTAGCTACAGGTGCCTTCCAAAGACCAACTGCGGATATGATGGGGATCTCACAGGCATCAGCATCCAGGGTACTCCACCAATTCCTGGATGCCATGGCAGCACATGTCGGTGAGCATGTATATTTTCCCCTCACCCATGAGGCATTGGCCAGCAGTATGCGTCTCTTCCAGCAAATAGCAGAATACCCTGAGGTAGTGGGTGCAATAGACTGCATGCACATATGCATCAAAGCACCACCCAGGTAGGGCAGGGTAGGGTCTACATCAACCACAAGGGCTTCCCCTCCATCAACTGCCAGGTCATGTGCGATAACCAGGGCATAATACTGAACGTGTGTGCTGGTTGCCCTGGAAGTTATCATGATTCCCACATCTGGCATCTGATGCATCTGTACCAGAAATTTGCCAATGGGGACATCCCACACGGTCACCTAGTGGGGGATGCTGGATACGCACTGGAGTCATGGCTGATGACACCCATCAGAAATGCACACACACTGGAACAAGAACTCCATAATGAGGCACACGCACAAACAAGAATCATAATAGAGCGTTTGTTTGGGATGTCACGGTTCTGGTGCCTGGACACATCCAGTGGAGCCTTGCAGTACTCACCAACTACCTGTACCCATATCGTCCTTGTATGTGCCATGCTACACAATATGATTCTGCAGAAACAGCTGCAGCAGGAGCAGCAAGGGGCAGCGCCACATAGCGCCCCACCAATGCCAAGGCCTGCACAGGCACAGAGTGACTCGGAGGAGGAACAACCTGAGCCTGCCCCAGTAGGCAGAAGGAGGTGTGCCCAGTATGCCCTGGCCCTGGCAAAGAGGCAACACATAGCACATACACTGACACGGGAGGGACCCAGGGAATAGCACCTCTCTCTGACTCTCACATATAGTAAAAGGGATGCCGAACATTACACTACCTGTGCCTAACCATGCGCAGACAGTGTACTACATGCATCCGACATAGGCAGCCCTGCAGCACCACCCTCAATACTGGGACACCCATAAGATACGGGACACACACATGCCAGTCAGGAGGGGGGGGGGTCACATACTCAACAACAGTCACAGCCAGCAGGACGGGTGTAGACAGACACAAACAAATGCCGTACTATGGCCTCTGAATGAGGTGTATGGGTAACCCCCACCCAGGCCTACACAGACAGACTACAGCAGGCCAGGTAGTGGGATGTTAGTTGTGACGGCTAGGAAGTCAGAAACTAATGTGTATGCAATTAAAAGATAAGAACGGTAGTACACCGGTATGGCTTAGCCAGCATGATAGGTAAGACTACTGACTGAAATGGACTACAGGGCATACCAGTACAGTCCTAGCACATGTGTACAACTGTCAGGTGTGCCCCCTCACCCCACACAGAAATATAGTAACAGTCAGGTGCGCCCCCCCCCATTCCTGTGTAGAAACATAGAAATAGTCAGGTGTACCCCCAGCTATGCAGACATGTTGCAACAGTCAATGGCAAATGACTGGTGGATACCCTGCAGACACAGCATGCTACCTGTCAATGTACAGCACAAAGGTCAGCTGTGCAGTACAAACTACCGGACATGCTCCACACATGCAAAACAGATGGCCTTACTGGGCATGCTCACACACTTAGAGAAATGAAGGCAATGTCAGTCATCAACAAACTGAAAGGTCATACTGGGCATGCTCACACACTTAAACACATGATGGCCATGTATGCAAACACCAGTGGACCACACACATCCAGCGATTGCAATTGTTACTGCAGACACATGTCAGTATGCACCACTCATGCCTTGCACACACAGTGGATAGGAATACAGACATATATGTAAGGACAATACAACACAATAAGCCAAAGGTAGATGGATATAGATGTGTGGAAGAGGGTGACCGTGACAAGGAGTCATCCATGCCTGTCCCACCCAACCCACAGCCAAAGGGCCCTAAAGACATCAGGTGCAGATGTCACACACTGCAGTTACTACTGACCAGTACCTGTCAGCACTACAGACTATGTGGTCCACGTGTCAGCTGTGCAACATGGCGGTACAAGGATGTAGTCAGCTAGCTGCTCTATACAAGCACCTGTGACATATGACCCCGTGTGTAGCCGCTTGTGGCGTTTCACCCCTACATGAATGGTGTATGGGCCATGCACACACTGGCCACCCCATAGCGGTACCCTGACAAGCCTGCTGAGGTTGTCCAATGTAAAAGACACCTTTGAGAGAGTTGTAGGTCAATAATCTCTGTGGCGCTTCCCATAACTGCGTACTGCTGTAATGTGATAGACTAGTTAGGTAGGAGTTCTAACCCCCAGACATGGCAACTGTGTGTGTGAGTGTGTGTCACTATTCATGTGTGTGTCTGTCTCTCAAAACTTCACCGGGAACCAAAAACCTCACCACAACAAATTGCTGGAGGAGAAGAAAGCACGGGTCAAGGCAGAAATGCTGTGTCCAAAAAATAGACTAACAATAATCCACAAAAAAGTAAGTATAATACTGCAAGGCCAATAAACGCTCCAAGGTACGATAAGAATCTTTATTAACACAGAATACAGTGCGTCGACCTAGGTTTCGTCCGACTCCTCGGACTTCTTCAGAACACTGTAGCACCCAAAGCTGAGTGCTTATATAGTCAAATTAATCACATTAATTAATCCATCAAGTCACTTAATTGTGTAATAAGACAAATGGATATTCAAATTAAAAATGAAACCAAGGTTGAGAAACAAAGTTTAAAAACACAAACAACTTGTTGGTACTCAGAATGTTGAATGAAATCACTAGATGTATGCGTAGCATTGCCTAAAAAATGAATGAATGAATGTATGCATGTATATATAGGTATATAAATATATTGAAAAATATGTGTGTATATATAAGTATACAATAAATAAATATTATATGTTAAAAACCCTTTATATATAATATACAGGTCCCAATTGATATTATGTTATAACTTGTATAAAATAATAAATCAACAGATACCCCAATAAATGTTAAAATTTCAAAATATGTGTTATGTAATACTATAAATATCATGTGGAAATAGTTGTTGCCAAATTTCGAAAAATTGCTCATCCATTGCACTTGAATAAATCAATGAATTGTAAAGATATCAATCTGTGTATAAATTAACATATTTGAAGATTGTTAATTATTAAAAACTTGCAGTATACAAATATCTTTGTAAAATTTTTTTTATAAAAATCCTTATAAAAATCTTTATAAAACTGGCTGCGAATTAAAACACAAAAGTAAAAAATTATGTAAAAAATATATCATTTAAATACAAGGATAAAAAAGTATGTGTGTATATTTAGGTATATGTAAATGTATAATGCTAAATATACATGTTAGGTTCCTTTAATGTTATGTAACCATAAAATGGGTTTTATGCTAATGTATTCGTTTAAACCAGGATGTTGGTTAGCGTTCAATAAAATTTGCATTCTTAATTCTACTATGTCTAGGTTAAATTTAGTGATTTTACCTTGTGGGTCAATGCCCTGATGGAATATTCCAAAAAACTTGAACTGGTGACTATTAAATTGATTTATATGTCTTGCTAAGGCATTGGTTAATTTTCCATGTTTAATGTCTAATATATGTTCTTTAATCCTGTCCCGCAACAACCTACTGGTTTTCCCAACATAGAAACTGTCACATTGTTGGCAAACTGCAATGTAAACCACATTGCGTGTAAAACAATTGATATGTTGGTATATTCTTACATGTTGTCTGTTGACTGTCACCATTTTGTCAATATTAATCACATATTTACATACAGAACACCTTCCGCATTTAAAATTTCCCGTGGGTTTATTAGAAAACTTCATATCCCCAGTATTTAAACTTTCAAATAACTCTTTAAATGATATATCTTTCCTAAATATATAAGTGATGTTACCCTTAAAAAGTTCCCCCATTGTACTGTCCATTTTTATAAAATTCCAATTCTTTCTAATGATACCTCTGACTGCTTCAAAGGTATCGTTAAAAGTGGTGACAAATAAAGGTACGCTGTTACACACAAAATGCTTATTGCCAATGTTCTGGGCTTGAATATTACTATCTAACAGGCCTACATTATCATTTAATAAGGCTCTATAAAAGCCATTCTTCCTTTTGTTGGTTACTTCTTTAGCAATATTTTCACAAAATTCCATCGGGTACCCCCTATTCAGAAAAAGTTTAATAATGAATTGTAATTCATTGTTAAAATCCACCTCTTCACTGACCATCCTGGCTGCTCTGACCAACTGGCCTTTGACCACGGCCCTTTTCTGGTGGTCAGGGTGCCAGCTGTCATAGTGTAAGTAAGAATTTGAAAAGGTGGATTTTCTGTGTATATTTGATATTAACTTTGTTTTTATTTTTATCAAAAGTTAATTTAATATCTAAATAACTTATACTTTCCTGACTTATAGTAAATGTGAATTGCAAGAACCAAACACTATTATTTATATACTCAATAAAAGCTTTTAACTCTGCCTGTTCACCGTTCCAAACAATAAATAAATCATCTAAAAAACGGCCATAAAATTTAACATGTGTAAAAAACTCTGAATTAAACACATAATTTAGCTCCCAATATGTTAATACAAAGTTTGCAAAATTGGGGGCACAAGCTGCCCCCATGGCCACCCCACTCTTTTGTTTAAAATAGGCGCCTTCAAAATAAATAAAATTATTTTTTAACACAATTCCCATGAGTTTGGTTAATACGTTGATTTTATTCTGGTCATATAAATTTGTGTAAAATAACTGTTCTTCTAGCCATTCCAGGCCCTTGTCGTGGGGAATAACTGTAAATAAGTTGCAAACGTCCAAAGTAATAAAAGTATCTCCCAAACTAAATGCAATGGAATTAATTTTGGTTAAAAAATCCCACAAATCTTTAAGTATGTGTTCAAAATATTCAATACCGGGTTTTAAATAATAATCTAAGTATTGACTAATGAAGTGTGTTTTGCTACGTTTGCCATCCACAATGGCTCTGAACTGTAAATTGTCCAGGCCCTTATGTATTTTAGGGATTCCAAAGACCCCACTTATGACTGGAAACTCGTTATGTAGGAAGTGCCAATCCTGTTCATTCAATTCACCCTGATATAACATGTCATACAATGTTGTGTCTATTCTTTGGTGGGCTATATTAATTTCATTCCTACTAATCTCAACATATGTGTCTCCCATCAACAGGGCGTTCATATAAGTTACATAGTCATGGTAATCAACAATGACTACTCCACTGCCCTTGTCAGGTTTCATAATTCTAATACTTTTGGTGGACAAAATTCTTTTTAACGTAGCTTCCTCATTATTAGTCATGTTGTTGTTAGCCTTTTTGTGGTATTTTTTAAAAACATCCCTAATGTCATTTTCCGTTACTTTTTCGAAAAAGGCCACTTTTTCATGCATAGGGGGATTAAAGGTGCTTGGTTTAGACAAGCAGGGTTTGCCACGTGTGTTTATGTCCCATGGGTTATTTTGATACAAAATTTTTAAATTTACCTTTCTGGTGAATAATTTCAAGTCAACAATTGTATTCACTATATTTCCTCTCCTACATGGGACAAAACTAAACCCCTTTGAAATAAGGTTAACACATTCTCTGTCAAAATTCTGTCGTGTATAATTATATAGTTTAAAATCCCCCTTGTCGTTTGCCACAATACTTGGTTTAGAAAACAAAACGCATTCCACTTCATTGTCAAGTACATTGTCAACTGTTGTATAATCGTTAGAGTTTGCTGTTGCTTCTACTTCTACTGCACTTAACAAATCCGTATAAATGTTAACCACACTATTATTCACATGTCCATTTAAAACACTAATATTGCTTGAGGGTGATTGCCCGTCGTAATGGTGTGTTGTTAAATCACAGAGTGAATTGGTACTGTCCACCTTCTCCAACACCATCTGTTGACTTGTATCACTCAAAAAATTGACCGACCTACCCTCAATAGTCTCACATTGGGGTATAATATCCTTATCTGAAAGTTGGTTGCAAAACAAGTTAATGTCTAAACTGTTGTTGCATATAATATCTCCTGTATGGTTAAAAACTTTGGGAACTGAGAATACAGTGCTAATAGCATCCGTCTCCAATAAAACATTGCTAAGACTTGAAACGGTGTTACTGGCAGTTGAATAAAAATCAGAATGCTTACCAAGTACCATCTCCTGGTGGACGCCATCGGCTACTTCGCCCCAGCGGTTTTGAAAATTAACTTTTTTGTAGTAATACGGATCTCTCCTTGGACGTGCACCTGTACTTTCAAAACCCTCGTTTTCTTCAAAGGAATATTGCCCTCTAAGTCTCTTAGATCTTCTAAGACCATCGATGTTACTCGGACTCCCATGTTGTCGTACGTAGTCTTCCGACCGAGGAGGGGAAGTGATGTCATCTAGTACGTCCAACCGGCCAATCCTGTCTGTCGTCTCAGTGTTTCCACGATGCAAACAGTGTGATTTGGGATATACCATGCCAGTCGCATAAATCTTAGTGTCCCTCTTAATTTTGTTTTGTTTTTTGTCATACAAAATATCACAACTATGTTCCACGTCCTTAATAATATTGGCATAATTGGTATAGTATTGATCAAACAAGAGATCCTGGCTGATATTGTTGTTAAGTTCTTCCATCTCTAATAATAATGATTCAATTTTTTTATCATTAAATTTTATCATTATTTCTAATAATGCCAAGCCAGTTTTATTAAAAAGTTCATGTAATTCTTTTAACATGTCTGGTTCACGCTCACTGCCATTAGGATATCTCCATAACCTGAGTCCTTTGGGTACTAACCCTAATTCGATGTTCTTACGCAAGTACCCATTCTCCATTTGCGTACGTTTTAACTTAAACAATTTTACTTCAAATTGCTTAAGTAACTCTCTCATATTTCCCTTCACAATGTGGGTATCTGTTTTTCCAGGGGTCTTTGCTAAATTAAATGACTACTGGTTAAGTTTCCAAGTTGCTGTGTTAACCGGCATGGCCCGATCATAAGACCGGACCGTGTTGTTTTGTTGTTCAGAAGTGCCGGTACCGTTCGAACCTGGAATAAGTGACAATGGAGAAGCTTGGGTAAGCGGCAAACCCAAACTGCCTGTAGGTGAATTGTCCACATTAGATGTTGACATGAGCTTGTGAATGAGGGCAGTATGAAGCTTCAACTGCTCGTTCATTTCTTTAAGCAACACGCCTACATCGACCACGCCACTCTCATCCTCCATGACTGGTTGACCAACAAAACTTCACCGGGAACCAAAAACCTCACCACAACAAATTGCTGGAGGAGAAGAAAGCACGGGTCAAGGCAGAAATGCTGTGTCCAAAAAATAGACTAACAATAATCCACAAAAAAGTAAGTATAATACTGCAAGGCCAATAAACGCTCCAAGGTACGATAAGAATCTTTATTAACACAGAATACAGTGCGTCGACCTAGGTTACGTTCCCGGTGAAGTTTTGTTGGTCAACCAGTCATGGAGGACGAGAGTGGCGTGGTCGATGTAGGCGTGTTGCTTAAAGAAATGAACGAGCAGTTGAAGCTTCATACTGCCCTCATTCACAAGCTCATGTCAACGTCTAATGTGGACAATTCACCTAAGGCAGTTTGGGTTTGCCGCTTACCCAAGCTTCTCCATTGTCACTTATTCCAGGTTCGAACGGTACCGGCACTTCTGAACAACAAAACAACACGGTCCGGTCTTATGATCGGGCCGTGCCGGTTAACACAGCAACTTGGAAACTTAACCAGTATTCATTTAATTTAGCAAAGACCCCTGGAAAAACAGATACCCACATTGTGAAGGGAAATATGAGAGAGTTACTTAAGCAATTTGAAGTAAAATTGTTTAAGTTAAAACGTACGCAAATGGAGAATGGGTACTTGCGTAAGAACATCGAATTAGGGTTAGTACCCAAAGGACTCAGGTTATGGAGATATCCTAATGGCAGTGAGCGTGAACCAGACATGTTAAAAGAATTACATGAACTTTTTAATAAAACTGGCTTGGCATTATTGGAAATAATGATAAAATTTAATGATAAAAAAATTGAATCATTATTATTAGAGATGGAAGAACTTAACAACAATATCAGCCAGGATCTCTTGTTTGATCAATACTATACCAATTATGCCAATATTATTAAGGATGTGGAACATAGTTGTGATATTTTGTATGACAAAAAACAAAACAAAATTAAGAGGGACACTAAGATTTATGCGACTGGCATGGTATATCCCAAATCACACTGTTTGCATCGTGGAAACACTGAGACGACAGACAGGATTGGCCGGTTGGACGTACTAGATGACATCACTTCCCCTCCTCGGTCGGAAGACTACGTACGACAACATGGGAGTCCGAGTAACATCGATGGTCTTAGAAGATCTAAGAGACTTAGAGGGCAATATTCCTTTGAAGAAAACGAGGGTTTTGAAAGTACAGGTGCACGTCCAAGGAGAGATCCGGATTACTACAAAAAAGTTAATTTTCAAAAAAACGCGTGGGGGGCGCGCAAGTAGCCGATGGCGTCCACCAGGAGATGGTACTTGGTAAGCATTCTGATTTTTATTCAACTGCCAGTAACACCGTTTCAAGTCTTAGCAACGTTTTATTGGAGACGGATGCTATTAGCACTGTATTCTCAGTTCCCAAAGTTTTTAACCATACAGGAGATATTATATGCAACAACAGTTTAGACATTAACTTGTTTTGCAACCAACTTTCAGATAAGGATATTATACGCCAATGTGAGACTATTGAGGGTAGGTCGGTCAATTTTTTGAGTGATACAAGTCAACGGATGGTGTTGGAGAAGGTGGACAGTACCAATTCACTCTGTGATTTAACAACACACCATTACGACGGGCAATCACCCTCAAGCAATATTAGTGTTTTAAATGGACATGTGAATAATAGTGTGGTTAACATTTATACGGATTTGTTAAGTGCAGTAGAAGTAGAAGCAACAGCAAACTCTAACGATTATACAACAGTTGACAATGTACTTGACAATGAAGTGGAATGCGTTTTGTTTTCTAAACCAAGTATTGCGGCAAACGACAAGGGGGATTTTAAACTATATAATTATACACGACAGAATTTTGACAGAGAATGTGTTAACCTTATTTCAAAGGGGTTTAGTTTTGTCCCATGTAGGAGAGGAAATATAGTGAATACAATTGTTGACTTGAAATTATTCACCAGAAAGTTAAATTTAAAAATTTTGTATCAAAATAACCCATGGGACATAAACACACATGGCAAACCCTGCTTGTCTAAACCAAGCACCTTTAATCCCCCATGCATGAAAAAGTGGCCTTTTTCGAAAAAGTAACGGAAAATGACATTAGGGATGTTTTTAAAAAATACCACAAAAAGGCTAACAACAACATGACTAATAATGAGGAAGCTACGTTAAAAAGAATTTTGTCCACCAAAAGTATTAGAATTATGAAACCTGACAAGGGCAGTGGAGTAGTCATTGTTGATTACCATGACTATGTAACTTATATGAACGCCCTGTTGATGGGAGACACATATGTGGAGATTAGTAGGAATGAAATTAATATAGCCCACCAAAGAATAGACACAACATTGTATGACATGTTATATCAGGGTGAATTGAATGAACAGGATTGGCACTTCCTACATAACGAGTTTCCAGTCATAAGTGGGGTCTTTGGAATCCCTAAAATACATAAGGGCCTGGACAATTTACAGTTCAGAGCCATTGTGGATGGCAAATGTAGCAAAACACACTTCATTAGTCAATACTTAGATTATTATTTAAAACCCGGTATTGAATATTTTGAACACATACTTAAAGATTCGTGGGATTTTTTAACCAAAATTAATTCCATTGCATTTAGTTTGGGAGATACTTTTATTACTTTGGACGTTTGCAACTTATTTACAGTTATTCCCCACGACAAGGGCCTGGAATGGCTAGAAGAACAGTTATTTTACACAAATTTATATGACCAGAATAAAATCAACGTATTAACCAAACTCATGGGAATTGTGTTAAAAAATAATTTTATTTATTTTGAAGGCGCCTATTTTAAACAAAAGAGTGGGGTGGCCATGGGGGCAGCTTGTGCCCCCAATTTTGCAAACTTTGTATTAACATATTGGGAGCTAAATTATGTGTTTAATTCAGAGTTTTTTACACATGTTAAATTTTATGGCCGTTTTTTAGATGATTTATTTATTGTTTGGAACGGTGAACAGGCAGAGTTAAAAGCTTTTATTGAGTATATAAATAATAGTGTTTGGTTCTTGCAATTCACATTTACTATAAGTCAGGAAAGTATAAGTTATTTAGATATTAAATTAACTTTTGATAAAAATAAAAACAAGTTAATATCAAATATACACAGAAAATCCACCTTTTCAAATTCTTACTTACACTATGACAGCTGGCACCCTGACCACCAGAAAAGGGCCGTGGTCAAAGGCCAGTTGGTCAGAGCAGCCAGGATGGTCAGTGAAGAGGTGGATTTTAACAATGAATTACAATTCATTATTAAACTTTTTCTGAATAGGGGGTACCCGATGGAATTTTGTGAAAATATTGCTAAAGAAGTAACCAACAAAAGGAAGAATGGCTTTTATAGAGCCTAATTAAATGATAATGTAGGCCTGTTAGATAGTAATATTCAAGCCCAGAACATTGGCAATAAGCATTTTGTGTGTAACAGCGTACCTTTATTTGTCACCACTTTTAACGATACCTTTGAAGCAGTCAGAGGTATCATTAGAAAGAATTGGAATTTTATAAAAATGGACAGTACAATGGGGGAACTTTTTAAGGGTAACATCACTTATATATTTAGGAAAGATATATCATTTAAAGAGTTATTTGAAAGTTTAAATACTGGGGATATGAAGTTTTCTAATAAACCCACGGGAAATTTTAAATGCGGAAGGTGTTCTGTATGTAAATATGTGATTAATATTGACAAAATGGTGACAGTCAACAGACAACATGTAAGAATACACCAACATATCAATTGTTTTACACGCAATGTGGTTTACATTGCAGTTTGCCAACAATGTGACAGTTTATATGTTGGGAAGACCAGTAGGTTGTTGCGGGACAGGATTAAAGAACATATATTAGACATTAAACATGGAAAATTAACCAATGCCTTAGCAAGACATATAAATCAATTTAATAGTCACCAGTTCAAGTTTTTTGGAATATTCCATCAGGGCATTGACCCACAAGGTAAAATCACTAAATTTAACCTAGACATAGTAGAATTAAGAATGCAAATTTTATTGAACGCTAACCAACATCCTGGTTTAAACGAATACATTAGCATAAAACCCATTTTATGGTTACATAACATTAAAGGAACCTAACATGTATATTTAGCATTATACATTTACATATACCTAAATATACACACATACTTTTTTATCCTTGTATTTAAATGATATATTTTTTACATAATTTTTTACTTTTGTGTTTTAATTCGCGGCCAGTTTTATAAAGATTTTTATAAGGATTTTTATAAAAAAATTTTTACAAAGATATTTGTATACTGCAAGTTTTTAATAATTAATAATCTTCAAATATGATAATTTATACACAGATTGATATCTTTACAATTTATTGATTTATTCAAGTGCAATGGATGAGCAATTTTTCGCAATTTGGTAACAACTATTTTTCACATGATATTTATAGCATTATATACCATATATCTTGATTTTTTAGCATTCATTGGGGTATCTGTTGGTTTATTACTTTATACAAGTTATAACATAATATTAATTGGGACCTGTACATTATATATAAGGGGTTTTTAACATATAACATTTATTTATTGTATACTTATATATACACATATATTTTTCAATATATTTATACACTAATATATACATGCATATATTCATTCATTCATTCATTTTTTAGGCAATGTTACGCATACATCAAGTGATTTTATTCAATATTTTGAGTACTAACAAGTTGTTTGTGTTTTTAAACTTTGTTTCTCAACCTTGGTTTCATTTTTAATTTGAATATCCATTTGTCTTATCACACAATTAAGTGACTTGATGGATTAATTAATGTGATTAATTTGACTATATAAGCACTCAGCTTTGGGTGCTACAGTGTTCTGAAGAAGTGCGAGGAGTCGGACGAAACCTAGGTCGACGCACTGTATTCTGTGTTAATAAAGATTCTTATCGTACCTTGGAGCGTTTATTGGCCTTGCAGTATTATACTTACTTTTTTGTGGATTATTGTTAGTCTATTTTTTGGACACAGCATTTCTGCCTTGACCCGTGCTTTCTTCTCCTCCAGCAATTTGTTGTGTGTCTGTCTCTCACTGACTGTGTAGAGAACAATGCCTTTTAGGCTACTCACACCCCTTACTATTCACATACCCACCGTTGGCAAGGCTGCTGATGTCACCATCCCCTGGGAAAGCTGTAGCCCAGTGATCTCTAGCGCATGCTGTAACTGCGTACTGCCGTAGTGTAATAATGTAGTTAGGTAGGAGATCAAACCCCAGAAGTGGCAACTGTGTGTGTGTGATTCTGGGTGTGCATATGTGTGCATATCTGTCTGTCACTGACTGTGTAGACAGCAATGCTTTTTAGGCTACTCACACAACTTACAAGTCAAATACCCACCATTGGCAAGGCTGCTGATGTCACGCACCTTGAAATCCACCTCTGGGACAATCATTGCCCAGTAATCTCCATAGCACGTCCCGTAACATCGTATGGCCATAGTGTGATTAAGGAGTTAGTTGGGAGTTCTAGCCCCTGACCTGCCGACTGTGTGTGTATGCATGCATGTCTGACTGTGTAGAGAGCAATGCTTTTAGGGTACGCACACCCCTTACATTTCACATACCCAACTTAGGCAAGGCTGCTGATGTCACCCACCTAGAAATACTCCCCTGGGAAGGCTGTAGCCCAGTAATCTCTGTAGCACATGCTGTAACTGCGTACTGCTGTAGTGTGATAATGTAGTTAGGTAGGAGGTCAAACCCCAGATGTGGCAACTGTGCGTGTGTGAGTGTATGTGTGCATGTCTGTCACTGACTGTGTAGAGAGCAATGCTTTTTATGCTACTCACACCCCTTACAAGTCAAATACCCACCTTTGGCAAGGATGCTGATGTCACTAAACTTGAAATACACCTCTGGGACAGTCATACTCCAGTAATCTCCATAGCATGTCCCATAACATCGTATGGCCATAGTGTGATTAAGGAGTTAGTTGGGAGTTCTAGCCCCTGACCTGCCAACTGTGCGTGTATGCATGCATGTCTGACTGTGTAGAGAGCAATGCTTCTAGGGTACTCACACCCCTTACATTTCACATACCCAACTTTGGCAAGGCTGCTGATGTCACTCACCTATAAATACTCCCCTGGGAAAACTGTGGCCCAGTAATCTCTGTAGCGCATGCTGTAACTGCGTACTACTGTAGTGTGATAATTTAGATAGATAGCACACAATTGTGGGCCTACCCTCATGCCGGCCAGAGCTGTGCCTATAATGTCTTGTCTGTCCACCACACAGGTCTTGTGTCAGATAATACACTGGCAGTGTGTGTGTTGCGTGTTACTGGTACATGGCTACATCCATGACAGTCTCTACCATCAAATCCCTGACTAACGGTATGTTACAGACTACCCTGTAACACCTGCACCTTGCATAGTGTATGGCAACAGTTGTCCACATATGTGCCTGTATTCCAGCCTCTGTCCATCACCTACATACCAAGCTTTGCACATATGTCATGATGTCGGTGGTTGATCCATAGTGGGCTGGGAGTATAACACACTGCCATGTCTGCCATCAGTCCACTGCCATTGTAACCTCCACACATATGGTGGGGCTGGGGTCATATATGTGTGGGCGCCACCTACACATTACATGTGTGCCGTCATGCACTGTAGAGCCCACTGTATGTAACAGTGATATATGGCCCTGTATTATTGAGTCTGGGGGGAGCACCAGAAATTACCTAGGCTGCTACAAAATGTGGGGGTATCAGGGCTGAGCTGCCTTAAGGTAGCTGGATGTACAGTACCATATACTTCACCTATATACACATTACTGACATGGATCTGGGTAATGCAGGGCAATCTGGGTAATGCAGGACTACTGCCCCCTGCCATACAAACTGTTCTGTGTGTTGGTGGGCTCGTGATGGTGTCAGTTATGCCATGTTATGTAACAGTTACAACCCATGTGGTCATATGATGTCTATACCACCTACTGTTTTTGTACAGTGTGTAGCTAGAGGCTGCTGAACTACACACCTGGATTACATACTGTTGATTGTTAGGAATCCTGTGGCCCAGTGTGTCTTTCCTATTGTACACCGTGAATGGCTTGGCCTGGACAGCAACAGCTGTGAACCTTTCCAGACTACTGTATGACTGTAACTGGTCCACTGTAGCATCACTCCTTTGATATAGTTGTCAGTGTCTGAACAGCTATATGGCATGGCATGTAGAACTGTAATAGTACACGATTAAAGGTTTCCATGTCTGCAAACCTGTGGGTGTTGTTTTACCTATAACCTCTCTGTGGGTGTATATTACAAGCAACTACTGTCATTTGTATGGGTGGCACATACAGTGTCCAGTCGTTCAGGGGTGAACTGTAGGCATAGTGGCTGTTCCATATTGTGTGCACCTTCCACTTATGTATCTTACTGTACATATAACTGTGTGTGTATGTGTAGTCACATGTATATGTATATATATATATATATATATATATATATATATATATATATATATATATATATTTATAAATATGTATACCTGTATCTGCATATCTGTGTCTGTGTATCTGTAGCCTGGTAATGTTGATGGCTTCCACATAATACATTACCCATGGGAGCCAGACTGTACTGCATATGTTACCAATACCAGCCTGACATCATACAGGTGGGATGTAGTACAGGTAACATTGTGTACCCATGTTGTCACTGGCCCTGGTTATGGGATCTCCAACACTTGGTAGTGTATTGCAGGGTGGACGTGTTTGGCTGGGGGGGATGCCTATTTGTACAACTTGTATAGTGTGAGGTGCCTCTCAACCCCATTAATGTAACATGTAGCCTGTTACACTCCTCTCCCTAACAGCTACATGTGCCTTACTGTACCAGCACAACAGTGTTGTACCAATGGGTTGATAGGCATGGGAATCCCATTGAGGTCTGCCACATATGTGTATGTGTGCATGTGTGCATATCTGTAGGGTACACCATTCCGAGTCCACATACTCCTATTAGAATACACATTGCCACACAGTGGTGTGGATATTGTTGTTGTCGCCCATAGGTGTGGCAACGCAATGCAACACCCTACTATGCATGTGGCGTGTGCATCACATGCATATCCCTGTGGTATCACTGTTGTGATATGCAATGGGTTGTTTTGGCGTCATGGCCAATGTGTGACAGTGGGTATGTCATAGTATCAAGATGGGTTCTAGTGTGTACAATATCCAGTGGGGATGTGGGTGCTGTGTACACACTGTCTTTACAGCATGGTACACCGGGTACATGGCCCACGTACCACTCTCAGGTGGCCAATGTCACCATCATACATACAGGTAACAGATAACAGGATACAGCCCAGTTACACATGTGCTGTGTGCAGCCTACCTGTAACACATTGGACACATTGACTAGTTAGTTAGCAACGATACAACCAGGTCTCTAAGATGTGTGTCTACCTGTTATGTGTCAGTCAATGTGTATATGACGGTATGACACACTATGTATTCTCCATATACAAACATTACATCCCCCATTACCATATTGTACATGTCTGTGGATGGTCTGCATGTAGCACATGACCTGGTACACACCTCATCCTACAGATGGTGTCATGTGTGCAATGACAGCCACACAGTTCAGTAGCACTACATAGCTGGGTTGGGGTCTAGACACAGTGTCGCCAAGTAAGGATGTGTGTGTATGTGGATGGGTTGACATAAGGGTGCAGATTATACCTGTACCAGCAGGCCACCGGTCAATTTTGCACGGCCAATAACTGTTATACATACCTGTGGCATGTGTGCAACTTTACACCACATATGTCACGGCCATGGTGTCACCACACTGACATATCCTTGTGGAATATGACTGCAGACCATTCTCCTGATGGCACATGTATGCCTACAGCACAAATGGATGACAGCATGGGGATAACAATTGGTGTTACCAACAGCTGCGATGCATCATAGCTGCATGGCTACACTACCTGACATGTATGCAGTACACATTACCCCTGACTACATTCTACACTGTGGTACGTTGCGGCACTCCATTACAGTCACTGTGTGCATCAGAACCATGTTAGCCTGTCCCTGCATTGATGTTATGGATGACAGGGATGCAGCACAGGTGTCATCATATGCACAGGGTGTGTGAAAGTCATCTTAGCTGCATGGCAACACTACCTGACATGTATGCAGTACACATTACCCCTGCAGTGTGTTGCGACATTACAGTCACTGTGTGCATCAGAACCATAGTAGCCTGTCTCTACATCAATGTTATGGATGACAGGGATGTGGCACAGGTATCATATGCACAGGGTGTGTTGCAGGTGTGCCAGAGGCCGAGGGTGGTCCAAATATGTGTCAACATGTGTGTGGGTGAGGGGGGTGTGGTTCATTGATTGGGTCATGGTGATGTGGTGTGTGTTGGTATGGGGTCGCCCTAGGTGTGGTTGTATAGTGTGTGGGTATGCATGCACACAGTTCCGCCATGTGGCTGCCCTATACGGGTGATGTTGGACAGCTGCAGACCATACCTGGCAGGGTGTGCAGTTCACTGCCTCCAGCCACGGACACGCTGACTGTGCCTGCCGGGGGTTCCATGGGCACATGCAGGTACAGACCTTGAGATGCTACTCTCCCCTGATGATGACATATGTCCACTGGAACCATGTCCCACCTGGGACTGGCCAGGGTCACGTGCACAAGGCCTGCTGTGCTGTGGTGTGGACGGCAGCCCCTGTGGTGTGCTGGGGCAGGTACTGCCACTACAGGAGTGGCTATGTGTCCTAGCACGTCCACGTTGACCACCAGCTGCTGGTGTCTCTGGCCTACATCCATGCGGCTGTCACACCACTCCCACCACATGTTCTAGCACAGACATACCATGGTTGAGGAGGCCAACCATCTCACCCCACTGTCTATCCATGACCTCGACATATTTATGGAAGGCACCAGTGAGTTCATGGAGGTTGCCACGTACAGCTGCAAAAGCAGACCTCTGCAGCCTCAGGCCCTGTCTGGTGTGTATTTCCATATGTGTCTGTGCCTCCATTATGGCCTGAAACATGCTCCTGGTGGTACCAGTTGTGGTGCCTCTGCCAGGGGCATGATGACCTGCAGTCCTCCCATGAGCACCACGGTACATCTGCCAATGTGGTGGCCTTCCGGACATCCGGCTATGCCGATTGTGACCTGACACAGTTGGTATGGACACCACACTTTCCTGGTCATTGCCACCAAGCGCCAACTGTCCCTCTGCTATGGCCACATGTGATGGGGTTTGTAGGGGCACTGTAACTGTGTGCAGGCTTGGGGTGGCTAGGAGGGTGATGACACATGTTGGCGCAGTGTTGTCCTCTGACAACTCCACCTGTGCCTCACCTGTACCATCATCATCGGTGTCTGTAGGGACACCTACCTCAGTTTGCGTGCAGGAGGGACCCTGACCCACCTCGCCACCTGTGGGCGAAACAAATACATACGTTAAGACCTGTACAGCATTGCATAATAGTACACACACTCACACACACTCACACTGACAGTCACCTTACTACCTCACTTTCTTTGAGTTTACAGACAGTCCCACAGTCAGTTACATATGTTCTCCATCCTGCATGGCACTTGCTAATATACACGCATCACTGCTGCCCATTAACATGTCATTCATCTCCATGCCTACACGTGTGGTTACAACACCTGACCCGTTACTACATCGCCTCCCTGACTTGGGTGGAGTAGGTTGCACAAGGCCTCACTGCTGTCATCCTGTATTACCCTGTGTATGGGCAGTAATGGTGTATGAGGCCCCTATATGGTTGGGGCTGCTACATTCACTACATATGTCACACACCACAGCCTCATAATACAGTCTTGTTCAGTCCATGCCACATCTGCTGCACAAGCGACCCATCATGCGGACAACAGTACTACCTGGATACACTCACTGATGTGCTGTGGTAATTCCCCATTGCATTTGTAGTGCTGCATATGTGGGCAGCCAGTTACCTATTTGCTGCTGGCAATATGATGTGTATACCTGGTATGTACTGCACCTCCCAATGCATGCTCCATGCTACAGACCTTGTTATGCTATCAGCTGTCCTGTGTTCACATACCTGACAGGTTGTCCTGGTGTCCCATGTCTCACTCCATGCACAACACAATCCCAAGGGGAAGTACCATCATGTGGTCAATCCCACTATCACCTGTGCATACATGGACACACACACACACACACACCCACACACAGACACACACACACACACACACACACACACACACACACACACACACACACACACACACACACACACACACACGTACACACACACACACACACACACACACACACACACACACACACACACACACACACACACACACACACACACACACACACACACACACACACACACACCTACATGTGGATTTGCACAACATTTGTACACACAGTCTTCCCACTACCCTTCTGTCAACATGCATTACATATGGTGCTCAACAGCATGCAGTGCAACTATAGTGGCATCATGCTAGCGGCAGTATACATGTGTGTGACTCATGGGCTGTGTTGGTAGGTGACAGCCCTTCCCCGTGTTAACACTGCACCCATGTACAAAGTGTTACTGTGGGCCTGTTCCACACCCTGCCTTGTACTGTGCACCATACCTCGCAGGTGTAGAAACCATTGATGCATCTGTAGTACTGTGTTGGTTATGTCAGCTCCAATGCTCACAGCCCCTATGTGTTGTAGCAACTCATACCTGAGATGATATGTGAACAGCTATTAGTTGTGGATGCCAGATGTCTGCGTTACAGATCACAACATCAGCAGTGCATGTATGACCAGTACATGACTATTACACTGACAACCAGCGGACCTTACCATGGCTGTGGGGGGTGCCCTACACATGTCCCAGACCTCTGCATGGTTGCAAGGTCTACTCATGTGCACATCCCTTGGAGTACACATACTGCTGTCACGAGTGCTGTGGAGTCAGGGTTATGTCTGCAATGTTTACTTAACCTGATTGTGTGCAGCTGCAGCCATGGTGGTGTTGAATCACACATGTCCCTAATGTAGGCCGTGTGTCCTGCCACACTTCACATCCCTGTGGACACATTGCACATTGACAGGATGTTAGTTATCTTGCATGTGTCTGTTGTACCCTTCCAATACCCCAGCATGGTTTCTACTGTGATGCAGTGTATTTCACAGCAACAAAACGTGAATGTGTACTGCATGCCCCCCTTTGGGTAGGTGTGTTAGACGTGTGCATGGGATATCCCATAGCTATTACATGTCCAGTTTATCATCATGCATGAACATGAACCATACTCACCAGCTACAGGCTGCTGCCGTGGTGGTATCCTGGAGGGACCTACATAGGAGTGTGAGAAAGCTGATGTCAGTGGCCACAGCTGTGGCATTCAGAAAAGGGGAGTGCAGCACTACGTTACATCAACAGTAGAATTACACAATATTACAGCTTATACACAACTGTTTATTACTACTACTCTGCAGCAGACTATGTATATGACATCTCAGTTTTGCATGATGTACCTGTACAGATGCAGATGCATACACAAGACTGGGGTACCGATGTGCCCTGGGGCCTTACCTGCACGCTCCTCAGCTGGTGTGTCGTTGGCACCCACCTCCAAGATGTGACCTGCCAGGTGTTGATGCTGCAGGCGGACAGGTGCTACAAGGCTGCTGAGAAGCTCCTCCACATGGGTGAGGGGAGGATGGGTGGGTTGCTCCCCCCCGTTGCGAGGTGGTCCCCCCCTTACAGCAGCTGCATGCCGACGTACATGGCAAAGCAGGTCGGTGCAATGATGCCGGACCTGCTCATAGCTGCGGTTATGCAGTCCAACATCATTGACCCTGTGGACTAGCTCATTCCATAGGGTGGTCCTCTCCTGCTGGTCATGGGCTGTCCGCCCAAACAGCAGTTCGTAGTACTGTTCCAGGTGGTCGATAATGATCTCTGTCTCAGCGGCGCTGTATGTGGGAAGACGACTATATGACATGTTTCTTGGAAGACATAAAGATGGAAACAGATCTGAGCCACCCATACAGCAAGGTTACCATAGATCTTAATACACATATTTGTCTCCCCCCACCATATCAGCTACAACAAACCGTTCACAGACTGCAATTGTTATGTCAGCTGCTTACCTACCATTGGGACATATGTTGTATTGTACCAAGCTTTGTGCTATGTGTATGTGCCACGCTTTGTGCTATGTGTTTGTAGCCATGCTCCATATGGGGACACTTATCTTTGCTAGCCTGTTACAGACTATTTCACCTGCATGCCATTGTCAGTGCCACTATATATATGTGTATAAATATACATCTATGTACATATATGTGTAGATATATGTTATACGTTGTTGATATACCTATATCTATATGAGTGTCTGTGTATCTGTACACATACACGTCACATTCTGTATCACACAGATATGTGGAGTGCATACAGACATCTGGTCCGCATTCTGTAACTGTCTTTCATTCACAGCTGCAATGTTCTGCCTTGCTACAACACAGACAGGTGTCACATGTGAACACAGACTAACATTAGGGTGGTAAATATGGTGTGAGATTGCTGGTATGCCTATTACACACCTATGGCATTTGTGCATGCTACATTACACATTAACATGACTGTCCTGCAAGCGGTGTGCTCTAACACCCATGTGTCTATCATGACGGCAGTACATCCACCACCAGCTATTGTCCACACTAACATAACATACACAGATATTATGGCTGACATCTTTGTCATTCATTGCTGATCTGCACAGTTGGCGGGTATGTCCCACTGCTTACAGGGACAGACAGTATTGTCCAGAGCAGTTGTTCAGCAGGACATCATTACAGAGACAACTACAGATGGCACATATCAAACATTCAATATCATATATCCTATTAATCTGTAACACATACTACAATAAATTACATACAGTTATGTTTTACATACCTTTTATTCTTTGGATGAGTGTGACGCCTTCCCGGTTTTGGCTTGTAGGTTTTTATTTCCCATTGTATGAGTTTTGTTTTATATTTTCTTTTTTTTTCTCTCTCTCTGTCGCTCTCCCTCTTCAGTAGAGCGAATGAGTTGGTGTGAATGGATTTCAGCATGGATTTTGTAAGTGATACACATGATCAGGTGATGGGCTCTGCACCAATCAGTGTACAACAGTTGCTGACTGCGTTCACCCTGCTGTGTAGTGATTCAGTTAACCATTGTCATGGCAACCCAGTACTATAAATTGCTTACTCATGTGGGTGTTGTCCCTTCTCCTTTCCAGTATGGTGGACATCCTTCCTGTATGTGGGCAGTAGTGTTACAGATGGCAGGTTGCAGTACCTATTACAGTGGGGCTTGCAGACACAGGGCAACTACACAATCTTAAGAAGTTCCAGACCTACAGACAGAGAGAGTAGTGTTGTTATGTGCATTGCATATTGCTGGTCTTGCAGTGTTTGCATGTACATAGTAGTTTAGGATGGAATGCAGTCTGTCTGCATAGCTCTCAACAG
This sequence comes from Protopterus annectens, assembly GCF_019279795.1. Lineage (NCBI taxonomy): Eukaryota > Metazoa > Chordata > Ceratodontiformes > Protopteridae > Protopterus > Protopterus annectens. Next base: position 219,485,213 of record NC_056728.1, read on the forward strand.
TGGGCCTATCCACATGATGACCAGTGGATTGTCTGTTTGCTTTTGCCTGTGCACCACACAGGTCTTGTCCTAGATATATCCCCGGCAATCTGCCTGTTGCGTGCTATCAGTACATGGCTACTTCCATTTGTCTTCCTGAAGTATTATTCCTGCATATGGGTATGTTGCAACAAATCCAGTAACACCAGCAATTTGCAGGGTGTGTAACAGCAATATTATGGGTATGGCCCTGTGTTCCTGCCTCTGTCCTCCACATACATGGCTGACTTTGTCCTGCTGTGATACGGTTAGGGGTTGTTTGGTATTGGCCTATCATTATTTACTGCTAGCATTCTTGCTATCATCCCAGTCATATCGTGGACTCCCACGACATTTGCTGGTCAGGGTCCATACATGTGACAGATACATAGACATTATCACAGGTAATAAATGTACCCCTAGGCCTTGGCTACAGTGTGTAACTGGTGGCAACTGAACTACATCTGTTATTGTTTATTGTTACCTATCTTGATGGCAAATCCTTTGTCTACAGTTGTATGAATTGACAGGCTTGGCCTGGACAGCATAGAATGTTATATATCCGCACTGTCTGCATCTACTGTTTTGTGTGGACCTTGCATCCCTCACTGATTAAATAAGTCTAGATCTATGTGCTGTAACTAATGGCATGCATTACTGTAAAATACACCATTAAAGGTTGTCTGTGTATACATACCTGTGTATCGTCTCATGTCCTTTGAATAGTGAGTGGGTCTATGTGTAATGCAGTACTCCTGTTCAAGTATAATTAGAAGTTATGTACCTACCATAACGTTCCATGTTAGTTATCTTCTCTCGCCTTCTTTCTTGCTGGATGGGTTCGGAGCCGATCCTCGGCTCCGACTCGGCACTTGCTTTAGCTCGAGAACTCCTTTTACCAGCTCGAGGCAACCCTATATCCCATGATGCAAGGCGGAACTACCTCAGATCTCGTTTGGCAGCTAACTGACCATGCTAAAGACTATCCTAACATAATTAGGAACCATGGTTCCTAAAAGAAGTCCTCATAACAATGCTCCAGAGGAAGCAGTCTAATAGGAACTCTCCAAGATCTGTCCAGGCCAGGGGGAAGGAGGGAGGACAGAAAGAAGGCAGAGAAGACAACTAACATGGAACGTTATGGTAGGTACATAACTTCTAAATGTTAAGGTGTCAATCTCCTTCATTCTTGCTGGATGGGACCGTCCTAGCACCTGTACGGGTGGCTCAATGGAACAGACTCTTGAGAACTGTGGAACCAAAACTGGCCCTATCTCTGGAGGCCAAATCCAACTTGTAATGAGACACAAAGGTATGAGGCGTGGCCCAAGTAGCTGCTGCACAAATAGTGTCAATGGGAAGTCTATCCTGAAAGGCTACAGAAGTGGATAGACTCCTGGTGGAATGTGCTTTTGGCTTAGAAGATAGTTGTTTGCCCTTAGAGAGTACACATAGGAAATGGTGGAAGTCAACCATCTAGATAAGGTCACTTTAGAAACTGGAAGACCTAACCTGTTTTCTGCATAGGAGACAAACAATTGGTCTGATTTTCTGATTTGTTTAGTCCTATGCAAGTAGTACCTGAGCTGACGATGAACATCCAAAAAGTGCAGCTTCTGTTCAGCTCTGTCAGAATAGTTAGGAAAGAAAACTGGTAGATCAATAGATTGGTTAATATTGGTTTGAGATACAACCTTGGGAAGAAAGGAAGGGTTAGTTCTTAGCGAAACCCTGTTCTTATGAAAAACCAGATAAGGTGAACGAATACAGAGGGCCTGAATCTCAGAAACTCTTCTTGCAGAAGTAACAGCCAGTAAAAATATAGTTTTCCACGTCAATAACTTTAATGAACACGTAGCAGACGGTTTGAAAGGAGGTAGAATTAGGGATGCCAACATTAAGTTCAGATCCCATTGCGGAGGAGGATGTTTCACAGGCGGTTTTAGGAGAAAAACTCCTCTTAAAAAGGCCTTGCATAACCTATGAGACATGATGTTATTGTCATGCAAGCCAACATGATACTTGGAAATAGCAGCCAGTTGTACTTTGACTGTAGATGACGAAGATCCTGAATGAAAAACCTCCGCCAGGAAATCCAAAACAGAATGTACAGGAGCGTAAAAGGATCAATATTTCTGGCGTTTGCCCAAATCGAAAAAGCCGCCACTTGCTAGCATAAATAGTTCTAGTGACGACTTTAAAGAAGACACTAAAATGTCTCTGACTGAGTCAGAAATCATTGGGAGCCTGGCTAGGAAGGAAGTGGAGCAACCAAGCAGTGAGGTTGAGAGAATGAATGGCCCGGTGCTGCTGACCCGACTGGTGGATCAAAAGATCCGAACTGGGTCCAGATGCCAGGGCTGCACCAGAAGATGATGATGTAGAGACGGAAACCAAATTTGTCGAGGCCAATATGGAGCAATGAGGATCAATTTGGCTCTCAAAACGGTGGCTTTCTGAATGACTTGTGGAATCAATGGAAAGGGAGGAAAAGCATAAAGAAGTCCCCGAGGCCAATCCTGGGTTAGAGAGTCTCTCAAGGGATGGCCTGGAAGGGGAAAAAGTGTGAAGTAATCTGGGCACTTGCTGTTTTGAGGGGTAGCGAAAAGATCGCAGCAAGGGGTGCCCCACTTCAGAAAAATCTGATCCACTACAGACTGATTGAGAGACCACTCATGAGGCATCAGAATAGATCTGCTTAGCCTGTCCGCCAATAGGTTGGACCTGCCGGGGATGTGCGTTGCTATCAGAAACTGCTGAGTAGAGATCGCCCACTGCCAAAGTCTGAGAGCTTCTCGACATAAGGGATAGGACCTGGTTCCGCCCTGTTTGTTGATGTACCAGACCACGGACATGTTGTCCGTCTGTACTGCAATAGTCCCCGTGGGAAGAAAGTCGTCGAGGGCTTGCAACGTTAAAAGCACTGCTCTCATCTCCAGGACATTTATGTGCAGGTGGTATTCTATGGGTTGCCACGTCCCGTGGACCATCCTGCCCTGATAATGCCCCCCCCACCCGATCAGAGAGGCATCCGTGGTGACTGTGGCAACTGGAGGAGGGGGAACAAAGGGTCGGCCCTGAATGAGAAGAGGGGAAGATATCCACCATCGTAGATGAGCCCTGCACGACTGTGTTACCAAGATTTCGTGTCTCATGGGCAGATCGTGGTACGACCACTGCGTGAATAACATCCACTGCAGGAGACGCATGTGGAAGCAAGCCAGTGGAAGAAGAACAATGGCCGCAGCCATTAGGCCTAGAACTTTCAAGACAAACCTGGCTTTGATCTTGTTGCTTAGTAACAGAAGCTGAACAAATTTCTGGATGTCCAGAATCCTTTGATCTGTTAGCCTGGCTAACATTTTGACTGTATTTAACTCTGCGCCTATAAAGGTGATAGATTGGCAAGGCAGCAGAGAGGATTTTTGAAATTTACCAAATTCCTAGCCTCTTGCAAAGCTGTAGGGTGTAGTCTCTGGACCAAGAAGCTGATGCTTGGAGGTGGCGGAGAGGAGCCAGTCGTCCAAATAAGGAAACACCTGGAATCCTCGGCGTCTCAGGTGAGCTGTGACCACTGCCATGCATTTGGTGAACACTCTGGGGCTGAAGTGAGGCCAAAGGGCAGTGCTCTGAATTGGTAATGACTGGCTCCCAGCCGAAGCGGAGAAACCTTCTGGAGCGTCTGTGAATCTTTATGTGATAGTACGCATCATGAAGGTCTATAGAGCACATCCAGTTGTCCTTGCCCAGAAAGGGCAGAATGGATTGCAGCGTGACCATCCGAATCTTGCCTTTTGACAGACTTGTTTAGTCTGCTTAGGTCTAGTATTGGTCTCCAATCTCCGTCCTTTGGGGACCAAAAAGAATCTTGAGCAGAAGCCGGATCCTACTTGGTCTGCCGGCACTGTCTGGATGGCTCTTTTTTCCAGGAGTTTTGAAACTTCCTGTCTTGCCAAATCCCTTTGACCGGGTGAGATGTCTGGAAGGGATTGTAGAGGTACGGAAACCTTCAAGGGAATTTTGTAACCGCCGGATATGATCGACTGTACCCACTTCTCTTGGGATAGGGATTGCGAGGCTACTGGGTACAGCGAAATTCTTCCCCGACTGCCTCCAAGGGTGGACAGTCGGGCAACACCTCAGGGATGCTGAAAAGGCTTCTCAGGAAGAGACTCCCTGTTGCCCTGGTTCTGAGGACCCCCCCTGCCTCTAGGGCGGTGTCTATTATTGTTACCCCCTCTGCCTCTGGGGGTAAACTGACCACGTGTGTCGGTGTAGCTCCTTGGGCTTTACGGAACCACATCTTCCCCCCATTCTGACCCTTGGGATATGGTCTAGAAGGAGTGGAAAACTGGACTCCAACGGCAGAAAGAGTTTTACCGTCCTGCTCACATCTGGTCAAAGTATCCTTCACCTGAGGTCCGAACAAAGCCGAACCGTCAAAGGGGGTGTTGGTGAAGGACGCCTTAAAGGGGTCCGCAAAATTACACAGCCGCATCCAGGCTTGGCGGCTAAGAGCAACCCTGTGCCTGCGGCTCGCTCCATCGGCCGCATAAGATATGAGCCGCATGGAGGAGTTAGATATGGAATTCAGGATAGCAAGCTGTGAGGCCATCTTTTCCTGAGCCCCAGCAGCAGAAGGATCCTGGACAACTTCTCCCAGTTCCTTGAGAATATCTCGTTGAAGCCTGGTGAAGTGACAAAGGTAATTCAGCGAACGCATAGCAAAGGTCGCTGAAGAAAACATCCGCTTTCCATACCTGTCCATGGTCCTAGAATCCTTATTAGGAGGATGGACAGGCACTGAAGGATCCGCCAGTTCCTTCTTAGTGGCCGCCACCACCATAGCATCCACAGAGACACCTTTGGACAGGAACTGTTTATCCGAAGGGCGTGATGAACTTGGATGGTCTCCTGGGGACAGGTTCCACAGAATCTGGAGCCCACGCCTTCCGAGCCACTACCTGCATGAGTGGGTCGAGCGGAGACACCCAGGAGGTGGAGGGTCGGGATCCAAAGCCTCCAGGTATACCGACTCATCCTCGGAGGGGTCAATGGAGGGCCAATTCCCCTCTGTTTGAGGAGCTCAAGGATGTCTGAAAAGGAGACATCCTCAGAGGGACCGTGGAACCCTCCGACTCATCTAAGTCGGTATCAGATGTAGTAGACTCAGGGGAGTCTGTGTGTTTCCTCTTACATCCTCTTCCGAGGGGTTCCCTGCAGGATCAGGAGAAACCTCGGAAGAGGAGGAAATTCCCAGTGGGGAAACCTGGGCGATGGATCCCTGGGCCTGAGAGCAAGAGGTTGGCAAGAGGCATCTGCAGGCACTGATGAGGGAGGAGCTAGAGGGATAGACCGTTGACCAGGCTCAGAGGCCAGGACACTCCTCATCACCTCAAAGGCTCCTCTCCCGAGACCGGAACACACCCGCCCAAGAAACAGGAATGGTCGGTTCCAAGGAGAGAGAAGGCTCGAGGCCGATGTCGGCGCCGAGCTTACCAGCCAAGCCCGAGAGGGAGAGCGGGTCGGACAAGGGTCCGATGCCACTAGCCCCTCGGAGCCGACAGTGGAAACCCGACCGGACCTCCAAGGAAGGTCTCAAGGAGGAGATCGAGCGAAGACGACGGAGCCGAAGGATGTATCGGCTCCGGCATCGAAACAGTCGCTGTCCCAAGAAGCTCCGCCCAACTCTGGTGTGGAGTCGGAGGAGGAATCTCAAGAATCAGGGCTAGAGCCAAGTCTGTTGAGACGGGCTATGGAGCATTTGGGCCAGTGCCTGAGACTTCAACAGCCTGCTTACCACCCTCTCCAAATCGTGGTCAGACAGCCTGGAAGAGCTCGAAGATCGGCTCCGATGGCTCCACCCCGACAAAAGAGGAGACCCGGAGCCGAGTGAATACTTAGTATCGAAGGGGACCGGATCTCTTACGGTCGAAGCCATCGGGCGAAGTCCCTTGAACCCCAGATGGAGCCGAGGATATCTCGCCCGATGCTGGATAAAGTGTCGGCTCCAGCCGAGCTGAAAGGCCACAGTAGTCAGGGTATCGGAGCCGGTCGGCACCGAACCCACTACTTTAACAGAAGTATCGACTCCAGCCGAGCGATATCGGCTCGACGGAGCCGAGCCACCGGAGGAGGCTTGGACACTGTAGCCTGAACCTTCGGTGGCTTATGAGGTTTTCCTGCCCTGACTTAGGAGGAGAACCTTCAGGTTTAAGTAAACCTCGGAGGATTAATTTGTTCCTCCTTTCCTGCAGGACTCTCTGGCTAAAAGCATGACACAACGCACAGGAGTCCTGCAGGTGCAAAGGCCCCAGGCAATAAACACAAGAAGTGTGACCGTCTGTCAGAGACATTTTCTGACAGCACTGGTCACACTTCTTGAAGCCTGAGACCTTGCCTTCTTTTGACATCCTAGAAGGGAAACACAAACAGTCCCAACAAACACACCAATTAATCCCTTACACAGACACACAGGAAGGGAATAACTTGGGGAACTAGGCCTGACTAAAACTTCAAACTGAAAAACTATTTATAAAAGTTTAAAGGGAAGGGAATAGGGTGGGCTGTAACTAAGTACAGGCTAATCTAACACTAAAGGGAAAAAAATAAACCCCTAACTGAACTTTTTCTTCTTTAACAAGAAAAAACTTACCTCAGCTGGCAAAGGAGACCTCTTTCGCTAAGCGGCAAACGAGATCTGAGGTAGTTCCGCCTTGCATCATGGGATATAGGGTTGCCTCGAGCTGGTAAAAGGAGTTCTCGAGCTAAAGCAAGTGCCGAGTCGGAGCCGAGGATTGGCTCCGAACCCATCCAGCAAGAATGAAGGCGAGATTGACAACTTAACATCTGTCATTTAGTAGGTTATACAGCAAAATGATGTTGATATACCGATTTCACATGGAAAATAGAATGTGCTGCAGTGGGACTTGAACCGGGAATGAGTGTGCATTGGGCAAAGCATCAACCTAATGCGTGCACATTAGGTGGATGCTCTGCCCACTACACTATTGCAGTTCTGCTTAATTTGCATATTTCTACCTTAATGTCATAACCATGCTCCCTTTCCCCGGCCCCCGAGCTCCACGTACACAGCATCCATCCATTCTCCAGTTACTAGCCCTGCCATACCACACCTCCACACATTTCCCTTTCTGCACGTCTCGGTACTCCTCCATTTTACTGTCTCGAGACAACCTTCTGCAGGCTCTTCATCCGTTTAGTCCACGTATGTTCGAGCCTTGCCTTGATCCTCCTCCAATACTGGTGGAAACATCATTGTGACCCACAAAGTCTGGTGTGTCCCGCCAGGGACGGACCTGTTGTTGTGTCACGAGTAGACTTTGCTGGTCTACACTGTTTCTCCCACTGGTAGCATCCTTCCAGGGGTTTGAGAAGCAGCGGTTTGCTCACACACCAGACCAGCCTCATCTCCCGCTTCCGCGGATGAAGAACACCCCCATGGTGTGCCCCGTTTTCCATTTCTCTTCAGTATTATACAAGACTACTGTTCTCATAGTATGTGTGGACAGGCACTGTTCATTGATACTCATAGACTTCTCAGAATGCTGTGATTGAGCAATGTGCACGTTTGCTGGTATTAATGTACATACTTACATACATTTCTTATACTGTTGACAGACTGTGCCGGATGATATGTTTGCGATAACAGCAGCTGATTCTATATCTGCCATGCTTTCATGGTAACACTACAGTGTGCAGGGTGAGGTGGGGGGACCTGGGAGTGCTGATTATGTTGTTACTGGCCACAACGAGGGCTGTGGGCTACAGTGTGCCAAAAGCACTGTGGGGGAAGTGTAGGCGGGTATGCGCTGGTGTGCACGAGGCTTAGACTTGCTGACCTCCGGTTACGGCATCTTACACTGGGTTGGCCTCCACATTGCCTAACCAGTGTGGGCATTACTTACTGCCGCCCAAACAGGCTTACTCCCGCTTGCTGCCTTATACCCCACGCTACTTCATGAACATGTGGGTATTATACATGCTTAAGTCAGGTGTACATGTCAGGTATGACTATCCACGAAGGTCAGTGAAAGGTGAAGTGGGATTCCAGTTTAGCAGTTCTGGATAGGTTACACTCAGGTATTCGGGTTAGGTTTAGTTATGCCATACCTGTGTTGTAGAGTAGATGTGAATAGTGAAGGTGTAGATGGGTAGGTGGAGGGAGGGACATTTTAACTGTATAGTAGGCCGTTCGACTGATTGGTGGGGGAGCAGTAGAGCAGTTTTGCAGGGTGTTGGGATATGTATGTGAGGCAGGACAGGAGGTGTCAGTGTAAGTAGTTGGTGTAGGGGTATGGAGTGTTAGTTGGGGGTGGTGGACTTCGCCATGTGGAGAGCAGGTGGTGATCCAAGTGTGCTTGAATTTTCCCTTCATGTGTTATTTACATGTGTCATCTGGGACAGCTGCGGTAATACACCTGGGTTGGGGGTTCCAGATTCTGCCAATATAGTTGTATGGAGGGTGTCACCTACTTGTGACTATGAACATTACTAGAAATGAAACAGGGGTCGATAGATAAGTGGTGTTATTGGGCCACACAGAGAGGCTGATAGTAGGGGACATGTCCAGGGATGTGCAGGACGGCTGATGGGAAGGTCCACAGCTGGCCATTTCTTCTACAGCAACAGCTGTGTATATACCCTGCATTTAGGGGTAGGTCTGGACACTCACACCCCTGAGTGGGGGTGAGGACAGCAATAATATCTTGTGATACCAATTAGTTCGGCTTACATGCCTACAGTGGGGTGTTGCGACCATGTGTTCTTTGGTGTCATTTAGTGGGTTGCAACAACACATCTGGTTATACCGCCCTTTGCCATGTAAACTAGACATTGCTGCTGTGGGACTCGTACCGGGTGTGGCTGCTCATTAGGTGTCGGGTCTGCCCAATGCACACTATTGCTTACATCCCTGGGGCGGTCCACATAGAACCACTCCAGCCAACACCTGCATGCCTAGGCCCATAATTACATACCCATAGTTCCCCACCCGCACTTCCTCTTCGGCACTCTTTCTTACACCGGGTGTAGAACGGGTCTGAACACACCAGTACACACTGCCCACTCCCCACTTCTCGGGACCCATCACGTATGTTGTCTCGCCCCATGGGTCATCAGGCTTCACCAACATTGTGGTCCGGGTAGATGCGTGCCCTGCCGTACGTTATCTGTGTAGTGGCTGGAAGGCCGAATAGCCATATAATTTTTGGCTTGTCCCGCAAGGGACATTCTTGTCTTTGTTTCAAGATTAGGTCTCTCCCACTGGTAGTATCCTGCCTGTAGTCTGGGAAGCAGAGGTTTGTTTACTTTTATTGTGTGTTTGTATGTTTCACCTGTCTAGCTGGGGGCGGGTTGATGCTACGTGTTACACGTTTGTTGATTGGGCCCCTCACCCCCATTGGCATGGCCTGTGAACATATGTAATCCTTAACAGCTGTATCATATCCTAGCTATATATATGTGTATATTTACACACACACACACACACACACACACATATATATATATATATATATATATATATATATATATATATATATGCATGCATACACACACACACACACACACATATATATATATATATATATATATATATATATATATATATATATATATATATATATATATATATATATATATATATATATATAAAACGACATGTGGATTTATGGGTGGCTGCATATGTATGTATCTATATGTGGGTATTTATATATGTCTGTCTATGTATGTATACATTTGTACTATGGAGAGGGAGAGGTATATCTCCATGTAGTTATGGGTATATATATATATATATATATATATATATATATATATATATATACACACACACACACACACACACACACACACACACACACATACACACACATACCTTTACATATTTAGCTACATATCCTGTCATGTTGCCTGTTATTGCTGGGCACTATTTCGTGTGCATACCGGCCAACCTTGTGTGCCACGTATGCTTTGCGATACCTACAACTACATCCGTTAGTGTACACAGAGTCACACATGAAATCTATTGCTAGTACCAGGTAATCATTCGTCCCATGTGGGACAGCCCGAACATTGGGTATACAACTTTCGTTTGCACCCAGAGTTACAAAGGTACCCATGGCTATGTGCATGGACTACGGCATGTGCCAGACCTAGGATACTTGGGTCGAGACAACATAAGGGATGGGTCCCGAAGTGGGGGAGTGTGGAGGGGGGCAATGTGTAGTGGTGTGGTAGCTACGGGCCGGTAACCAGGGTTGAGATGGTGGCTGCGTGTGTGCAGCGGGTGGGGGGAAGCGGAACTGTGGGTACTGCAAGTATGGCTCATGAATGGCCTTGGTTGGATGGGCCTGTACTGCTCAGGCTACCTAGTGGGTGGGGAAGAGGGGGGATGTGGTGTCAACATGTGGAACATGACCGAGGACTAAATTAAACCCCTATTTCAATGACACACGTACATTACATTGAGCTTGACAGTGTTTTGCAGGGCGATCATGTTTGTGTGGGCGGGGGGGTATGCCAATTCGTATGTGACGTATATTGTTTGGGGCCTGTCAAGGCCTTTCACGGTGCATGTGGACATGTATGTGTCTGTTAATCTACCATTGCTATCTACAGATGTCTGGCCATATATACCTCTGTGGGTGTACATATTTTCTTATGTATTCCTAACTATCTCCGTATATACCTATGGGGACATTTCTCTGCATACATATGTGTAACTTGCTGTGTATATGTATACGTATGGCTGTTGACATATATATGTGTAGCTGTCGGCATTTGCATGTATATCTGTTCATATATTTGTATATGTATGTATATATATATATATATATATATATATATATATATATATATATGTGGATAGTTTTATATATATATATATATATATATATATATATATATATATATATACATATATATATATATATATATATACATATATATATATATATATATATATATATGTATGTGTGTGTGTGTGTGTGCATATATATATATATATATATATATATATATATATATATATATATATATATATATATGACTGCATCTATGGATATGTTGCATCCGTTTAGATAGTAATATATTTGCACACACGTCCATCTAGCTGTAGGTCTACATTCTCTGTGCTGTTGCATAACTGGACTGGATGATATGTTTCTGACAACGTCGACTTTATTTGTATCCGTCATAGCTTAGTGGTAATTCCCTTTGTCTATGGTGTGCAGGGTTCTTGGTTCGAGCCTTGCAGGAGCTGTTTATTTTGTTGCTGGGCAGAACATGGGCTGTTGGGTACTGAGTGATTACGGCACATTAAAGCAGTCGTACGTGGGTGTGTGCAAGTTTGCACGGAGCTAAGCACTGCTAACCTTCGGTTACAGTTTTTAACACTCAGCTTCTATTTTGCTTAATCTGTGTAGGTAATGCTTACCCACACGCAAACGCACTTACGCACGCTTACTAGTGCTTATATATTCTTACTACTGCTTATTTGTGCTTACACCTGCTTACTAGTGCCTTATTAATACAGTCATCCAGTTCACATTTAATGTTATTTAGTAGGTTATACAGGACATATATGCATTGTCGCCTCACAGTTAGACTTTGCCCGTTCGATTCTCAGTTAGAGCGTCTTCTGTGTAGCGACATGCGTGAATGGGCGTTCCTTCGTTGAAGGTTGTGCGTTAGGCCCGGAAAGCCAGTACGTAAAAATCTACTGCCAATCATTAGTGGACTGGAGTTCCGCTGTGGCGACCCCTAACCGGGAAAAGCCGAAAGACACAAACAAACAAACATACAGGACATATATGAGAAAAAAATGTTCATATACATATTTCACATGGAGAATGGTATGCGTTGCAGTGGGACACGAACCGGGAATGCCTGCTCGTTAGGCAGATGCCCTGCCCACTACACTATTGCTGTGCTGCTTCATTGGCATATATCTTCCTTGTTATCCTCTTCGGCCTTTTTAGCTGCTTTAACTGTAGCTAAGTGATGGGTACATCCGTGCACCTACGGTTAGCTGTACTCAGATTTACGATAAATATGACGTTTTTTTTCGGTTTATTTATATGTACTGTTGCTGTTGTACACATGGGGGACTGTTGGTGGGAATATGCGGACACCTATGACCGGCTTCACTCATTTCTTTCCACTTTCTGCTGTTCTACTTTGCAGGGGCGTGTTTATTCTGAGTGCTCTGCTCTCAGACACGCCCTCTGCACTCTTATACGCTCCATGTATGCCTAGGAGGTCGGGCAGCGCGCCTTCATTAATATGCATGGCAAGCTGCCATCCTGCTCCTAAGCGGCCACTTCCGTGCAGGACTAGACTAGTCCTGCATGGAAGATTAGTAAATACGGGGGTCTATCTTTGTGAAAAATGAGATACGGCGGGCAAATAGACAAAGCATGTAATTCAGAAACCCATCTAGCTGAGGTTACAGCAACCAAGAAGAGGGTTTTCCAAGACAGAAACTTCAAGGGGCAAGATGCTGCTGGTTCAAAGGGGGGCAAAATCATTGAAGCTAAAACCAATTTTAAGTCCCGGGGGGTTCTCTTACCGGGGTACGGAAAAGTGTTGTACCTCATAAGAATGCTCTGCACAACTTATGGGACATAATGTTTGAACCCGAGTCTCCTACACGAAAATTGGAGATGGCAGTCAGTTGGACCCTAATAGTAGCTGCATCTGCCCCTTTTTCAAAGGTTTCGGCCAGAAAGTCAAGAATCTTGTGAATATGAGCCATAAAAGGATCAATGTTATTACTTTTGACCCAGTATGAGAACCTCTTCCATTTGCTAGTGTAAATCCTCCTAGTAGTGGGCTTGTGGGAGGACACTAGTATGTGTTGTACAGCAGGGGAAATGTTTGGGACCCTGGCTAAGACTGGAAGTGGAGCAACCAAGCAATCAGCTTGAGAGAATGAAGGGATGGGTGAAGCCCGCCTGACTGATGCGTCAGGAGGTCAAGAACTGAGTCCAGTATCCAGGGCTCCAGTTGAAGGTGATGGCAAAGAAACGGAAACCATATCTGACGAGGCCAGTAAGGAGTAATGAGGATGAGTTTGCAACCAAACAATTTTGCTTTCTGAAGTACCTTTGGAATGAGAGGGAAGGGTGGAAAAGCATACAGTAGTCCCGGAGACCAATCATGAACAAATGCATCCCTGGATGACTGTCCCGAAGGGGGAACTAGGGCAAAGTAGCTGCTGCATTTGTTGTTTACGGGAGTGGCAAAAAGATTGCAGCATGGCTGGCCCCATTTGTAGAAAATCAAGTCCGCAACTTCTTGCTTCAGGGACCACTTGTGAGGCATGAGGATAGCTCTGCTGAGCCTGTCCGCTATCACGCTGGATTTTCCGGGAATGTGCATTGCAATCAGAAAACGTTGGGAAGACATCGCCCATTGCCATACTCGAAGTGCCTCCCGACACAAGGGGTAAGATCTGGTTCCGCCCTGCTTGTTGATGTACAATACCACTGACATATTGTCTGTCTGGATTGCAATGGTCCCTGTAGGTAGAGAGTCTTGAAGTGCTTGCAACGCCAGAAGCACTGCTCAAATCTCTAGAACATTGATGCAACGCCAGAAGCACCGTTCTCATCTCTAGAACATTGATGTGCAAATGATACTCGTGAGGTTGCCACGTTCCTTGGACAGTTTGTCCCAGATAATGCCCACCCACCCTATCTGGGAAGCATCTATCGTCACTGTGGCTACCGGATGTGGGTCTAGAAAGGCACTGTGGCTACCGGATGTGGGTCTAGAAAGGGTCTGCCCAGAGTCACCTGGGGGGAGACCAGCCACCATAGTAGGTCCTTTTTGGAAGACTCCGTGATCAAGATCATGTGTGACATTGGCAATTCCTGGAAAGACCACTGAGCGAAAAGAAGCCACTGTAGAATCCACATGTGGACGCATGCTAAAGGAACTAGCGTAATAGCTGCAGCCATTGAGCCCAGTACTTGTAAGACTTGTCTTGCCTGAACTCTCGTTTTGTTTATGAGAAAGGAAACTTGTTGACGAATGGTTGACTCTGTCTAGAGGCAGTTTTGCTATCATACGTCTTGTATCTAAGTCTGCCACTACAAAGTTAATAGACTGACAAGGTAACGAGGCAGACTTTTCATAGTTTATTGTGATGCCTAACTGGAAACAAGTTTGGATTGTGTAGTCCCATGCCTTGATTAGTTGATGCTCGGTGGTAGCAGTGAGGAGCCAGTCATCTAGATATGGAAACACCTGAAATCCTAGATGCCTCAGGTAAGCCGTAACCACTGCCATACACTTGGTGAACACCCTGGGGGCTGTGGTGAGACCACAGGGCAGGGCCCTGAACTGATATTGACTGACACCCAGCCGTAAGCATAGGAATCTCCTGGACTGCCTGTCCATTTTTTTATGGTAGTACACGTCCTGGAGATCTATGGAGCACATCCAATTGTCCTGACCCAAGAAGGGAAGAATGGACTGCAGTGCCGCCGTCCGGAACGTTGTCTTTTTTACCAATTGGTTTAGCTTGCTGAGATCCACGATTGGTCTCCAGTCCAGTCTTCTTTGGAACTAAAAAGAACCTTGAGTAAGTTCCAGATCTGCTTTGGTCTGTGGGAACTTCCTGGATGGCTCTTTTTTTCTAGCAATCTTTGAACCTCTAGGAATGCATGATCCCGAAGACTGGGTGAAACATCTGGGATAGAACGTTTGTCTTTTGAGGGGGACTGAGAAAAGGGAATTTTGTAGCCCCTGGATATTATCGACAGTACCCATTTTTCCCCCAAGTTATAGATTGCCAAGCTGCTGGGTACAGGGATAGTCTGCCCCCGACTGCCTCCAGAGGTGGACAGTTGGGCCTCCCTTCAGGAGTGTGGGAAGAGACTAGCAGAGAAAGTATCTCTGTCACCCTGCTGATGCGGACCCCCTCTGCCACAAGGGCAGTGTCTTCCATTATTGTTTCCCCCTCTGCCCCGAGGGAAAAATCACCATGTGTGTCAGGCAAAGACCCCTGGGATTTTCAGAACCACATTTTCCCACTCTTCTGACCCTTAGGATAGGGTCTAGATGGAGTGGAAAAATGGACCCCTACGGCAGAGAGTCTTGCCATCCTGTTCACACCTGTTGTGAGTCTCTTTTACCTGAGGCCCAAACAAGGACGAGCCATCAAAGGGGGTGTTGGTAAATGAAGATGTAAAGTGTTCCGCAAATTGACAAAGGCGCATCCAGGAGTGTCTGCGTAAAGCCACTCCGGTACCTGCTGCCCTACTTGCTCTGTCTGCCACATAAGAAATGAGCCTCGTGGAGGAGTTTACCATGGAGGTCAAGGTTGCAAGCTGGGAAGCTGCCCTGTTCGCAACTCCCTCAGCTGTAGGATCTTGCAGGGTATCTCCTAGCTCCTTCAGGAGATCCCTTTGAAGTTGCGTGAAATGTGACAAGTAATTCAGCTATCTGAGAGTAAAAGTCGCTGAAGAAAAAAATACGCTTCCCATACCTGTCCATCGTATGAGACTCTTTGTTCGGTGGATGGACAGATGAAGAAGTTTCCGCAAGTTCCTTCTTGGTGGCTGCTGCCACCACCATGGCATCAGCAGGGACTCCCTTGGAGAGGAACGACTTAGCTTCAGGAACTGTAATAAATTTGTTAGGTCTCCTCGGAACAGGTTCCATGGTTTCTGGAGCACTCCACTCCTTTTGACTCACTACAGACAAAAGTGGGTCGAAAGGCGGAGACACCTAAGAGGTGGAGGATCGGGAACCAAATGTGTTCAGGTATACGGACTTGTCCTCAGAAGTGGCTAGGGACTTCCAGCCACCTCTCTTTCTGAGGATTTCCAAGATGTCTGAAAAAGAGACATCCTCAGAGGGGGACCGTGGGGACCTGTCTGACTCATCCAAGTCCGTACCCAAAGTGATAGACTCACGGGAGTCTAGATGCTTCCTCTTGCATTTCTTCTTTCAAGGGACCTCCTCCGAATATTCGGAGGAGGTTTCGAAAGAAGTGGGATCATCCAATGGGGCATCCTAGGGCACAGGTTCCCTACGCTTGGCAGGAGGAGGGACAAAGGCCGGCACAGGCACAGAGGGAGAAGGAGCCAATGGAGCCGAGGGTGGAGCAGTCTCAGGAGACAGCATGCTCCTCATCACGTTGAAGGCACCATGGTCCCAAGTCAAAGGAGCCTCCGGCTCTGAAGAGCCTGGAAATCTTCTTCACACCGGGAGCGAAGGCTCTGAGGTCAATGTAGGAGCCAAGCTCACCTGCGCCGAAGCTCCGAGAGGGACAGCGGGGTCGAACAAGGGTCCGATGCCACTTCCCCCCTCGGAGCCGGTGAGAGAGCTTTGGCGCTCAGACCCCTTGACGGACTGAGACATCGAGGAGATTGGAACGGTAGTCAGAACTGATAAGGGAGAAGAAACCGGAGCTCATGGTTCCACCACCACGACCTCCATGCACTCCGGCTCTGAGCCCAAGAGAGTCAGAGGAGGAATCACTGGAGAAGCTGGGAGGGCTGAAGGAGCCAAATCCTTATGGGCTGGACTCAAGAGTAATTTAGCAAGTGCCTGTGACTTGAGGAGCATGTTGACCACTCTCTCCACATCGTGATCTGAAAGTCTGGAGGACCAAGAGGAGTGTGAAGAGGACTGGTGACTTCCCGCTCCAGGTTGCAGCAGAGGAGATTGTGGAGCGGAGCGTACCGGCTCCAAAGAGGGAGACCTTGATCTCTTATGGATCCAGACTGGCTTCAAGGACACAGATGGAGCCACCAGAGACTTAGCTTTGTCTGAGCCAATACTGGGGGCTGACAGAGCCAAAGGCTTCTCAGTAAATTTTGTCTGTTCCGAGCTCGAAACCAATGGCTTGGAGTGTTCCTCAGACACTTTGGCTGGCTGAGGTACTGTGACGAGGCATCTTGAGGGTTTTTCAGGAGGCCACATAAAATAAGCTTATTTTTTCTTTCCTGCAGGACTCTGGAACTGAAAACATGACAGATCGAGCAAGAGTCCTGCAGGTGAACAGCCCCTAAACAATAAACGCAACTCATGTGCCTGCCCGTAAGGGACATTTTCTGGCAACATGAGTCGCATTTTCTAAACCCAGAGGGTTTAGACTCTTTAGACATAACTAGCACTAGTCAGGGAAAAGGTTTCCACAGAGAAAAACTAGAAAAACTATCACTCACAGCCTACAACAAGCAGAAGTAAACATGCTGATAACCACAAATGAAAAACTTTTAAAATTATCTTTTTCTTCTTCTTTTTTTTTTTTAAAAGAAGGAAGAAAGGAAAGGGGGAGAGCCTCTAATTTAAACCGCAACTCCCCCGACGGGAGAGCCTCTAACTAAAATGGCAATCCCAGAGAAAGTGTGAAGAAAGGGAAGAACCCTCTAACTTAAACAGGCTCTAAGGGGAAAACAGGCCTGAAAGAAAAAACGATGGCCAAAAACACCTTAAAGAGCAGAGAAAGGGGTCGTTAGACTAACGAAGAAAGATACATGCTCTAACGAGTCAATATAACTAGTAAATTTACCAAAAAATTAGCAAATAACTAGAAAAACATAAAGTACTTAGCTTGAGCCAGTATGGAGCAATCTCGACGCTGCAAGCGGCAAACGAGATCTGGGTAGCTGCCGCTAGGCATGCTGGGATAAGGGGTAGCCTCGAGCCAGTAAAAGCTCTTGAGCTATTGTATATCGACCGAGTCATAGCCGAGGATCGGCTCCAAACCCAACCAACCAGCAAATACGAAGGCAAGATGGGACAACATAACATCAATCTTCTCTCCTCAGAAAAGGACTATGGTTACAATTAA
Source organism: Protopterus annectens (assembly GCF_019279795.1). Lineage (NCBI taxonomy): Eukaryota > Metazoa > Chordata > Ceratodontiformes > Protopteridae > Protopterus > Protopterus annectens. Next base: position 219,503,064 of record NC_056728.1, read on the forward strand.
AGAAGTCCTTCTCCCTCAATTTGATCTTACTCTAATTTCAGCAGCTGTTAAAAAGAGTTAAACTTTGCTTCACCCTACATTCAACATCTCCTGTCAAACACTGGCCTACTCACAGTGTCTCTTGTCTTTAAACTACTCAGTACAGAAACAATCCTCTTATTTGCCAGCAGACTAACCAAAGGACCTCTACATAGTATTAAAGATCAATATCCATAGTTATCCCCAATATGCTCACTCCCCATAATAAGCTCCACAGCACAGACTGTGCCTTCTCAGTACTTGCTCCAAAGATCTTGAAATTTTTAACAATCAACATAAAGTCCACTGAAACCTATTTTTAATATCCCAGCAGCCTCCTTCAATCAGAACTAAAAGGAGAATACATCTTACTAATGAGATTATAGTGACAATTATGCCCTTCACACACTTTTGTCTGTTAAACATGTCTATTAGCTGCCAGAGTTGAATTATGTTTAGTGTCTGGCAATACGCCTAGAAATCAACTTTACCTTAGACTACTGGACAGAGATAGCCACAAAGGTACATATAATAAATGTCAGAGTACAATAAGGGGTTTTCTATCATTACTTTTATTTCTTTACTTCATTTGGCTTTTTTTCTGCTTTATAGGAAACTGGAACAGTCTCATTCTTAATCTTTTAGAGGACTGTCAGCCCATAATAGAACTACTCTACAACACAATTTACACCATAAACATCTCAAGAAAGTTCTCAAGGTTAAGGTTAAGTATGTGACAGTCCAAGAAGACACTTTTTCCTTTCACAGAAGCTCTGGAATGCTACACTCAAATTTTCTGTAGAGCAATAATAGTTGCCTCTTGAGCCTTTTAAAAGAACCAAGTTAGTATAAGTAAATGTTCACATGTCCAGAAATGTAAGTGTGCTAGTAAGTATAAACAGCAAAACTGTTCAGCACAAATTCAACATTACAGTGGTTGCATTTACATTCTGTGTCTTGAAATGGATTTTATAAGACACAATAAACAAAATATTTATTACTTTTTTGTAAAATTTTGTAAATGCTTTATGACATGTCCATAACCATTCATTCTAAGTGATTAAGTTAAAGCATTTTTGATCAACTAGTTGTGACCTTTCGGATCAGAGCAGGTAGTTCTTTCCATGTTGCCAATATACTGAAATATTTACAGAATGAAAAGTATAACCACCTGAATAAATAAGTATATGAACAATACTTCACATCTCTCTACATGTACTAGACAAGAGTTTAAATTTCACTTCCAAATGTATTTCCTGTCATGTAAGCTTTAAGATGATAGCTTCCAATATATTGCACATAACATAGTTTTGCAATTATTAATGGAAACATGAACAGGTCATTGCATCATTGTTACTGAGAGGGACCTATTGATGTCCAGGCAGGTTGTCCATCTTCATTGCCAGTGACCAAGGCTCAATATGCAACCTAGTGCCAGATGACTGACTTCCATAGAGGTAGGTATCAATCTCACTCACCACAGGAATATTGCCTGAAAAAAATATTTATTTATTGCATTTATTTACTCAGGTCAACTGGGCAGAAAGCTACCCTTTTCAACAGAAGTGGGGGGAGAAAATCTCCAGAAAAATTATGTTACCTAAAGAATGTTGTAAACAGAGGTATACAAGTAATCAAACAAATATACAAAATGTATAAAGAGTATCATTAATTAATAGCAGGATCGTGTAAAGATCTATGAAACATACTTAGAAATTAACTTGGTAGAAGGAGAGAAAAAGGAGTAAACAGAGGGTTATTTTTAGAAAGTGAAAGAAAAGAATGTTTTAAGATAGGCTAAAGGAGAAAGAAGAAGAGGAGGCAGAGGACAAGGAGGAGATTTTGGAGCAGTACATAAGAATACAGTGCTTGGAAAGAATAGCAAAAAGTAAACAGCAGGACATTTATCATCCAGGAGTTGTGTATGTACAAAACCAGCTGTCTTTTAGGTATTCACTTTTTGTGCATTAAGAGTTGGTATTTTCTGTATTTTTAGAGTGAGAAAAATGGGAGTTCCAAATTTCATCCAGGAAAGAGGAGTACAAAAGAGTCACCAGCTGATGTGCTAGCTTTTGTAACAGTTAATAACATTTTATCAGTGGATCTCCGCTGTTCACTTGGAATACAAAGTTAGAGAAGATTTTTCAAAAAAGGACACTTGCCTGATACTAGATAAGTTTGTGGGAATTGACTAGTTGAGAAAGTATAAGGTAATGCCTTACTTAGCTCTAACCATTAAAGATTTTTGAGGTCATACAGTGATGCATCTTCTAATGATAATGACTGGTGGCAAATTTTGCTACCTTATTAAAGCAATGTTCCAAGAGTTACAGTTGAGTGGATTGTAAGTTAATTAAGATAGAAGAAGTGTAAAGTAGGGTAGGGATGAGATGGGGTTGAGCAAACTTTTTCTGGTATTATCTGTGAGGAATTATTTGACTCTATAGAGTGCACCTGGCTTTTGTTGCATGTTGTTTACAACTTGTTTTATGTAATGATCACATTTTAAGCTTTCATCAACAGGACTCCTAGAAGCCTAGTTTGATTTACTGGTTCTATGTTGGTGTTGTTACAGGAAGTGATTTTGAAATCATTTTTGTAGTCAGTTGAATGCTTTGAGGTAAATAGGATCAGTTTTTTTTAGGTAAAGGATCAGCTATGTATCAGATAGCTAGGTCTCTATGGTTAAGATAGACTCTTGGGTGAGTTGTTTTAATCTATGCATTTAGCCAAAAAGATGACTGTTGGTTTATTTGTGTATCGAATTATAGTAACTTGTTTAGAAGCTATGTAGAGATCATTAATGAGTATACTGAACAGCAGGGGATCTAAAATAGATCCTTGAGGACAAGGGAGATGCCACTTCGCTATCTTACTGCCTGTTGCCTATTTCAGATGCAACTGGAAAACCAAGACAGTAAAGTTTCACAAATTCCTAGGCAAGCTACTTTTTGAAGCAATTTCTGGTGGGATGCCATGTCAAAAACGGATAAATCTAGGAAAAGTGCTGAGACTAAGGTCCCAGATTTTTGATACTGGTTAACAGAAGGAGCTGTACATGTACTACGAAAATGTCGAGCTGCAGAAAGGAGGCAGATGTCAATGAAAAAGCTGAGAAGTTCAGACTGGTCACATTATTCATAGGGTTCTTCTTCAACATGTTAAAAGGGTTCTTAAAATTTAAATTAATTGAAATTCTTCTCCAGAATTTTTTTTAAAACAAGAAACCTCTTTATTGAATTATCACTTATGATATATGCAATCATATATTTATATAAATGAGAACAAACCATATTGACATATTTGCATTTGCAAACATTACATATCACTTATAATCTTCTATACAGTCACTGTCAGTCAATAATTACATAGCTCATTCAATTCTTGCCTTCCTCATTCCACCTCCAAATATTATTTTAGATGTATTGTTCCCACAATTCCCAGTTTTATCTATGTAATTTGCATCTACCCTTTTCTAAAGATCCCACTTCCAGTTCTTTATTCCTGTTATTATATTCACTACTTATAGTACAGTTAGTTTAGACTTTGATTTCTATTTTCCAGTGATTGCTTTTTGGGCAGCCACCATAATTAAACTCAGCAAGGCCTTACTATGTCTAGGCAATTCTGATTCTGTATCACAGCTCAAAAAAAGTCATTTTCTTAGTTACCTGTTGAGAAGATTTTGTTTGGTGTATTAGAGAGAAGCCAAATTGCTCACTCAGTATTTCTGACAGACATAGCAGTCTTCAGGGAATTTTTAAAATATGCAACTCATTACACTCTCAAAAATATGTTCCCAATTACCTCTTTCTTCCCCATCACACCTCCAACATTTGCAATCTACCTGAGGAAAAATTCTTTAGAGTCTTCTTAGGGTATAAAAATACCTATGGAAACACTTCCAAGCAAAGATCCTACATCTTCTAGACCTGGTTGCATATTTGGATGCCATACAGATATCCTCCCATTGTTTGTGAATTGCTTAGCTAATCTCTCTTCCCAATACTTTCTAACTTCCTCTGATTGAGTCCTATAGTTATCATGCAATATTTTATATGACCTACTAATGATCCCTTTTTAACAGAAACTTCTGTTCTGGATTCTGATAAAAGCTATACCAGTGCTGGTCTTTTGCTTAGGATCCCCCTATTTCTTTCCCTTGGCCTATACTCTGATATCTATCCTTGATAGTGAAGGAAATCTGTAGGCTGCAGTCCAAATTAATTATTGGTTTCTTCCCATTTTATTACCTTTCCCTCTCTAATTACATGCTCCCAATTCCCTGGTTCCTGTGCCAGTTTCCTCCAGTAAATTCCAGCCTCTCTTGCCTATTCTCTGTACCTCTAATTGCAGTCATCCCTATCAGCAGAATCTCCTTTCTCCATTCTTATGTTGGTGTAGTTCTTAGAATACTTTCTGATATGTTATGATATGTTATGAACATAATATTCTGCATGGCTATTGTTATTTTCCTTAAGGACTGGCATATAAAATCCCAGTCTCTCCTTATTTATTGAGCTTCTCCCTGTTTTATCATCATCCCTTAACACTTTACATTATAGCTTTCTGCTTGTGCAATGTATTGAAGCCTAAACTGTGTAACTCTGAAATACTCCTTCAAATTATGTGATCCCAAACCTTGTTCTTTTTGGAAGGATAGACTTATCTCATTTGACTCATGCCCTCTTTCCCTCTCAGATAAAACCCTTCAAATCTTAATTAATTGCTATCCACAACTTATTCTCTGGTTGATAAAAATATGCCTGACCTGTGTATAAAACTAAAGGGACTGAAAACATTTTCACTGCTTGTATCTTGCTATCCATATCAACAAAATAGAGCTTCCAGTTTCTCAGTTTTTGTATTATCTTTTGTTTAGTCTTTTCCCACATATCCCTAGATGCCATGACAGACTCACCTTTAATCCATACTCCTAAGTACTTCATTTTATTGTGACCCAATGCATATGGGTATTGCTGAACCAGTTTTGTGTGTGGGTAGATAGTTTACAGCTATTGCCTTTGTTTTATCAATTTATTCATTAATTTTGTGTCCTGAAAAGGCTCGAAACTGTCTCAGAATGTTCCACAACACTGAAATGTCCTTTAAGGTTTTTTATCAGGTACAAAATAATATCATGTGGAAATAAAGCCATCTTTTCTTGATTACCATACCAATTACATCCTTAAATTTGAGTCCATTGCATTCTTTGCTAATGGTTCTAAATATAACGCAAATAACAAAGTGGAAAGAGGACACACCTGCCTGGTTCCTATGCTCAAAGAACTTATCAGGAGGACCCCCCACACACTTTAATTATCACCTCTGATCCCTCGTATATCGTCCTAATCAACCTTATTATTTTGTCATGGAATTCAAATGCTTCTGTTGCTCTACTCATAAAATCCCAGCTTAATCTGTTGTATGCTTTCTCTGCATCAAGACCCACCAACAGCAGTGGTATTTTCTTATATTCTAGTTCCCTCTGAATTATCATTGTTCTGTTAATGTTGTAACATTTTTTCATCCTTTCCACAAAAACTGCATTGATCCATATCTATTAATTGTAGCATCACTTGTCCCATTCCTTTAGCCATTATAGACATGAACACTTTATAATCATGGTTTAGAATTGAAATTGGCTTACATGAACCTTGATCTGATAGGTCTGTACTCCTTTAGACATTATAGCCACCACAGGTTTTTCCAACATTTTGGTGCTTCTCCTCTTTTTAAAAATACTGTTAAACAAAATCTCCCCAATCTTTATCAATTTTCTCCTCCTTGCTTCCAAACTTCTACAGGAATACCATCTATTCCTTTGGACTTTCCTGTAGATTGGTTATACATTACAATTTTTATCCTACAGTCCAAGAACCTGGAGTCAGGTGACCAGATGAGGTCATTCTGCAAGTCATCTTTGGTATTATATTTTACAGGGAGTAATCTCACAGTACTGAGTATTCTGTTTGGGAAACCTGACTAGAACAACCCTCACCCACAGAATCTTGCCTTGTGGTAGTAAGTAACTTATTAGGGAACAGTACATTCTCCTAGATTCAGTCAGGAATATAGTGAAGCTTAGATTAGAGAGTGTTTTTTCTTTATTTGTATGAGTATGTCCATCAATGTTAATTTCAATACTTTCTGTGATTCTGTGAATATATATTCAGTACTTTTATGTACTTTTATTATTTATTATTAACTATATTTAATACTTTTATTGTGGCTAGTCCTTGTAGAAATCTAACCTTGGAGAGTGCTTATATTTATTTGGTGGAACTGTGTGGGCCACTCCAGAGACATGAAGCACTGGGTTTACAAAGAGGGTGCTGGAGGACTTGGCTTGGACACTTGGCTGAGGACCTAACCCTACAGCTGTACTAGTGGGGAGTCTTATTGAGGACCTGGAGATAGAAAGCATCATATTCTTGAGAGATCATTATTTCCACCTTTTATGTATAACAGCTTTTCTGTTAAATATCTAGTTTCAGCTTTTGCGTTACATGCATGTACTGTACGGCAAGTTAAGCTTTAAAATTAGAAGTTATGTACTCACCATAACGTTCCATCTGAGTAGGTGTATTCATTTGTCTGCAACCTGTGGGTTATGGATCCGATATCGGATCCGAACCGGCATGGTTTTCCAGCTATGGATCCAAGCTCTCAGCTCCTCCCCTCACCCATAATGCCCTGCTCTACCCTCATGACCTCAGATCGAGTTTGCCAAAGCAACAATACCCTAAAAAGGGTAACAAAGAATATGCAGGAAACTGAAAGGCCAGGGGGATAGGAGGGCGGGATGGTTGCAGACAAATGAATACACCTACTCAGATGGAGCCTCATGGTGAGTACATAACTTCTAAATCTGAAGTAGGATATTCATTTGTCTGCAACCTGTGGGACAGAGTCCCCAGCTACCTGAATCTTGGGCGGCCATCATGGAAGGATATTCCGAGCACCGCTGAGCCAAAGGATGCTCTACCCTAGATGCAAGATCCAACTTATAGTGGGAAATAAATGTATGAGATGAAGCCCACGTGGCTGCTGCACAAATATCATCTAGAGGAATCCTAGCCTTGAAGGCTGCCGAGGTAGATACTGACCGGGTTGAATGGGCATGAACAACCCCGGTGCGGGCCTTCCTGACGCTTGATAAGCCAATAAAATGCACTGTGAAATCCAGCGGGACAGAGAAACTTTAGAGATTGGCTTGCCCAAATTGAATTTTGCAAAGGAAATAAACAGCTGGTCGGATTGCCTATGACCAGCTGTCCTGTTGAGATAAAATCTAAGTTGCCTGTGAACATCTAGTGAATGTAGCTTATATTCACCTTTGTTTTCATATTTAGGAAGAAAACAGGGAGGTTAATGGATTGATTGATGTTTGCTTCAGAAGCGATTTTAGGAAGGAAGGACGGGTTGGTCCTGAGGGAGACACGGTCCGGATGAAATACCAAGTAAGGAGGTTTAGCTGATAAAGCTTGAAGTTCAGACACTCTCTTGGCTGACGTAATGGCTACCAAAAGGCTGTCTTGTAGGACAAGAATTTGAGATCCACCGTAGCCGCTGGCTCGAAAGGAGGAGCGGTCAAGGCCTGTAGGACCAAAGAAAGGTCCCAAGGAGGAACTGCTTGTTTTATAGGGGGCCTGAGAAGAAAAGTACCTTTAAGAAATGTCTTACACAATTTGGCTGACATAAGAGGATTAGAATCTTGGCCAATGTGATAGTGAGAAATTGCCGCCAGTTGAACTTTGACTGTGGAACTGCTGGCACCATCGTTAAAGAGAGAGGTTAGAAAGTCAAGCACTACAGGGAGAGGAACCGTGAAGGGATTCAGGCCTTGCCGCTCCGCCCACACAGAGAAACGTTTCCATTTGCTTCGGTAAACCTTTCTAGTGGATGGTTTATGAGCCGCCACCAAAATAGCCTTTACAGGTGAAGAAATACCGAAAGTCCTTATCAAGAGTGGAACTGGAGCAGCCAAGCGGTCAGCTTCAGGTTGTCCAGGTTCGGAGGAGGAATGCAGGATGGATGGGATATCAGATCCGGGATGGGATCTAGAATCCAAGGAGGATTCACCGAGTGAGACCTTAGGAAGGGGAACCAGATCTGTCGAGGCCAGAATGGAGCAATGAGAATCATTCTGCAACCCACCCGAGAGGCTTTCTGAAGAACTTGCAGCATCAGAGGCAAGGGTGGATAGGCATACAGAAGACCGGGTGGCCAAGCATGCACCAGAGCGTCTCTTGGGGTACCTCCGGGAGGAGGTATTAGAGCGAAAAACTGTCGCACTTGGTGTTTGAGGGAGAAGCAAAAGATCGCATGAAGGGTTCCCCACCGTGCGAATATGCGTTCCGCTACTTGACAATTGAGAGACCACTCGTAAGGGGTCAGAATGGTGCGACTGAGCTTGTCCGCTAGGATGTTGGACCGACCGGAATGTGCGTTGCTATGAGAAAGCGATTGGTGGAGATTGCCCATTCCCAAACTCTCATGGCCTCTCGACAAAGAGGGTAAGACCTTGTTCCCCCTTGCTTGTTGATGTACCAGACAACAGACATGTTGTCCGATTGAATCGCAATTGTTCCCAAGGGAAGAAAGTCCTGAAGTGCTAGCAACGCTAAGAGCACTGCTCTCATCTCTAGAACATTGATATGCAGTAAGGTCTCTGAATCGTTCCACGTGCCTTGGACTGTCCGGCCTCAAAGTGCCCCCACCCGAGGCAGGAGGCGTCCGTGGTCACCGTGGTGAGAGGGGGAGAAGCACAAAATGGGCGACCTTTGTGGAGATCCGGGGAGTGGAGCCACCACAAGAGGGACCGCTTGCAAGCCTTGCTGATCGCTATGGGATGATGCATGGGGAGAGCAAGGTATGACCACTGTACTAAGAGCGTCCACTGTAGAATGCGCATATTGAGCCTGGCAAGAGGAAGAAGTGCTATAGCCGAAGCCATGGACCCTAGAGCCCTCAGGACCAACTCCGCTGGAACAGAACTTGAATGGAGAATGGCCCGCACCTGGAGCTGCAGATTTAGAACTCTGTCCGCAGTGAGGAAGGCTCGTAAACTCCTTGTGTCTAGTCTGGCCCCTATGAAATCTAAGAGCTGTGTGGGTGCCAGGTGGGACTTCTTTGTATTTATTGTGATGCCCAGAAATGGAGCAAGATGGAGAAAGGAGTCTCACGCCAAGAGAAGTAGATGCCTTGTTGGGGCGGTAAGAAGCCAGTCGTCCAGGTAGGGAAAGACCTGCACCCCTGAAGCCTCAGGTGGGCCGCTACCACTGCTAGTACTTTGGTGAACACCCTGGGGGCTGTGGTGAGACCAAAGGGAAGGACCCGAACTGGTAGTGACTGGCTCCCAGCCGAGCGGAGAAACCTCCTGGAGCGCCTGTCCATCAGGATGTGGTAGTACGCGTCCTTGAGATCTATCGAGCACATCCAGTGATTTTCTCCCAGAAGGGGAGAATAGATTGCAGAGTGACCATTCGAATTTTTCTTTGGGGACTGCCAGATTCAAGAGAGAGGTCTAGGATTGGTCTTAGTTCCCCGTCTTTTTGGCACTAAAAGAATCTGGAGTAGAACCCTGATCCGATCTGGTCTGGGGAACGGGCTGGATGGCTCTTTTCTTTAGCAGATGGCCAATTTCTGCCAGCGGCCTCCCGTTGACCGGGTGGGACGTCTGGGAGGGACTTCAATTTTGGAAGGTGAAGGAAAGGAATGCGATATCCCTGGATATGATTTGGAGAACCCAGCGGTCCGATGTTATGGACTCCCATGCCGCTAGGTGCCCAACGCCCGACTGCCTCCAGAGTAGAGCAGTCGGGCAACCCTCAGGGTTGCTGCGGCCGTTCAGAGAAAGGTTCCCTGGACCCGAAGTTTCTGGGAGCCCCTCTGCCTCTAGGGCGGCGTCCTCCCTGTCCTCCTCTGCCACGGAAGGACTGGTTGTCCGGAGCAGGCTGGGACTGCTGCGACTTCCGGAACCACATCTTCTTCTGACCCTTTTGGTTCCTAGAATAGGGCCTCTGGGGTGCAGAGAAGCGGATTCCGACGGCAGACAGCGTCTTCCCGTCCTTCTCGCTCTGGGTCAACGCCTCGCGAACGGTCTTGCCAAACAGAGCAGAACCATCAAAGGGGCGTTAAGCAACGACGCCTTGAAGGGCTCAGAAAAATCGAGTGGCGGAGCCAGGCCTGACGCCTAGTGACCAGTCCTGTCCCGCAGCTCTAGCGGCGCCTCCGTTGCATGGGAGAGTAGCCGCATAGAAGTATTCGTAACTGACCTAAGAGTGGCCATACGGGTGGAGTGCAGAACTCTGTCCTCCTCCGAAATGGACTCAGGGGGGGATGCAGCGTATTCTTAATAAGATCTCGCTGCATCCGAATAACATGTGCCAAATAGTTCAGCGCCCTTACCGAGAAGGTCGCTGAACTGAACATCCGCTTCCCCAAGCGGTCCATCATCCGAGACTCCTTGCTCGGTGGGTGGACTGAGGGACTCTCCTGAGCTAGTTCCCTCTTTGTGGCGCCGCCATCAACATGGCATCTACAGGAGGCCCCTTACTCCAATGGGTCCGGTCGGATGGCGGACTAAGGATCCTATCCGGTCTTTTGGGAATTGGCTCCACGGTGTCCGGTTCCTTCCACGCCCTGGTGGTAATAAGGTCCACCAGGGGTCGGCAGGGGACACCCAAGAGGTAGACGGGCCCGCTTCAAATGCCTCCAAGAACACGGACTCGTCCGAGGAAGACTTGGGGGCAGACCACCCCCCTTATACGGAGCATTTCCATGATGTCTCCAAAGGAGACATCCTCGGGGGGTGACCGTGGGGAGCCTTCCCCTTCCTCCAAGTCCGTGTCTTCTGTGAGAGACTCGGGGCAGTCAATGTGCCTCCTTTTGCAGGAATGCTAGCGAGGGCCTCCTCTGGGGGCTGTCAGAGGAGTCCTCAGCAGCAATTTGCTCCATAGGAGCAACTTGGGGCACAGAAACGGGCTGTCCCAGGGGCCGGATGGTGGAAGCCTGGCCCAGTGCAGAGGGAGCGCGGGACGGAGCCGGCACAAGTTCCGGGGTCCGGAGACCCTCAACAGAGCCCTCTCCACTACATCAAAGGCCGAAGGGAGCCGACCTCGACCAAAGGATCCGACAATCGGCTCCCCTCGGATCCGAAGAGTGGATCGGAGCCGGCGCCGGGCACTCGGATCCGAAGGACAGTGCGCTCCGACACAGACGGCGCCAAGGAGCACTGATCCCCGGATCCGGCTCGGATCCAGGCTCCGAGATCGGGTCCGATGCACTCGAGGGCAGGGTCGGGTCCGAGTACCAAGTACTATCGGCTCCGACCTTCCCCGCCCGGCTGCTCGGCTCCAGCTGCTCCGAACCCGGATAGCGGGTCGGAGAAGGAGCAATAGGCTTAAAAAAGGGTGTTGAGCTGGGGGGGCAAGAGCACTCCCATCTGCATCTGGGCCTGGATGAACCTTCTCATCATCCGGTCCAGATCAGCATCAGAAAGGCTATGGGTAGATCTCGAAGAGGCTACCGAGGTAGGCCTGGAGTGCCTCCTCGATAGCCTCGACGGAGATCGGGTCTCCTCCTCCTCAGGACCCGGTGAAAAGCACACAGGGGACCGGAGCCGAGAAGGAGGAGACCGAACCGACAACGAGCCGGGAGAAGCCGCTTGGCTGGCGGGGCCGAAACAGAGGTCTCGGCCCGCCGCTTGGTGCTTCTCCTCCGGTCCTTTAGCAGCATCCTCTCCTCTCCAGAAGCGGGAGTTTGAGTCCCAGGAGCAGGAGGGGGTGCCACAGGGGGAACAACTGCAGCCACAGTAGTCCCCGAAGGAGCGGAGGCCGGAGCCGAGTCTGGCGGTAAAAGACCCGCCAAGACCAGCTTGGACCTCCGCTCCCTCAGTGCCCTGGGGTTGAACCCTGCACAAATGGAACAACCAGATGTGAGGTGTTCAACCCCGAGACACTTAACACACCGAGTGTGGCCATCAGCCGGTGAGAGCTTATGGCCACACTCGGAGCATTTCGAAAATATAGATTTAGGCTGGTCAGCCATAATCTATAACACACTAAAAGTTACAAAAAGTAACTTAAAAACAAAAAGACACACAGGCCTACACACACACTCTACGCAACAGCGAGGGGAGGGAATAAAAATTACTTACTTTAACTCAAAATAAACTCAAAATACACTTATAAGAAAGGGAAACCTAAACTTTCACACAAATTCACTCAAAAAACCAAAAAATTCTCTGATTTTAACAGAAATAGAGTTCACTTAGCTGAGAGCTATGTACCCAAATCCAGTCACCAGCGCGGCAAACGAGATCTGAGGTCATGAGGGTAGAGCAGGGCATTATGGGTGAGGGGAGGAGCTGAGAGCTTGGATCCATAGCTGGAAAACCATGCCGGTTCGGATCCGATATCGGATCCATAACCCACAGGTTGCAGACAAATGAATATCCTACTTCAGATCAGTTGTTTCCTGTCATCTCCATTTGAGCCTATGTCACATCTTACAGAACTTTTTGTTTTGCTGAAAACCCTCAAACAAAAATACACACACACAATACCCCTTAAAACCTATTAACTTAATAATAACACACAAAACTATGTACATCTTCAGATACTGAAGTTTTACCTTCCTAATAGGAAAAAAAAATTCCAAACTGACAGCCACATACAGACTCGAGCTAACCAAAAAGAAAGGTTATCCATGTTAAGACGCATGATATAGCCTGTGGTTCTATTAGCATGATATAGCCTGTGGTTCTATTAAGTGCTGTCTGATTTTGTCTTATCTTTATAGTTCTCTCAGTTGGGAAACACTTGAATGCTTTCAGAAAACATATTCTCCAAGCCATTTCACTTTATCAGATTGTCTGCTAGAGACATAAGAACCACACAAAAAATGTTTACTATTATATATTCTTTTTTTCATTTACTTGATTTTTCTTAAAAAGTGTTACTAGATTAAGCTAATGGTATAACCCAGTCTTTTCCCTATGCAAGAATGAGAACAAGCGCACTATTTTTCTTTTGTCATGATCTTTTAACCAGATCTTTTTTTTTTACATTGCAGTGTCTACATTTTTTAAAACTGAACAAGGAGAAAGATATTAGGGAGAAAGAAACAAAAAAAAAAAAAACAAGGGCACCTATTTACATTAGTATCCCCACTACACTTAAAAATAACTGAAACAAACTTTATAACATGCAAAGAAACATGCATTATTTAAGTAGTACTATTAAGAAAAAAAGGTTTTGCATAAAGTTAACTTGCTACCTCCTCTTCTCTCCTGAGTATTTTTCTGAACATTAATGACATGAAGTAGGGATATGCTTTAGAGTCTCACACAAGTTTAACAAAGTCCACAAAAGTCCAATATTTTCACATTTTCTTGCTCTGTCATGTTTCACAAATATAACTATTGCTTTGTAATCCCACATTTATCAGTTTCCAAGTTACAGACTGTATTCTCCAAACAATGACATGAAGTAGGGAATATGCTTTAGAGTCCATTACAAGTTTAACAAAGTCCAAGAAAGTCCAATATTTCCAGATTTTCCTGTTCTATTCTTGCTCATCTCCTTCTCCCAACTCCCGTCTCTGCTTCATTTCCAACGTACTCTCGATTCTTCTAGTCAACTCTTGTTCTTTTTTCCCTGCCTCAAGCATTTTCTGTTGAAACACTGGAAAAGGCTTCACTGGCACAGTCTGTCTGTGGTCTTTATTACCAGAAGAAGAAGCAGAACCTCCTGTTTTACAACTCACTTTTTGTCGGACAAACTTTTGTATTTCCTCCTTAGTATGTACTTCAACAAATTATTTTGCTCCTCAAGGGAAAATATTTTGAAGATAGTTGGGCACAGCAGTTTGAATTTAACACCTGCTTCTCTACATTCCCTGAATAATGACATAAAATGATTTTCCTCTGCCTAGTGTACAGTCAGGAGTCATTCTCCACAAACACTCTGCTGTCTCCCACTTTTAGTATTTTTGTCCTTCTGCCACAGTTTTGTCAGAATCAATTCATTCTCCTGGTAAGATTGCATCTTTACTGTTAAAGATCTGGGTTGTTTTCTCATAGCCAGGTTTGGAGCATACACACAATATGCACTTTCAATTAACAATTCCTATTGTGGAACACCAGTCCAGTTGCTTATTTGTGCTTTCGTAAAATTAATACAGTCTGCTCCTTCCAGCTTCTCTGCAGAAAATCTCAGGTTTTCCCTATGTGCTCTGTCCTCTAATTCTATTATTTTTTTATACATCTCTTCTTGTGCAATCTCATATTCAGCCAGCCTTTTCTTCATTTTGAACTCTGAGTTTTCCACTTTTATCACCTTATCTGAATAGCTGTTAAAAGCTTCATCCATTTTTCCAGCCTGTTATTGTTTGAGTTGATGTACTCCATTGGTGTTTCATTTATTTTAGTCAGGTCTATATGCAGTTGCCTTATAATTTCCTCTAGGTTACTGGAAGTCATGCATGGAGATTACACTGTTTTTTTTCTGAATAGCTGCAGTGTTTTTTTCCAGTCAGTGTTTTTTCATTGCCTTTTGTAGCTGATTTTCCTTCAGGTCCTCTGTATGTCTTTTTTCCTGGCAACCAGGCAGTGCACTTACTAGCCTTTTATTGAAATTTACCCAGAAATATGGGTCTACCGACTTTCTGTGCTAAGTTTCTGTTCTCACACTGGATTATTATATTTTTTTAATATTTTCTGACTTTTTTGTATTAGTCTTCAGATGCAGGAATAAGAAACAACCTCACTTTTATTTTAATAAGTGACATGGGAGCTTTACGTAATACCAGTGGTGGTATATTGGAATTAAAAGGGAAGGGAATAAACATATTTACATAAACACAATAAATAGTGATATGTGGGATGGATTTATAAATTTATAAAGATGAATACAAAACTGAAGTGAATGGAATCAAAAACAAAATAAAACTTAGTTTAGTCTTGTTTTACTTTTAGTATCCATCCATTCATGACATTTAGTGAGGTATATGCTTTTTAGTCCCTCTATAAGTTTAACAAAGTTAACACAATTCCAACATTTCTCAGCCACTTTCATTTAGTGAGGTATATGCTTTTTAGTCCCTCTATAAGTTTAACAAAGTTAACACAATTCCAACATTTCTCAGCCACTTTTTTCTTGTAGAGATACATTTCACAAATGTGACTGATGCTTAATAATCACACATTAATTTAAGTGTTGCTGGTGTTCTTCCTGTTCACCTCCATCTCTCAACCACAGACTCCAGTTCAAGTCCAAGGTACTTCCACTTCTAGTCAACTCTTGTGCTTTTTTGTGTTTCTCAAGCATTTTCCTTTCGAACACTGAAAAAGTTTCACTGGTAAAGTCTATGAACTTTATTGTCAGAAGAATGAGAAGCAGAGTCCCATTCAGTTTGCTGGCCCACTTTTTGTTGGATAAACATTTTTATTTCCTTCTCAGCCTGTTCTGCATCAAAAAATTTACTTTGATCCTACAGGAACAACTATTCTGAATACAGATGGATACAACAGCTTGAATCTCATACCTTTCTTTGATTGTTGGGATAAATTTACTTCTCTTCTGCCTGGTCTACAGTGAAAAATCATTTTCCACAACACTCTACTGCCTCCAGTATGTTAATAACTTGCCCTTCTGCCATAGTTTTGTCAGGTCCAACTGTTTCTACGGATATGATTGCATCTTTATTCTACAGATCTTGGCTGCTTTCTCATGGCCAGGTTTGGTGAATACACACAATGTGCCCTTTCAGTTAACAAATGCTACTGTGGAATATCAGTCCAGCTGCTTATGTGTAGTCTCATAAAATTAATACAGTCTGTTCCTTCCAGTTTCTGTGGTACAGCAGAAAATCTCAGTTTTTTTCTGCATGCTCTGTCCTCTACCTCTACCAGTTTTTGAAACAGCTCTTCATGAGCAGTCATATTTAGCCAGTCTTTTCTTCATTTTGACATCTCAGTTTTGCAGTTTTATCAGTTCATCTGGAATTTGACTTGATACACTCCTTTAATGTTTCATTTATTTTAATAATCTCTGAGCATGTTTGATTTATTATTTCCTCTAAATTATTGGAAGCCATCTCTTGTAGAAAAGCTGGAGCTTGAACTGCTTTTTACTGAACAGCTACGGGAATCTTCACAGTCAGTGAGTTTACCTTTTCTAGTTGCTTTTCTTTCAGACTCTCTAAGTTTCTTCTTTGCTGGAATCCAGGAAATTTATTCACTAGCCAGTAAATGAATTTTACAAAAACTGGTAGAATTACTAGCCCTTATCTCCCAGTTTCTTTTTTCACACTGGAAGAGCTGAAATTATACTGTTGATCAGTGTTTAGCCAGCTTGGAAGTCTCATGTCTTCTAAGAGACATCTGAGGGGAGATGTTGTTGGATGCCCAAGACAGAAGTTCTTGCGGTAACTATGTTATTTCTCATGGGAAAGTAAGCTCATGTAATGCAAGACTTCTGCGAACATTAAATTTGCAAGGATGTTATAATTCTTTTGACACTGAAGAGTGGGAGTACACTTATATGAAACCCAGGGAGGTTTAAAATATTCTTGTAGATAGTGGCCACCCACAACTTCTTTATGGGTTCTATCTAGTCTTAAGATGCAATACCCTTGTGATAAGACTTCTTCATGTTTTATTTCTTGTTTAAGCTAAGTTTTGTGGCTACTAATACATCTGGGGAGTGGTAGGCTGCCCAGGCATGCACATCAGTAAGTTTGTTTCTTAAACGTCTAAGGGTTAACTTTGTATAGGTAGAGACCATATGGCTTTGAATGATGACTATTCAATGATGTGGCAGACTTGTTATGTTGTTGAGTGGTTTCAGATCCTGAGATATGATGGATGTCACCTCATCAGGGCCGGTGTTAGCATTTTGGGGGCCCTCTAGGCACTTCCAGTCTACGTATCACCCTATCGCTGATACCCCTCCTAAGCAACCTTTTAATTCATACTGCAAACTGACTGACCTGTAGCTACAATGCTCTTAATTACAATAGGCATGTGTACCACACTATGTTTGCCCATCTCACAAAGGGACATTTACAGATACTGGAATTTAGATGCAACAATGATACATTGCAGGAACTCTATGTACAGGTCTGGACTTGAGTAAAATGGCATCTTAGGCCTACTGTTTCAGCCAACCAACACACATAAACTAAACCCTCCACTCTTCCTCTGATCGCCCCTCCCTCCATCTTGGGCTTCCCGTGCTATGCACATTAATTTTTTTCTTCCTTTTCTCAAATTGTGCTTTACTCTTCAACTTTTTCAAGAAGCCATATCTTCCTATATGCTCTGAAGTGCATTTTATTTTTTTTTTCTTTTTACACAACCTTTTCATCCAATCATGGCTTGAGCAGAAATTTTGATTAAGGGAATAAATTGTGTTGCTGTTCAGCTTTAATTTGCCTTGCATCCTTTCAACACACCTTTCCTGCCAAGTAAGTACAGTAATAACCATTTAGGAAATAACTCAGTTAAACCAGAGCCACCAAAAGCACTGGGTTATGCATGTTCTGAAATACATTCAGAGCATTTTCCCAACTTTTTAATCCAGATTGTACCAAAGGCTTAATGTTCAAAGATGATAAAATAGTAACTCACAATAAACTAACAAGCCAATTGTTGTCTGGATATATAGGTCCTATCTTGGAACTGCCTTCCTCCCTAACCCCCAAAAAAGACTGCCTGTGAATCCTTCTGGTTTTAGACTGGGATGAAGGCAGAAGTTCAAATTTCTACAGTCATGTATTTCAAGTGAATGCTGACATACATATACATAGCATGCCTCTTCATTCCTCAACCTAAACTGTCAAAGGCAGCTACCTGCATACATGCCTGAAGTGTGATTGTGAGGAAAGTGAAAAAAATAACAACTTTGTTGCTCCTAGACAGTACACTGCCCCTGCACACATTTATAGCAACCTTCTTTGTACACCTCTGAGGTCTGTCAGAAAAGCAAAAGAAATGAATGAACACACTGTCCTCAGCCCAAACACAAGGTATAACCTCATGTGCACACCTGTAAGGTTTGACTGTGATGGCAATTAAAGAAGTAATAACCACACAATCCATCTCCCCCCACACACACTACTAGTTTTGTACTTACTTCAACAAACAGAAATATACAGTGCAACACTAGTACTGTCACACCAGATCAGTGACTGTCATTTAGCAGTTGCCAAACAGCAGCAAGGGTAAGTCACTTTTATTTACCTTCCCTGATTTTTCTCATAGTTTTGCTCTATCCTTTGTAAAAAGTTTGATTTGCTTGTAAATCATCCAGGATTATAGTCCATAAATCCAGACATCATAGTTTTATATTTATTTGACCAAAAACTTAAAGCTGACGAAAAAGGTATTATATTATTACATTTTTTTAATTGAATTAGTGTAATATTTGGAACGTGTTCATTACTTTGAGCCTTTATTCTGCTATTATAGGTATTGCAATGAATTAATCTGCAAAAACGTTGAAAGTTGCAGTAGCTGGTATTCTGACAGTGTTTATAAAACGCCCTGAAAAAAGAAAGCCTTCCCTGAAGATCAGAAGCATCAGCTTTTCTTAAAATCCAAGATTTGCACTGAGAACAATCACTCTGGGCTGCTGATCTCTCTAGTGCTTACCTTGCCTATGTTCATTATCAGCTTTATCCTAACAGCGTCATATCACAGACCTGTTCATGTTAAAGAGCATAATCAGGAAATTAATACATTTTTTTTCTCATTAGTTCCCCAACCAGCAGCAGCTTTTGTGGGGCCCCCACACACAGTCAAGGATGACTAAGGGGGCCCCCTTGCAGCCATGGGTATTGCAAGTACCTAAGGTTGGCTATGTTCATTTTAGTGGGCTGAATGTTCACTAGCAGAGTTTAACTAAGCCAGGGGTACTATATCAGTGGTAAAATATTTAATGGAATTGTGAAGCCTGTTGCTTGATAAAACACTGTTAGTATAACCAAAGATATCTTTGAATTTTAAAGGAGATATAAATTATGACTTATTACCCATCTGGTTTATTAAGTACACAAGACTGTTGTACTAGCTTTTGTTAGTTTGACAGACCTGTTGCAAAATATCAGAGTAAGGCAACCTGCTGTGGTTGGGGGCCCCCCAGCAACCGCAGGGTTCGCTGGTGCCTAAAGCCGGCTATGCACCTCATACTTACAAGTGAAAAGACTGCGGGGATTATGCATAAGTGTGTTTGAATTTCAGCTTTGGTCTAGGGGAAGTCTTGATTTTTTTATGTTACTGTGGGTGTAATACTAATCAACAGCAAAAGAAGATCCTGCAGGTTGACATCTATCACACACACTACACATTGGCATCATAGTATTCTCATAAGTGTTAGCACAAACTACACTAGTGTGAAGGAAAACAAGCTTATGTGCATTACTGGGAAATTACCTTTAGCTGCAATTGATGGCATCTGAGACAACATCTTGAATATCCTTTCATTGAAAATGGCACTCAATGAAATTGTCCCTTCCCACGGTGGTAGAGAAAAGTACATCTACTTTCTTTTATTTAAAGAATAATATCAGCATTATACCAACACTGAAGAAGGGTACAAATGTTGATGTGTTATTCAACTTAATAAGAAGTGATTCAAAGAAATGTCTTACTCTCATACAAAGGATTTTTTTTTCTTGACTCTTGCCAGCCTTCAACAAGCAAAGGAAATACACCAATCCAGGATAACAAAGGCTCCACCTCACTAAGTTAAATTGGAATTGTGGTTAGCAAGTAGAATATATGGGATAATGGGGGATATAAGCAAGGTGAAACAAGGGATGCCCCCCCACAAAAAAAAATAAAAACAGTCTTAATTAAAATGTACTGCACCTGGGGTCTTATAACATACTTTCAGTATATGCTGATCTTATACTCAAAATTCAACATCATCTTTGATTCCACATATTAAAGTCAAGAAGAAACGTGAATAAAATATACACTTTGTCTTGAGATCATTTGTTAATGTATGAAGTCTTGAGATAATTAATCAATGACTGAAGGGCTTCAACAGACAGCTGGGGCAAAGAGTCTGAAAAATGAAAAAAAAATGCCTCAAGGGCTGGGGTGTTTTGTTTTTTCTAAGGCTTTGAATGGCAATAGCAACAAATTTTTCATGTTTTTATTTTCAAAATACAATGGATATAAAAAGTTTACACACCCCTGTAAAATTCCAGGTTTTTGTGATATAAAAAAATGAGACCACAATAAATCATTTCAAAACTTTTCCCACCTTTAATGTGACATATAATCTGTACAATTCAATTGAAAAACAAACAAATCTGTTAGGAGAAAAATATAAAAAATAAAAAATGTACAATAAGCTGGTTGCATAAGTGTGCACACCCTTAAATTAATACTTTGTTGAAACACCTTTTGATTTAATTACAGTATTCAGTCTTCTTGGGTAGGAGTCTATCAGCATGGCACATCTTCAGTTGGCAATATTTGCCCACTCTTCCTTGCAAAAGCTCTCCAAATTTGTCAGATTGCAAGTGCATCTCTTGTGTACAACCCTCTTCAGGTCATCCCACAGATTTTCTGTTGGATTTAAGTCTGGGCTCTGGCTGGGCCATTCCAAAACTTTAATTTTCTTCTGGTGAAGCCATTCTTTTGTTGATTTGGATACATGCTTGGGGCCATTGTCATGATGAAAGGTGAAATTCCTCTTCATCTTCAGCTTTCTAGCAGACGCCTGAAGGTTTTGGGCCAAAAGTGACTGGTATTTGGAACTATTTATAATTCCCTCCACCTTGACTAAAGCCCCAGTTCCAGCTGAAGAAAAGCAACCCCAAAGCATGATACTGCCTCACCACCATGCTTCACCGTGGGATGGTGTTCTTTTGGTGATGCGAAATGTTGTTTTTGTGCCAAACATACCTTTTGGAATTGTGGCCAAAAAGTTCAACCTTGGTCTCATCAGACCATAACACATTTTCCCACATGCTTTTGGGAGACTTGATGTATTGTTTTGCAAATTTTAGCTGGGCCTGGATATTTTTCTGTGTAAGAAAAGGCTTCCGTCTTGCAACCCTACCCCATAGCCCAGACATATGGAGAATACGGGAGATTGTTGTCACATGTAGTACACAACCAGTACTTGCCAAAAATTCCTGCAGCTCCTTCAGTGTTGCTGTAGGTCTCTTGGCAGCCTCCCTGACCAGTTTTCGTTTTGTCTTTTCATCAGTTTTGGAGGGACGTCCAGTTCTTTGCAACGTCATTGTTGTCCCATATTTTCTCCACTTTTTGATGACTGTCTTCACTGTGTTACATGGTATAGCCAATGCTGTGGAAAATTTTTTTTACCCTTCTCCTGACTGATACCTTTCAACAATGAGATCCCTTTGATGCTTTGTAAGCTCTCTGCGAACCATGGATTTTGCTGTAGCAGGCAACTGAGTACATGTCAGGAAAATCCTAATAGGACAGCTGAACTTTATTTGGGGTTAATCAGAGTCTCTTTAATTGATGGCAGGTGTGTACCCAAGAAGTCTGAATGCTGCAATTAAATCAAAAGTATTAGTTTAAGGGTGTGCAAACTTATGCAACCAGCTTATTGTACATTTTTCATTTTTTATATTTCTTCCCATAACAAATTTGTTTGTTTTTCAATTGAATTGTACAGGTTATAGGTCACATTAAAGGTGGGAAAAGTTTTGAAATGATTTATTGTGGTCTCATTTTTTTATATCACAAAAACCTGGCATTTTAACAGGGGTGTGCAAGCTTTTTATATCCACTGTATAGGCTTTAGTACCACTCTGTTGTGTATATAATATTCAGAAAGATTATAAACACACAGAATTTATCATAGAAATGAAGTTGTGTGACTAGTCTTTATGCTATTCCATTGTATTCAGGAAGCTATCTTTGTCATACTATGCAAAAATAAACTGCTATGTAGCAGCCAGTAAAGCAGTCATTTCAACATTCACAGGGACTGCAGAAACAGATTCTAGACTCTCTAACCTAGAACTTAGCTAAATGGGTTTAATTATTTCAATGTTTGACTTGGATAACATACATATACACAGTTTCATAAACTTTAATATTGCTGCAATAATACTAGAGTAAAAAAAGTACCTGTCATGTCGCAGGATAGGTGTTGGTAACACACATGTAAGCAGCCATCCAAACTCTGCTAAAGTGTGAAGTAAAGGGCCATAATCAGTTTTGAGAGCTGCACCCTGTGAAGAAATAACAAAAGTTGTGTTATTAAAGAACTTTTAAGTACAGTATTGATGAATAACAAAATTTACATTCATTTTAGACATTGACAGTATGTCCCCCTAAACTACACATTACTATTTTTTGTAGAACTGGAAGCACTAATTAAATAAGGAAGAGAGAAGAGTTTGTGTGTGTGTGTGTGTGTGTGTGTGTGTGTGTGTGTGTGTGTGTGTGTGTGTGTGTGTGTGTGTGTGTGTGTGTGTGTGTGTGTGTGTGTGGTGCATGCATACACTTGTGCATCTGTGTATGCTTGCTATTTGACCTAGTTTAGTTTCCTGGCTCTGTACAAAAAACAGCATAGGTTGTGCAGCATTTATCTGCTACTTGCCAAACAACCATTGCCATGATGATTTACTAAAAACTCAAAAACAAGTGCATTTTCGTCTAAATATGCACACTCTGATGGGCATACATATGAAAGTCAAGCAACATTTAATGTTGTGCATTACAGTGTATAAAGCACATTGCCTATATGTGAATTTTATTTTGAATACTTTTCAGATAAGACTGCTATTAAGTGTACTCATACAGAACACAAGAGGGCAGGAGTTCCACTGCTGAAAATTTCATTAACTTGTATCCCTTCCTCTTCTCACATGCTGCCACTCCCTAATTATGAAGAGTAGGTCATGGCTGACATTTGTGGAGTGCAAAGCACGTAGTCCCTATATATAAAGGGATGTTGGGGATAACATGGGTAACTATTGATCTATGTTCCTACTTTGCTGTCTTGTCAAGACATTTAGTATATTATCAGCTACATGATTAGATACATAAGAATACTCACTGATGTTGAAAGAAGTAAATCTACATTCTAAATCTTCTCGAATTTTACTGCAACTCATTTGCAAGTGACGTACCATTTTTTCATCTACCTAAGTCATCCTCAAATCCCTCTGTCAACTTACTTTTGCATAGTCCCTACTGGAAAGGCATTTCAGAGTACTGCCACCTTCACACCTTTACTGTGAAAAAGTATTTTACTAACTCAGCCTTGATGCTTCCCTCTTTCACAAGCTACTTGTGACTGGCCTCAAAACAACTGTGCACATATCACAACTACCAGACAACAACTACACCAAACTGGCAGGTTGAATACACACTACACACAGTCTTGTAATACATGTACTCATGCATGTAAAGTTACAAGCAATTGAAACAATGTAAAATATACTGAGAAAGCATTTTTGCAGTGGACAAGCCTCCCTGCATCTCCCACAGTATTCTTGTGGGAAATTAATGGGTAATTAAAAGCCTGTCTCACGCCACCCTTTAGAAAACAACAAGATCAGAGTAACCAAGCAAAGATAAATTTCATCCATAAACATCTCAGTACTATGTAAAGAAGGCAACAGCATGTGGTGAGCAACTGACAAATCAAGCTATTATATTTGAGCAGCCGTGTTGCAAGCATCTGAATTTCTACCTTTTGTCTCCTCAAGAAGGTGTCACACTTGTCCCCAAACAATACAGTACATCTAGATGCTACCTTTTCTTACCAATTTTCTCTTCCACTGAGTATACATTAAGCATTCTCAATTCTTCATTTTCCAGACCTACATTCATTTCATTAAGTCTCTGCTGTATATACATTAGAATAGTCTCTTTTTCTCTGTCATCATACGTGGTCAAAGTACTCTAGATGCGGTCTTACAAGTGCTCTCTATACTGGACAACAGACCTCAGCTGCTGTTTGAGTAAACTTACCCTTTCATGTACTGAAGCATTTAATTGTCTTCTGCTGCTGTCCTTTTACTTATTTGTCTTCCAAATGGTCATTCCTTGTAACATATAAATATTCACTCAAGAATTCCCGAAAAAATATAAAATGATGCACTTTTTTACATTAAATCCCATGTCTAGGTCTAGCTGTGGACTGCCCCTTTCTTGAATAGAATGTTACCAACAGCTGCCATCAACACAGAAGTTGATCTTTCTCTTCAGATTTCAACATAATATTTGACACAAACATGCTCTGACATTAAACTAACTAGTAACAGGCTTTTATGTGGACAGTTCTCCCTAACTACAATCAGCTGTTTCCAGTAAGTCAAACAAGTGTCTATGGATGACACACACTTGCCCCTAACCCCTCTTTAATCTGTGTGCAATCTCTGTAAGGAAAACTGTCAAGTTATTGCTGAAATCCAGAAAAATCACTTTTAAGGGGTTTCCTCTCTTTCCACCACAATAATAACAAAATCACAGAATTTAAATTGGAATGACAAGGTACCTATGGTGTGACGCCAATAGGACAGTTAACATGAAGGAACCCCACTGGTCTGCACTGCATATTTTTCCCATAACCTTTCCTGAGATGGTAAAGAAAGTGGCAGGCAATAATTATCCAGAATTTTACTCAATACACCTCTGTATAGAGGAACTACTGCTGCTACCTACCCTTCATCAGGTGACACCATTCTGTTTTTTGTGAAGACAGTCAAGCTTAGCAAGCGATTCCTTTAACACCACTCCTTTCCCTTTCAGTACCATAGAAGACAGCTCGATTAGCCTCTGTGTTTTAGCTTTTTAAAATTACACACACCATGCTACTCTCAACCATACTGAATTCCTCGGTATTTACTGGTTTAGGAAAAAATAATGGGGTGCCACGAATTCCTGAGTGGCCCTTTAATTCTCAATTTTTTTTTTATGCAACATTGCAACTTTAAATTTATGGATGATGCCACCATGCGTCGCCAGTGTACAGGGGTGTGTGTGGTGATTGCCTGTCAGACTCTTGACATGGGACTCGAAGATTTCAAAAAAAAAAAAAAAAAACAAAACAAACAAAATTCAGTTGTTTACAGCCACCAACTTGCAGGCAGCTTGTAGGGAACTCTCACTTTAATTTTCCGCTTGATCAAGCTGTAATGACTTGATGGTGATAGAAAGATTGCTATCAACCTTCTTCCTCTTGTAACAGTGAGCTGTGCATAGCTGGATTAAAGAAGGTAGGTTGTTATGTGCACATCTCTTTCACTGGAGTTAGAGTTTGTGTAAACTGTTCAGCAAGGTTAGGTATATGTCAAGTAATATATCAGAGCATTTAGTTAGCAGTATTCATAGCTCTTTGTACAGCAGGAAACAATGGTCCAAATCTGGACTGTCATACAAACTGAGGGAAATATGGTAACCCAACATTCTGCGTGGTCCTTTATATCCCAGGTGTGTCCTTTAATACTGTTGTGTTGGATCGAGTCACCATTTACAGAAATGAAAACCTTGTCTAAGTCCGTGTGCAAAAACTATTTTTTTTAGAATGTTTTAAGGTCTGTGAATGCTGATGTGTTTTTCAATAATGTAGAATGTTTTAAGGTTTGTGAATGCTGCCACGTTTTTCAGTAATGTACAATGTTTAAGGTCTGCAAATGCTGCCACATTTTTCAGTAATGCAGCTCATGTTTTTAAATAACAAAATACGACAACAAACCAGTCCATGTCTTTCTGTGACAGGTTTGGCTTAGACTACAGACTGCTTCACACGCAGAGCATGGTCCTCTCATGCTGTCAGCACAGAGTGGCGGCCACTTCCAGGTGAGTGCTGAAACTTTAGTGATTGAAACTGTGGGGCTGCACGATTCAAGCTGCAAGGGTGGGTGATTTTTTGGAACAGCTTCCCAGACAGGGGAAGGGGCTGTCAACAGCCTTGTGTCAGGAGTCTGCTGTTAGTCGCTAGAGGGGAAGTGGAGGGCTTGCTCTCCAGTTACAGTCAGTTTTGCTCAGCTGCAGGGCACTAAGGTAAGGCTATGCTGCCCCACGCGCACCCCCTTCATGTGCGGCTATCAGTGCATGCTGCCGCTGAGGTTATAGTGTGATGGCTAATGCTACTGTTGTTGTTTATGAAGACCTGACTGGCAGCTGATGAGAGTTGGAGAGTCTGTCTCTCATACGTTGGTCAGATCCCTCTCCAGTACTCTGGGATCCCATTGAGAGGCCGTGGGAGTTTAGTGTACCAATTTGCATTAGCTTTTGTGAAAAGGATCATGTAGGGGAGAAGTGTAAGAAGCTGTAACAATGTGTAATACCCACCACTTTTTAATGTTTAGGAAAAGAAAAAATGTCAAGTGTCACCACCACGGACCAACGTAAAATATACCAAGAAGTGTTTAATCTCCAACAACACGATAAAAACAACAAGACCCCTTATTGCAAATGATGAGTGCTTTCGGATTTCTCCTTCTTCAGATCGTATAATAGGAAGTGGAAACTCTTACATTTAAAAAAATATAAAACACCAATCAGGCATCAATTTCAGGACCAGTCCCTTGTCATTATCCAATGAATAATTGCACCAATGAAAGACTGTGAAGGGAGACACTCCTTCTATTCAGCCAATCACTGCTCTCCTATTCTTTAACATAGGTTTTAATAGTACTACGGCATTAAGTCCTGGCGATCTATCTGCCCTCAAGTTTATAATCCATTTAGCTTCGTTTCTCAAAGTATTATTCATGATATCTCCTTGTCTCATACCTTGAAAAGTAATTTCAATGGCTTGAAATTTAAAGTAATGTGTTGTAAATTGTGCAACATGACATGCTAATGCATTCCAGTTGTCTATATTCAGAATATCATGAAGATGTCTTAAGATTCTATTTTTGAACATTTGGTCCATTTTTCCAACATAACATGCTGAACAAGCCTGACATACCGCAAGAAAAAACAGATGTTGTGTGCAGCAGTCAGCATAACAAGAAAACGAGAGAGTATATGCTTTAAGTTCTTTTTGTTCCTAAAAGTAAACTTGGGAGTTTTCACTCAGCTTGTTATCCTGTGTAAGGACAGGCCAAAACTTTTTATTATCTCACAAACTTGCTTGCTATCATTTGTGTAGGTTAAAATTAAATTAAGTGGGTCTTTTCTGGGAATATTGCTTTCAGTGAACCCATTACTAGCACTGTCTCTCCTATAAAGAAACGGGAAGCCTTTGTCTTTCCCAAGTTGAGCCCTTTTCTCAACACTGATGGTGGTATCTTTAAAGCTGTAACCTCTTTGCCCTAAATTGGCTTGAAGTTGTTCTAGCTCTCTATGATACTCAAATTCTTGAGTGCATAACCTGGAAATCCTAGTTACTTCATTCACCATAATATTCTTAAACACATGCTTAGGATGTAAACTACTTTTATGTAAACAGTGACTTTTCCATGTGTCTTTCCTATGTATGGTAGCATTGACCTTTCTTTCTTGATCTAAAAACACCTTCACATCTAGAAAATCAATACTTGCAGGAGAGCTTTGAGCCGTGAATTTTAAAAAGTTGGAAGTTCCATTCAGATAAATTACGAAGTTCTCCAATTGCTGTGCATTACCTCTCCATAGGAGAAAGAGGTCATCAACAAAATGACCATAGTAGATTACATTATACCATGGGTTCGAGGTGTTGGGAACATATTTCCATTCCCATTCTGAGAGCACCAGGTTAGAATAACTATTGGCACATGGCGTGCCCATGACAACCCCCCACCGCTGCCAATAGTAATTCTTACCATAATAGAAAATGTTAGTGTCCAAGATGATATCAAATAGGGTACATATGAGATCCAAATCAAGATTATGTGCCACCCTTCTACCCAGATTTCTTATAGATTCAACCCCATAATCATTGGGGATTGAAGTAAAAAGGCTACAAATGTCCATGGTCACAAGGAGAATGTCAGTACAGCTCAAATGTTGATCTACAACAGAGCCTAACTGATATAAAAAAGTGCCCGTGTCTTTAAGAATCGTTGGTATGGCTGTTACCAAGGTTTTTAATTCCTTCTCAACATAAATTGATAAGGGCTCTGTAACCCAACCACGGCCTACTACAACTGGTTGTAGTGGAGGATTGACAATGTCCTTGTGAATCTTTGGTAGTCCACTAATGGAAGCTATAACAGGATGAGGTGTCTCATAATATTTCTATGAAAGAAAAAGCAACGTTGATTGATTTACAGCACAACCAAGATATTGTGATTAAACCCTCAGATAAAGGTGGTGCCATAGGGTAAGCACTGACTTATTCATCTTTGCATCAACAGTTCTTCTAGATCCTGTTTCACGCCAGTAATTTTCCTGTCCAACTGTAATTTACTTATTTTCTCATAGGTCTTAATGTCCTGTAACACTGAGTCCATCACATCAATACCACTTAGAATCAAGTACCACTATGGCACCAACTTTGTCTGAGGGTTTAATCACAATATCTTGGTTGTGCTGTAAATCAATCAACGCTGCTTTTTCTTTCGTAGAAATATTATGATAGCGTCGTACTTTTGTTTTCCACTGTCTGATTTTCTCTACCTCATTCTCACAAAGCTTAATAAAAAGATCCACTGTGGGATGATTCACAGGGACAAAAGTACTCAGTTTCTTTAGATATACTGGTTGTTTGACTTGATTTCTAAAAATGTTACATAAAGATACATTTCTGCCAAAATACTTAACTTCAAGACCAGGGGCACAGTAAAAAAAAATTCTTGGGTGGTGAAAGCCAGGATACCTTTTTGGCTAGGCTTACATAGGCTCTAGGGCCAATAGCCTAGTACCTACCTATGAACCTATGAAGGCTCTTAATGAGTGAATAAAAGACTTGAGGATTTTATTCAGTTTCTGTTCATTCAGTTATTACACTCTGCCTTGTTCACCATTTTGGTATGGATTCTTTGTGACTGAGCATGTTTTCACATCACTTCTTTTCCAGTTTACTATCTCCCTGTATTATTTATTTATTTTTTTGCTTACCTTTATGTTGCACTCTCCTGACCTGTGTTAATAATACTTTTCCTATCCCCCCTCTGGTTTTAATATACTTTTCAAATCTTGCAGCTTGTAATACCTGTCTCAACATATTCTCAGTTTTCTTCAACACTTGTCATGGGTTCTGTTCAGACTCTTCTGTACTTGCATAACTTGAGAGCATGCTGTAAATAATAAATGCTGCTTGTTAGAGCTGTTGTGCATGCATTCTTTATTTAGTGCTACAGAAATGCAATGGCACTCCACACACTTGTGTAGGCACTTTAGACTACCTTTTCTCCTACTTTACTTTTTATCCTAGGAGAACAGAAACATTAAGGGAAGGCCTATTATTTAATATTGCGCATCACAAGAAACATAGGAAATGCAAGGCAATTGAGTTACAAGACCATGAACACCTTGTCAGTATTCACATTCATGCTATATCCCTGAGATCATGAAAGGCACAGCAGGTCTGTGGGTACCTATCCAATCAATCCATTCTTTTCCAGTCTGGATAGCACTCATAACCAGATCCCATTTCCAGATCCTTCAACAAAAAAAATGGCAGATTCCTGATCTGGCTAACACTCCTAACCTCAAGAGTTGATGAACACAAAAATAAAAAAAATAAAAAAACTGCAAATTATACCATGCAATACCACACATAGCATACTAATGAGCTACAGTCTTGCAGTCCTGCTCACAAAAGCAGTATTAATTTCTGTACCAGCATTCAGAAATTTTGGAACAGAAATGAAAAAGTATACTGCACTACAGATTGACTGTTGTCTCCTGATTGCAACACCTATTAGCTTGCGCCCAGAGCAGCTGCTCCCTTTACCCTTCCCTAGCTATGTCTCTGTAAGATGGGTAGGTATTAGATAATAAATTTGACTCTTCAGTGTATTTTGTATACGAACTGGTGGAAATGTTTAAGTTCTTTGTTCTGGTACTAATGGAACTATTTGACTTGTAAATCTAGAAGGATGGGATCCCTTAACGGAATGGAATGCAAGGCATAGATCACGCCACAAGAGCTTACAGAAAACAGTTAAAAGGACAGCACTTCAGTCCTTTCCTGGTTACCCAAGGACCTTAGGCCAGCAATCGTCTTGGTTAAGAAACTATGGGGCCTTTCCAGTTGCTTAATATGTCTATAAATGTGCATCCCGAATGGGGTGTTGTAGTCAATCCAGCATAGGAGAGCTGGCTGTTGGTGTTTACATCCTATTCCTCAGCAAACTCCACCAACAGCCCAGGTCTATTCCTGAACTCAAATAAGCAGCAGTACAGACAGAGGACCTGCCTCCGTTGTTGCCTCACAGCAAGAGGTTCTCCCGTTTGATTCTCGGCTTGGGTTGGAAATGCCTTCTGTGTGGAGTCTGCATGTCCTCCCCGCGGTCGAGTGGGCGTTCGAAAGACATGCGTTGAATGGGCGTGCCTTCGTTGAAGGTTGGGTGTCGAGCTGGCGACTTGACACCATAAAAAACAACTGCGAATCATTAGTGGACCGGAGTTCCGCTGTGGTGACCCCTAACCGGGAAAAGTCGAAAGACAAACAACAACAGACAGAGGACCTGCCTCTGCAGCATCAGACCAGTAAGTCTTTTTAAGCTTTTTGCCCTTCCTGCCTGATGACTATCAGGTCCTTTTTTGGACAACTGGCCTATTCATTCTTTTTAACTCATTACAGCTTGGTGATGCCTCCAGGTGTTTCTGCAGTTACATCCTACTAACCCCTCCAGTCATCAAATATTGCTTATTCATATTTGCATTAATAATTTCAAACCCATGTTACATACAAAGTATTAAATTAGCCCTAGGCGTGAGTGTGTGTGTGTGTGTGTGTGCCTTCTGTGGAAGGTTGGGCGTTGGGCTGGCACCTCAACACCGTAAAACTCCACTGCCAATCAATGAGCAGACAGGTGATCCGTTGTGGTGACCCCTAACCGGAAAAAGCCGAAAGAACAAGAAGAAGTTACATGCAAAGTATTAAAATATATCATCTTAAAGCTTACGCAATGGCAAATACAATTGGGTGTTAATATTTATTTCCCTGCACTAGGCAGAGGTTAAATAGCAACTGCTGTTTATATAATATTTATTTATATTGTCATACATTTCATGTTTTTTTCTAAACATCTCAACAACCAAGTAGCACAGACAGAATTATTTTGCCTCATTTGAAAGCTCTCAGCTGAAGGAACAAAATGCTCCTAACAGTATGTGTGTACCTTGAGTGGTTGCTGAAATATTTTATGTTGTTTAGAAAATATTGCAAACTTAATAGTTACTATATTTACTGTGACTTATAGAGTCCAATTTTAGCCCTAGAACCTAAAAAAATACTACCACTACAAAATAATCTGTGCTAAAGAGTGTGCCATTTACACTTATTCACTAACTCCTATTTTTCAGAGATATGTGCATTACTTTGAAATATGAGGACATAATTTGATTCTATCAAAAAGCTTAGGTTCCGCCCATTGGAAGTTAGAGTGCAAACTTCCAGAGCTCCACTGGAGGGAATGAGTTAAACAAGGGCAAAAGCTGACCAAGAGAAGCTACCACTTAGTCAGCTATCATGATTTATTCAGATTTTCTTTTTATCCCTAACCTCCACAGTGCATGCTCAATAACAAACTCTGGGTTTGGCATGCATTGGGTATCCTTGAGGCTGTAAAGTCTCCCTCAATATTGCCATGTCCCCTAGAAACCAGGGCTCTTGTGTGGTCTCTGCTCTCCTCTGACGACTCTACTATGGAATTGTGTACCCATCACATGTCCCCCAATACCCTCCTCTGAAAGAGAGGCAAGCCAGGAATGCTGCATCACTCTTCCCTTCCCCTGCTGCTGCTGCTACTACTAAAATCTGGGCTGTCTGGGATATACTCAGGGCTTTGTCCATCTATACAGACGGAGATGGCTTACAATATGTATTTTGGATGAAGCTGGTATTGCTGAATTCAGCATTTTCAGTAGATAACAAGCAATATCGTCTACATTTCTTATCTAAATCTAGTTATCTAAAGCCATTATTACCTTTGTAAATCAGTCATATTCCTGTACTCCTGTTTCTGTGGGTGTTTCAGAAGACTGTGCTTGGTTTATTTTTCTCTACCACTTTTATTAAATCTTTTGATGTTTTCCATTCTGACATTCATGCTTTGTTACATGCTCAGGATCTGGTTATTTATGCTGCTAATAAATCTACTGATATCATTAGGAATAATTTTTCCACCAAACTTTCAGATTCATCACTGCTTCTCTGTTCACAACCTTAAACATTAACTGCCAGATAACTGTAGGTATATGTTCATAGGCTCATGGGTAAATACTAGGCCATCAGTCAACAGATCATTACAAGCCTTGATAATAAGCCAAATTAACAGGTTCTCTCCACCACTGAGAAGGGTTACAAAGATAGTTTTGGGGATAATTTGATGTTTCCCATCCAATTATCTATGTTTAACTTATAGGTGGTGTGACGCCCGTGCACTGGCCCAGTAATCAAGGAGCCTCAATCCTCACCACTAGCACCAGTGAGGGACATACACATTAGGATGATGAAAAGTACACACACAGTAAAGTACAATTTCCCTTAAGAGCACACAGAGATCACAGTCTGGGGCTGGTTTCTCATTCTTTCTCCAGATCCCCAGTAAGACTCCCCACTGGCCCAGCTATAGGGTTAAGATCTCAGCTGAGTGGCCAAGTTAAGACCTCCAACACCCTCTCTGTCCAACCAGTACTTCATGTCCCTGCCCAAGTAGCTGACACACACACACACACACACACACACACACACACACACACACACACACACACACACACACACACTTTAAGATTTGATTGATATACAAACACAGACACACACACACACACACACCTGGGAAAGGCTGGTACAGGTTTACTAGCTATGCCACCTTCTGCCCAGACTATAAGGTAGTAGCAGCTGCCACCAGCCACCCTTACTTATCAGCTGCTCTATGGCCCTTACCAAAGGGTGTCCAGTCCTACTGTGCAATGTTACTATTATCCAAATGGTAAGTGTGACCAAGACTAAGGCTATTGGAGTAGCCTATACAATGTCACCAAATACATATGCAAGTACTCTAAGAGCTTAAATATCT
Organism: Protopterus annectens; assembly: GCF_019279795.1. Classification (NCBI taxonomy): domain Eukaryota; kingdom Metazoa; phylum Chordata; order Ceratodontiformes; family Protopteridae; genus Protopterus; species Protopterus annectens. The sequence continues at coordinate 219,536,214 of NC_056728.1, forward strand.
CTAAAGAAACCAGCCACAATTAAAAGGTTTAAATATATTTAATAATAAATAATAAAAGAACAAGGCAATACTCAAACAACCCAGTAACTACAGAGTTCAGAATCACAGGAAATATTCTAAAACAACATTGCAGGACAGTTTCAAATAAATACAGAAAACATCTAAACTAATCTTTACTATATTCCTATGTATATCTAAAAGATAATATGCCCTAAATAACTTACTTACAGAGTAAGGCAAATGTAGTGCTGATAATGAGTGGATGTTGTCAGATTCAAAGACAATACAAAATGCCTAGACTTTCTCTCAGAGAGTTCTTAAATTAGTAATCAACATTACTGCTGGATTAGCTCAGATGACATCACTTTTTGTCACCTGGCTTCAGTTCCCTGGCTAGCAGAAAGTTAATAAAATTTAACATTTCTCTGTGAAAATATATATATATCTGAGATGTTTGCCTAGAACTGGAAGTCGTAAAACAATTAAATACTTTTACATTTTAGATCCAGTAATTACTTCTGTCGAAGGCAATAGAAAGAAACTTCTAGCTCTACACATTGTGTCTGCTTGCTGCACTGAAACTGAGATAACAGAATTGTAAAACAATTTCCACTTATTTTCTCGAGGGTTTGCAAGTTAACTCTGTATGTTCCAGCTTCTACTATTAACACATACATTTGCACAGGTATATAGTTTATATACATTTCTGTTCTTTTCCAGAAGGGTACACTGTGGTTACATTCTTGAAGCTCAGTACATAACATACAATTCAACACACACTTCTGCACCAGTAGCTTAATATACACATAGCATATAGTTCTCTTACATTTGTAAGACAAGCATATGAATCATATTAATATTCACAAATGACATGATTATTTATAAAATTCCACACAGCTGGCTGGCAGTATTTCCCAGGTGTCACACGTGGCAATGATGCTACTCTGCTTGGCATGTAGTGAAAGTTCAATACAGAAAGATAGGTCTGGATATGAATCTATCATGTCAGTGTGTTTTGAACTTTAACCAAGTATTTCAGGAATCCTTTACTCTGTGAAGGAATAGGAGGTCTAGGAGAATTGAGTCTTTCATACCATGAAAGGCTAGTCACAAGTCACCATGGAGGACTTTGTGAGAGAGTAAGAACAGGCAGACAGCTGTTAGTCTGTCTAAATAATGGACAGTCTTAGTGCCATTGAGCTTATTCATTAGGAATCCCTGTGGTCTCTCAAATTGAGTGATATGTTTTGATGAATGCCTGCCAAAAGGGGCATTAAATTAAATAATGTATCTGACAGGAAATGGACAAAGGGGAATTAAGACTTATTTGTATACAGAGCCCTTTTAGAAATTAGTTGAGTCATATAGAAGGATTTCCACACTACTGTGCAGACATGTTCAAAAGGTAAGAAGTTCTCATCAAGATTGACTAGATTCTTTACGGCAGCATCTGAATGAAGAGGTGTGTTACTTATATGATTTAACGTGGAAATGCTTAGCTTATCAAAATGAAATATACTACTTTTTTTTTTTCACATTTTGTTTGAGAACACTGTCCTTGCACCAACTGTTGACATATTGGAGCAACCGTGAGTCAGTGGCAGACAGAATAACAACACCCAACAAGGTAGGACTACTGGCTTGAAGCTCTGAGAAACAGATGATAACAGGAAGCAGCCCTTCAATGAGCCTGCTAGTACACAACCGACAACTTCTTTCACATTCAGAAGTGGCACTTGTGACTGCAACAACAGGGGTTCTGTCAGACGATTAGCTAGCTATCCACTGTGTAGCATATGGATTTACATTCAGATTTACAAGTCTGTCAATAATACCTGCATGGAGAATACTTTAAAATAGTGCCAGGTGCAGATATGTTGTGCATACTGCACAACCACTATTCACTGTTTTTGAAGAAATTAAGGTTAAGGAGGTGAGACCTGCCTCTGACAAGGTTGAATTGATGAGGGTCTAGAGTAAAGAGATTTTCAAAGTCCAAATTAATGAGGTCTGAGCTCATACATTTCATAGTTTTACATATGACACTAGAAGACTAGCGGGTCAATAGCTACCAGGATTAACGGCTGGGCCACCGTTGTGTAACAGCATTTTTCAGTTGCTGTTTTCCAGGCTTCATGAATATAACCAATGGAGGGGCGTATACTAAAGCCATTAAACAGGGGTTAAGATAGTCATTATTTGGTATGGATAATCAGGCAAACTGGTGCGCTATCAGGACTCATGAATTAAATGTTCTTAGCTCTTGATGGGGCTGAGAAGACTTGTTTCATGGTAGTTGCTGGGTGTCTGGAGCTGTGAAATAGTTATAACTCTGGCTGCAGTAAAATTTGTCAGCTAGGTCATTAGCTACATCCTTCAGGTCTGCGAGAGTAGTAGTAGTATTGTGGACTTATCTCCTAATATTTCCTGATGTTAGTTCTTAACCTTCTGACATAGTTAAAGCAAGATTGCTACTTATTTTTGCTTTCACTGGCTATTTTAAGTTCATATTTAACTTTGAGTTTCTTATTGGTACCCTTGAGATCTTTGCTAATTTGCTAAGACTGCTATTAAACTGGATAGAATGAAACATCTTTTAAGTATTAATTAATTTTAAACTTATTTGTTATATAGTTTATATGAGTATTCCACCAAAGGGTCTTGCTTTTAAACTTCCCATTATATTTGGTGAAGATAGTGACTGTCCTGGCAATACAAATATTTTAACTGAGAGTAGACGTCAGAGAGATAGGTGGTACCTTTAGCAACGGGATCTGTCAGAACAGGATTACAGTGAAATTTATTTAGGTTATCAAGTAAATGAAAATTTTGCTTTTGAGAATTCCCTAAATAAATATTTGGAGGGTGATTATCATTAGTTTTGAAGGAAAAGGCCATTGACTTATTGTCTAAAGGTGTTAGATATAGAGGCATGTAAGAAGGACAAGATCAAGGAAATTTGGGCCACTAGTAGGTCGGTTAACTATTTCTATAAGGGAGTCATCAGTTATAATGTCAAGGAAGCACTGGGCATGCCAGCCACTAGCTGTATAGGTCAGCCAATGTACTGACAGACAGTGGAAGTCCCATAATATAAAGGTGTTGGAATTAATAAGAATTTTGGTTAGGTCACTAGAATTATTGCCCATTCTAAAGACTTAAACCTTGCCTGTGATATAAATAGGACCTGCTGGAGAGACAGGTATGTATCTTAGAGACTACTTCATCTCTGGAATAGGCACCCCATCTATGTGAAGCAGAGTTTCTCCTGAAACCAATTCAAGAGTAACTTGGACAACTGGATATGGAACAGGAAATTCATCCCTGGTTTGGCACTAATGGACATAGGCAACCTGTAAATGGTTTATCTCCCAAGTTCCTGTTTGTAAATATTTAATCTCCCAAGTCCCTGCTTACACTTATCAAAGGTAAAAAAAAAACTGTCAGAGATTTGGAATGCATGGCTAGACTTAAAAAGGCCCTAGTGATCATTAGCCCAGTACAGTACACACCCATGAACTTATAAGACATCTATCATGGTCAGCAGATGATGTTCTATAGCTAGCTATGAAATAGCAGCTGATCTTAAATAGGGTGATTTGGATATCTAAGATTTCAAATGTTGGTTTCCAAGAAGTCAAATGTTAGGTGATTATGTTAGCATTTTTGACAAATACTTATGTATCCCCATAATTGCCACTAAAGCAAAAAACATGATAGGTGCTAATTGCAAAAACAGACAGAGTAAACTCCTTGCTTTGAAACTGTGGACAAAGTAATATATTTGGGTTGCAGGGTGGCCTCAATTTTTGTTGTTAATACTCGTGGCATTGAGTAGAGCCACCTTAATGTGTTACAAACTTGTCCTTACTAGGCTATAATGTCCACTAGATTAAAAATGCCTAAAAGCCATTATGGGGCAACAAATGTTTTAGCAATAATGCAAAAGCTATGGTAAAAGAGGTGCAGCACATCCCTGGCAACACAGGAAAGATTATCAGCTATCTTGCCCTAAGCTGAATATAATGGATCTTCCTTAAATAACACCAGCTACATAACCATTTGTCACGTGTTTGAATCTTAGCATCTTTCTGAGTGATGGTAAAATGCATCTCACAACCACTATTCCTGTCTCAAATAAATACATAGCAAGAGCAGTAAAATCTTTTGCATATCCATCTGGGTAGAGTACCTAAGGTCATTCATTCCCAAGTGGGCCACTACAAGGTTGCAATTGTATTTGCCAGGATGGAGGGATTGAGGAAATGTAGTTATATTCTAGAAAATTAGGTGCCTGATAATAGTCACTTCTTGTTAAAACATCACCCTAGGTGGATGCAGTCTAAGAGGGCCAAAGCCTTGGAGCTTGCACCCTTGTGACGCATAAAGGTATGTGTACAATGAGTGTGAAGGGTGAAGGGTGTGAAATGCTGTATGAACCAATGGTTAATGTTTCTTAATTCTTAGTCTGGGAGGCTTTGCAGTATTTCATGAAAAATCACAGCTTAACAGTGAAGTGGAGGTGCTCTGCAGATGTGTGGGTATTGTGCTTAATGGATGGATTTTGAGGAGGAAACATAACCTCCAAGTTCAGTAAATATGTATATTTCTCACATATTGAATAATTGTGAAGTAGTCTAAAGAACTAAGCACTGGTTTGGTATAGTAAGTGGGATAACTGGAAGAATACAAACTTCAAGGGGCTACTTTTGTAGGCTTACCTTGTATACTGCCTACGTGAGAGGACAGAACTTTTAAGATTTAAATATATACTACAACTGGGTGGCTAGGTAAAACATGTACTGGCAAAAGTATAAATAATTATATATGTTATTCATACAGACTTTGCCAGTGAAACCTTCTTCAGTGTTCCATAGGAAAATGCTTGAAAGACAGAAAAAAAACACAGGAGTTGACTAAAGAATCAGGAGTACCATGAACATGAACCAGAGTCTGGTGCTGGGAGTTGAAGATGAACAGGAAGAGAACAAGCAACACTGAAATTAGTGAATACATAGGAGACTACAAAGCATCAGTCACATTTGTAAAATATAGCTTTGCAAGAAAAACTGGCTGAAAAAGACTGGACTTTTGTTGACTTTGTTAAATTGGCAAGCAGACTAAAACATATACCCCGCTTTATGCCGTTAATGTTTAGAAGGACATTAAAAGGGGACTGTAAGTAAAACAAGCATTGCTCTTATTATTATTATTTGTATAAAACACTTCATGATATAAACAGCATGTTATATATAGTGAAGCAGTTTTGTGTAGTGGGCAGTCAGAGGTATTTTAAATGTTGGAGGAGGCCTTTCAGTGCCTGTTGTATGTGTTAAAGATATTAAGGTAAACAAGTACTTTTTATTTGTAAGATATACGGACTTCATAGTATAACAAGAAGAAAGGCGAGACAGAAGCAAGTTTAGTATTAATATGCTGTAATCTTGAGCTCGTGGGGTGGGGTGAGGTGTAAAAGTAAATTGATTATATTATATGTAGAATTAAAATATTTTCTCTTATTTTTACAACACTGAATGTCTAGATTAATGCCTTTGGCCTGAGCTATAAAAATTGTTTTTTTTTGTAAGCAGGTAGGCTTTAAAAATAAGACAATGAAAGCCATGAAAATGCCAGTTTTTTTATATCTGCAAAGATATTAGCTTGTTTTTTTTTCATTAGCAAATGTTGAGTGAAAGTCGAGAAGTTGGCAGCTCTATATTCTTTACTGAATGAATCTTATAAAGACTCACTGCTGAGTACTTTTCCATGGAGAGGAGCTGTCTGCAGGAGCAAGCAATTAATCTTAAGAGTTCTGAGCAATCTTTGCTGAGGCAAATGCAACATTTAAAGGTATAGTGGCAAGCAATTCAGTGAAAAAACAGAGTTTGAAATTATGGGAAATGAATAAGAGAGATCAGCCTCATTAGCAGCCTTAATACGTTAATGCATTTAGTAAAACAGTGTCTAATTTAGTTTTATTTAATGGTAGCCAGGACACTTGTTCTTAGTTAATGTTTTCTGAAAGTATAGAAGCTGTTTTTTTACATTTGGAAGGGGAATATATATATAAGAAAAAAATATAAAGCAGTCAGTGTAAGTGGGAACATAGGCTGTAGTTTATGATTTAGGATGGCCAACCTTAATTTTAGGTTGGGTAATGCCTCTGGATGCAACTGTTGATTTTGAGTAACTGTTTCTACCTGGAGGGTTAACCTTAAGTTTTTGAAAAAGATGTACATAGTTTTATGTGTTTGCTCTAAGTTAAAAGGGGATGGAAGTGTTTTGAATTTTTTTTTTTTGTTTGAGGGTTTAATTAAAACAAAAGTCTTGAAAATGTGACAGACTCATATGGAGAAGAGAAGAAACAACTGTATAAAAATCAGCTTGCCAAACAGTGTGTGAATGTTAAACAAAAGCTGGAGATACCCATAAAAAAAACTGTCATGTATAATAGGTGAGAACATTAGCCTTTTATCATAATGGCTATGCTATCCATATTATATTGGAACATAAATGGCCTTATCGGTATAGACAAAAAGGAAACAGTATTGAATTATATTAAGAAATACACAGTGCAATAGCAATGCTGCAGGAGACACATTTGGAAATAAATGAGTATATGAAGTTCACAAAGAAAGGGTTTCAAGATGGATACTTAGCAGAATATCAGGGTCAAAGGAAAAGTGCAGTAACTATACTAATTGGTGATGGGCTTCAATATTGATAGAAAAGACAATAATGGTAGAATTTTGGTAGTAAAGGCTATTGGCAAGGAAGAAGAAATAGACCAGCATGTGTTTATATTCCACCAAAGACTGCTATTATGTAGCTTTAGAAATGTTTGGGAGAAATAATCAGGTTTTAGCAGGAAGTATTACTTACAGATGGAGAGAAGAACTTGGCTGTAGGGTCCCTATTAATTTGACGAAACTTTAGCTTGTTGAACTATAAAAGATCGACAGCTAAAGATCGAAAGAGCCAAACCGCGAACAGCCAGCTAAGCAAATTTTTTTTCTCAGGGAAAGAATTCACTTGGCCGTTAACGGGAATTTGCCCTTTCCCCAATGTAGAGCGACCTCGGAGTTAGTATATTTAGTTAAGGGGGGGTGTGGGGGGTGAAGCCCCCCCACTTAATTCAGATTGAAAGGGGGTTTTTTGTGTAATGGCCAAGCAACTTTTTTCCATGGGAAAAAAATTTGCATAGCTGATCATTCACGGTTTGGACGTTTTGATCTTTAGCTGCCGATCTTTTGTAGTTCGACAAGCTAAAGTTTCGTCAAATTAATAGGGACCCAGGATGTATAAGGGGAAAATGAAGAGAAAATATAACAAAAGAGAGAAGAGGATTTCTGAAAAAATTTATGAAAACATTTGATAAGGAAGACGTGAATTCAATAGTAGAAATTCTGACAGAATTCACATATTATTCCCCAAGTTACAATAACTGGGCTTGACTCAACAGACATTATATTTCATAGGAGCATTCACATTTATTTGAAAGCTTCAACACACATACATATTTCAGATTATACACAAACAAAAACTAAAATAAAAATGCAAGGTTGCTTAACTTCACATTAACCTTTACGTTACTAGATGGGTAGCCGACTGGCTCATGGACATAACACACTCTGTCAAAATTGGTGACTCTATCTCCATCAGTAGACTCCATCACCAGTGGAGTACCACAGGTTCTGTGCTGGACCCTTTGCTATTTGGCATCTATTTCTGAGAAGTCCAGGGCAAAGTAGACCGCCTTTGGGCTCACCAAGTTCACTGATGATTGCAAACTGGGAGCAATCATGGACTCCCCCAACGATATCAACATATCACAAGAGGGGCTAAACATAGACAAATGATTGGTGCTAAAGCCATGATCTAAAACTAAATGCAAAAAAAAAATTCATCATTATTCCCTTTGGCAAAACAAAATTCCCTACAAATTAGAGTATTGACACCACCCTCCTGAGTTCCAACCTAGTAGTGCGAGATTTGGGAACACAGGTTGACAGCAATCTGAATTTTGACCACCAAGTTTCCACAGTGGTAAGAAAAGCCTTCTTAAACACCTCATAAGCAAGGGCATAGCATCCAGGTCAAGGGATGTTATAACTTCACTGTACTCAACTCTCATCAGACCACTAACAGAATATAATGCACCCTTTTGCATGTACTTCACCAGAAACCTGCAGCAGCTGGACAGACCTCAGAGGTTTCTCACTAAGAAAATACAGGGACTCAAACCATGACCTATGTGGACAGGCTGAAATCCCTGTCTCTTTCCTCTGTATCTTACAGGCTGCTGAGAGGTGACTTGTGTCTGACCTACAGGGCAATCTCCAACTCTGTCCTAATGGAAATGCTGAACAACTGCAAGTCAAATGGCTCAAGAGTCACTTGCTCTAGAGATCTCAACTTAGCTTGTGACATTAACAGATCATGCTGGAGAGACAGATATGTCCCCCAGAGACTGCTGCTTCTCTGGAATAGACTCCCTATTCATGTACAACAGAGCCCCTCACTGACCCTATTCAAAGGCAACCAAGATAATTGGATGGGAGACAGCAAATTCGCAGCTGGGGTAGCACCCTTGTCCCTCATGGACAGGGTTAACCGGGGTTAACCGGTGTTGATCACAGACCCACTCTGTTCATAAATTTGTTCTGTAAACTGCCCAAAAAAGAACAAATGGGATACTTGGATTAACATGGCTAGGCTTGTACAGGTTCTAGGGCCGCTAGCCTAGTAACCTCCTATGAACCTATGAAGGTAATGAAGTAAAAATGTAACACTGGTGCTTCCCCACCTGACTATTCGAGAACAAAGGTAATCCAGAAGGCTTGCATCAAGTCTGGTATCTCACCTGTGACCCACAGGGTGACAGGACCAATAGGAAACAAAGTACTAAGGACTAGTCCAGATAAATTCACTTTAGCTAGCAAATATTGGAGACTTCCTCTCTGTGATACCCTCCCTGTGGGAGGAATAAAGATGGCTTGCTGAAGTTTCAAGTAGTTTTTTCAGTTAAGTAGGTACATGGAGTGTTAGTGGAATTTATTTGGGAGTTATTAGGGAAGACAGAAGATAGAAATATATTCAGAAGTTATAGCTAGTAACTGAGCTAAAACGAAAATGGAATTTAAAAATAGGGTCGAAATAAAAGAGAAAGTGATACAGTTAAGAAGTAAACAGAAATTGCGTAGAGGGGCTGATAAAGGTTAAAGTATTGCAGAATAAGGGGAATCTTACAGAAGAAGGAGAGGAGGAGCAAATGCAGAGTGCTAAACAGAACATAAGGGAGTATCTGGATAATATACTTGAGTTTAGAAAGATTGCAGTTAAGCGACTATTTTTTGATAACCACTCCAGAGCATAAAAACTTTTAGCACAATAACTTAGGCAACAGAATGTTGAAAGGGTTGTTGCCAAACTTAGGGAACCTATAGCAAAAAAATAACCAGAAATCCTGTAGAGGTTTTAGAGATATTCTGGAATTTTTCTGAAATTTTACAGAAAGCAGAGAAATGTGGAAATCAAGAAAACTGTGAATAACATCAGTTAATTAGTGGGAGGAGCTGAGAAACAGCATTCCTCTTTTAGTTAGAAATATCTCTATTTAGCTGAAGTGTTTGGTCTGCTTGCTGTAATCTGCCTGAATATTGCTGCTCTCTGTTTGCATTTTATTTTTCTCTCTCACCCGTTCAATTGTTGTGTTCTTAAACTTGGTGGGTTTTGAGTTACCCACCGCTACTATTAGTCTGATTTTGGTCAATCCTCCCAGTCCCATCTCATCAGCTCATTCTACGGAGGACAGAAAGATTATATGGGAAGGCCCACTCCCTTAGTTTATCAACCTTGAATTGTCTTCTGTTTCCTCCCTTCCCACTTAACCTAAAAAATGCACTTTATTCACCTGATTTTATGGTATCTATATTTCTTCCTACTTTATTGCTTTAGCTGGCTTTTGCTGCTTGCTCTTAAAAGTGTGCAATTTTATTTATTCTGCTGCATTTAGTACTGCTTTTTAGTAGCCTGATTAAATTGTAACTGCTATTCTAAGCCTCTTGGTTTTGGTTTAAGCACTTGGGCTTCAGACCAGTTGTTTTACATTAAGAAGGCTTGTAGTCTACACTTGTGGCAGGAGAGGTATCTCACATCCTTCTAAGTTGGGAATTGCGGGTTAAATGCTTAGGATGTCTATTATTCTAAAAGTGTCTTAGTTCTGGTTTAAGCACTTTGGCTTCAGGCCAATTATTTTACATTAAGAAGGTTTTTTGGTCTACACTCTTGTGGGAGGACAGGATAGCGTCTGCCCTTCTGAGCTGGGAATTACTGGTTGAAGGCTTATTATGCCTGCTTATTTGAACTGTTTTTTTTTCTTCTGAAATTGGTGCACTTTGTTTGCTGTAGCATAGACTAGATTCTGAACTAATGAAGCTAGATCTGTTTGTATAACTTGAGCATGAAAACAGGCCATCTTTTGTTGGAGAGGTCCCCCTGCACCCTAGTGGCAGGAGTGTCCAGTTAGAACTTGTCTGATTGAAGGTTGCTGGAACAGGGTTTAGTTTTGAGCTTTTTATGAGTTAATGTGTTTAAATGAGTTTGCTCTCGTTTGCTACATAAGCAAATCCAAGCCATCTGCTGATCTCTGCAAACATTAAGTAGAATTTTTCACTGTATATTGCACTTTTGAACTGCTTTCTTACCATATCAGTGCTTATTTAAACTTTTTTCTGAAATTGTTGCATTTTGTTTTTCTGTAGCATAGACTAGATTCAGACCTGCTGAGTCTAGTTCTGTTTGTATAACTTAAGCAAGCACTAAACCACATCATCTTTTATTGGAGAGGGCTCCCCTGCACCCTAGTGGCAGCAGTGCGCAGTTGATGGTCACTGAAACAGAGCTCAGTTCTGAGAATTTTTTATTGGTTAATTTGTTTATATCAGTTTGTGCTCAATTGCTATGTATCACTGTGTTAGCATATCCCGCACTGCCGCTCAGCAGTGAACACCACTGGTGGTTATAGAAGCAAACACTTTTGCCTGGAAATTTTCCCTTAGTACTCTGCTGGTGCTTCATCTGTGAGTTCTTGTGATTGTCTCTCACTGACAGGTGATACATTAAGAAAGCTCCTGAGGTACCAAATCAGATCCTACCCACTAGCCCTTTATATTTCTTGTCCATTTCTCCGGTCCTCTACTTTACCTGGATCTTCCTGTCCACTCCCTGTTTTCTGACCACATCAACTTACCTAGCATTATGGATGGACAATATCCCACAGTTTCTCCAGCCAGCCTGGTTGACATGGGCATCCTGGGGCAATGTAGCAATTGCCCCATGTACAATAACAACCCATTTCTTCTGGTACACACAAATTTATTATGTGAGAGATGTATCTACATCAAGAACCTAGAGTCCAGGCTCTCTCGCTCACCAGTCAATTCATCTGATACTAAGCAGGTTGTCAGCATGCACACACAACCTCCTGCATCTACCAAACCAACAACACATAAACCTACATATGTGCAGGCCCTTAAAAGAAGAAGATTACCTAAACATCAGAGACCTCCCAAACACAAACACAGGCATGTGTCACATAATACTCCCTCTGCAGAATATAGTACACATAATATATCACACACCAGTGTCTCACCAGTCAAGTCCCTAATGCATAACACAAAAACAAACATCTTAGTCATAGGCGACTCAGCTGTGAGACACACAGATGTCCCTCTCACCAGGTTGGATAAGGAAAAGGTCATGGTCAGCTGTCTGTCAGGTGCCAGGATCCACCACATCACACAGGCACTCAAGTCTCTCAACAACATACTCTGTTATGACTCCGTCATAGTCCATGTTGGTGTGAATGACTTGAGTCGTACCTCACTGGACTATATGAAGAGAGACATGACTGAGCTCTCTGATTATGCATCTCAGGCAGTTATGCCCCTAGTCTTAAGCAGCATTTTACCTTCACCTAGGATGGTACCTCAACACACACAAAAAATTACTGACTTCAACAATTGGCTTAGTTTCTGGTGTCATTCAAAGGGGATCCAGTATCTGTCAGCATGGGATGACATGATCGATAGACCTTGATGCTTTGCCAGAGATGGTCTTCATCTGTCATCCCTGGGATTTTGGTTACTATCTAAGGCTCTTGCCATCTCCATAGTGTCTTTTTTAGGCAATGTCACAAGAACAGAATTCCTGACGTAAAAATACCCTCTAAAAACAACGTCAAGGTTATGCTGCTAAACACTGGGAGTCTAAACCAGAAACTGCACTCACTGGAAGCAGTCTTCACCCTGGAAGATGCTGACATTTGTACAGTCACTGAGATCTGGTTTAAGGCTGTAGAGAGCACCCCAAGCATACCAGGTCCTTTCACACATTCAAACCACAAACTGAAGTTATGAGAACCAGACCTCTCAACCATCCCGAATAACTTGTTTTTTACCGAGTTTTGGGGTCCCAATAATGGGATGCCATGATTTCCGAGTGGCACCCCATTATTTCCAATTTTACGGATCTATTTTTTTAAATTTTTGCGCTTTCAGAGGTGACGTCATCACATGTGCAATGACATTAGCTCCATCAGCATTCCGCGCGTCTGTTTGAATAGGACTGCCGTTTCTATCAAAGAAGAAAGATTTATCCATGCTTGCATCTAAAATTTACTTCTGCCGTTCAGGCAGAACACAGAATTTATTTTACTTTCTGCCATTCGGGCAGAGAACTGCCATTTCTATTGCAGGAGAGATTTATTTTACTAAGCCAGCCACATGAATGGATTACTTCAATTCATATTCGTCGGACTTATCTGCAGAGTAGGTGTGTGTACTTTTAACTGCAGAAGAGCACTAAGGTGTGTGTCTTGTTTGAATGTATATCCAGTGTAAAAAGCAACTAAACACAGTACGAAAAATGCACCTGACAAACAGAAACTCTGGACTTTAATAATGAACTTAAAATAAAAACGTATTGTTTTAAAACAATCCCGTTTTTATTTTAAGTTTGTAGAGTCCAGAGTTTCTGTTGGTCTGACTCCTGCCTGACACAGAATTAAAAGATAATGACCACACAACAGCTTTATTTATTTTATAGAGTTAATTGCTTCCTAACTTGACTTGTCCAGAGCAGATAATGCTATTAATGTTGTTTTAGTTTCTAAACTCTTTAATACTCCGATATGGGTATTCTCATGCTTGTCTGCCTCAGTAAAAGATAATTCTGACCGAACTTAACCACAAAGGTAACAAATTTGTTGCTGAATACCATGGTCACTAAAACAGAAGCCTGTTCCATATTGCTTCGACTGTCGACATAATTCCTTAAATCCTTGTATTTAATCTGTCTCTGAAATAGTCAACTGAATTTGTTCTCCCTACTTTTTGTTCCCTGTTCTGTGCAGTAATGGCTTCATAATACTTTCATTTTCTTCTCATTGTATGACTTCAGCTTTTGATATTTTTATTATTCCAGTCGTTTTAATAGCTGTTTGTATGACTCATGATGTGTGCTAAGAGTATGAACTTGTATATAAATAGTTCTACATCAACAATCTATGATATGTGTTGCAAACTTTAGGCTAATTATCTCTGGTTGTACGTTTGTTTGTTGCATGGCATAACTTTTTTTCTTTACTTCTGCTTTAGAACATTTCTCCCAATGCAGCCAATGAAAATAGGTTTGGTGCAATGGATAAGCCAGCTAGCAGAAATCAAAAAAAAAAATCTGAAAGGTTCAGTCAAAGTTTGTAATCTACAGAGTATTGCCTTGCTATAAATAGTTCTACATCATCAAACTTGTAATATGATGTGCTGCAAGCTGCCTTGCTATATAAAGTATAGACTGTATAAACAAACAGCATGCTAGGAATTCAGTGCTTACCTGTAAACAGTTTTATTCTCACCGATAAATGTGCCACATTATCTGTACAGCATAATAAGTTGTTTGAAAGCAGTTTTGATTCATTGACCTAATCTATGGGGTATTGCCTTGCTATAAATAGTTCTAATTCATCATTTTTTAATGTAATATAGGCAGTTTATTCTTCAAGGGCAACAGGCACTTTACTCGTAGATGAAGCAATGAAATTTAAAGTTGTTTGCTAGCAGCAACATCTTCATTAGTTACAGATATCTTTAATGTGCAATTATTTAGATGACTTTTACTTCTGCAGAGATTGTGTGCATATTTACTGATACTGCTTTGAGTAGACTTTTATGATGGAAATGTTCTGAATTGGGCAGGTTTGTCATTTTTGGTTCATGCATTTTGTTTCATTGTTTACTGGAAACATGTTCAAACAAATTTAAAACAAACTCTAACAAGTGTACTGTATTATACAAGGAATATAATTTAATGCAGTCAGGAAGGTGTATCAAAGAACACATGTATGTTTTGTGTGCATGGGGCCTATGATTTGAAGGCAGCCCAAAGGTAATCTTTATCCGCCACTGGCCAGATGCATTTGCTTTGGATGTGGGTTTCAATGTAGTTTCAGTGAATGGGAGTTTTAAAGGCAGACAAGTTTTAATGCCAAGTCTGTTTTCATTGTGAGACTGTATTGCTTTGTTTAGCAGATGTCTGTTACTGTTTGTGGTACAAAATGTAAAATAAAATCCAAATCATTATAGAAGTAAAGCAATAGGCACATTACTGTTTATGGTAAATAGGGTTAAATAGCCAAGTAATGGGGACATTGGAATGGTTGCAGGGGGGACTCTGGGGCGATATTTTGGTTGTCTGTTCTTCAGTTTGCTTTTCAAAGTTGGTATCCCACAATCCCACGGGAGTGGGTGGGGTTACATAATTATGCATGTAAATTTTATGTTAATCAGCGTACAGATTTGTGCCTATTTTTCATGGGCCTTTGTCCAGATTTTTGATGTTTCCAGGTTGAGAGGTATGATGAGAATTAAATGAGGTGGTGAATCAATATTCATTAAAGATAAATACATCTCTAGATTGTTTAAACAGCACAATTCCCTTGAATTACTTCAGGTGCTACTAATGTAGATAAGACCCCTCTTCAGGTCATTGCCAGCTATAGGGCCTCCTCCATGAATCAGGACATCCACTCAGCCTACTTGGACCTACTTCAGACAATCAAGTTACAACCAAACACCCTGGTTTTGGGTGACTTTAATTACCTTTCCAAAGACTAGGTAAATTATACTTGTTCTAACTCACTTGTCCAAAAGTTCATGGATTTCATTAACTCCAGTGCCCTGGACCAGATGGTTAACACACCCACAAGGGGCTCAAACATCCTGGACTTAGAGCTCACCAACATGGGGGACCCCTGCACCACCCCCAGTGTGTGGCCATCCCTGGTGAGATCTGACCACAAATCAGTCTTGCTAGAAGTAAGTATAACACAACTCCTCCCCTTAGCAATAACTAGACAAAAAACTTCTCCAAGACCAATTGCAACCTTGCTTCATAGCCCCTCTCCCACTGATGGAACAAACACCTGTGCTGAGTTATATACCAGTGCTTTATACAAGCACCTGTACTATTGTACTGACTCTGCTGTACTTGATAGAACCAAAGCAAGATCTTCAAAGATAAACAAACCTGCCTGGTGGACAACTGCTATTAATAGGCTATACAACAGGAGAAAGAAATTGCCTAGTGAAGTCCTCCAAAGCTACCTATGAATCCAAATTAACTTCCCTAACTAAGGATAACCACAAGGCATTCTTTAGTTACATCTGTAACCTCAAAGGTAAGGCCCAGATTTGCGCTGAATTTGTAGTTAATGGTACTACATATATAGACTCTGTGAATATATCAAACCTACTGGCTGACAGGTTCAGTGAAAACTTCACTCTCTGTCCCTGCCACATATATTCTAAAGCATCCCTAACAATTGTCCCCCACCCAGTATCTCTGAGGAGCACGTCTTAAATGCCCTCTCTAAGATCAAAAACACAGCCTCTATGGGACCAGACAACATCCCGGGCTGTGTTGTACATGGGTTAAAACAGGAATTAGTATCAAAATTGAGCACACTTTTCAATTACAGCCTAAACACTGGCTTCGTCCCAGTGGAATGGAAAACAGCTACCGTCATCCCTTTAAACAAAGAGGGTGCATCCACGTACCCCGGGAATTATAGACCCCTTAGCCTGACAAACCTTATCTGTAAGGCCATGGAATGAATCATCATTGACCTTTTGAACAAAGATATAGGAATTCTCTAAATGCTCAACCCCACCCAGTTTGGCTTTGTCAAGGGGAGATCATGCCTGTTAAACTTGGTGGACTTCTTCAAAATAGTCACCAAAGCCCTAGATGAGGGCAAATCTGTGCATATGGCCTACCTAGACTTAGCCAAGGCCTTTGACACAATCCCCCACTTAGGCATCATTAATATAGTCACCCAGCTGGTTATCAGTCTACAAATAATTCTACATCACATGGGATCACCCATTACCAACAGTTCAAAAAATAGATGCTAGAAAACTGGATACAGTGGTCCATGAAAAGAAGACAAAAGTAGCATTGATCATTGAAATCGCCACATCCAGTGACTACAGCATCTTGCGTACAGAGAGACACAAAGTCATAAAATACCAGGATTTGCAGGCAGAAATGAGAGCAATGTGGAATAAAGATACCCAGACATTTCCAATAGTAGTAGGAGCAACAGGTCTTACAAAAAAGAATCTATAATTGTATTTAGATATGTTACCAATACATGTAACCCCATACGAATTGCAGAAGGAGTCCTTACTGGGCACACTGGGGGTGCTATGAAGAGCACTTCTGGCTGACATCAAAGATTGAAACAATACTAATTTCATGAACTTTAATCGTACTTTGACTTAGGAATGGGGTCCATTTCCGTCATGGTATATGGTATTAGCAACCCAAAAGACTTGGAGAAATTAAAAAAACTGGGTATCAACCCATATATTGTCAGGTGGGTTGCAAACTGGTTCACTGATAAAACTGATACGGTCAAAACAGGGGACTCCACCTCCTCCAGCAGACCCGTAACCAGTGGTGTCCACAGGAATCATTTCTGGGACCCCTACTATTCAGAATCTACTTCTCCAAAGTACAGGCTAAAACTAAAGGACTGTGGCTGAAAAAATTTGCTGATGACTGCAAATTGGGAGCAATCATTGAAACCCCTAGCGATGTGAACATTCTGCAAGAAGGTCTTACGCAGACTAATGACTGGTGCCAAAGTCATAGTCTTAAACTTAATGCAAAACAATGCATTATCATCCCCTTCAGCAAGGGTGATGTTCCTGTAAATTACCACATCAATAGCAATACCCTAAGCACACAGTCAGTGGTGAGAGATCTGGGAACACAGGTTATCAGAAACCTTAACTTTGATCAACATGTCTCCACAGTGGCAAGAATGGCATTTTATATTGCTCATATCATAAGTAAGGGCACTGCCTCCAGAAAAAGAGGTTATAACCCCACCTGTACTCTTCCCTCATCAGGCCAATAAGAGTACAACGCTCCCTTGATATGTTCCTTTCTAAACACCTGCAGCAATTGAAGAGACCGCAGAGGTTCCTTACAAAGAAAATTCAGGGTCTTCAAGATCTGTCTTATGTGGACAGACTGAAATCATTGTCACTTTACCCTGTGCCGTACAGTCTGCTCAGAGGCGGCCTATGCCTTGCATATAGAGCAATCTCTGATCCAGCTTTAATGGAAATGCTGCACATTTGCAAGTCAAATGGCATATGGGTCATCTGCTCAAAGGACCTTAACCTGGTATGTGACATCAACAAAACTTGCTGGAAAGACAGCTTTATCTCAGAGAGGTTGCCCAACCTTTGGAACAAGCTTCCTATTCATGTTAAACAAAGCCCCTCATTGGCCCTATTTAAGCGTAATTTGGACAGTTAGATGGGTAACCAGAAATTCAACCCTGGGGGTTCCACCTGTGTCCCTCTTGGACAGGGGCAATAGGTGCTGATTTCAGTGTCTGCTTGAACCACACACCTTTGGGAACTCAGATTGAACTTGGCTAGGCTTGTAAGGGCCCTGGGGCCATTAGCCTAGTAACCTCCTATGATCCTATGCGTACAAATGGAAATATTTATAGAAAAAGTAATTATGCCAATGTTAGAAATAGACGAGGCTCACCAACTAATAGTTAACGTATGAGATGATGACATAAAAACAGTGATGTATAATCAACCTTCAGGAAAGTCACCAGGAACAGATGATACTCCTGTGGAAGTTTGGAAATTAGGAGAGAAGAAAGTGATAAAGATCTGGAAGATTTTATTTAACAGTATTTTAAAAGAAGGGGAAGCACCAACATCTTGGAAGAAAGCTGTGTTGGCTGTGTTGAATAATGATGGTAAAGACCTTTCAGATCCAGGTTCACATAGGCCCATTTCAGTTTTACACCATGATTATAAAGTGTTTATGTCTATATTAGCTAAAAGAATGACAAAAGTGTTCCCCAAATTGATAGACATGGATCAATGTGGTCTTGTGGAGGGGAGGGGCGGCAAATATTTGACAACATTAATACAGTAGACTCCCTTTTATCTGGTCTCACTGGGACCAGACCGTAGGCTGGATAAACAAATGGCTGATTAATCAAAAAATGCATACAAAATAGCATTTATAGGTTGTAAATCAGCTAGAATAACAGGATTTCTGTTAGTATGCAGTTTTCTAATGAATATTAAGTTTAAAACTCAAATGTCTGTTATTATTTAGCCCAGAGGAGGCAGAAGTGTTGTTCTTCTCTGTTGTCTTTTGCTACGGCTATGCCAGAAATGTTGATGGCTGGTTAAAATGGAGGCCTGTTAAAGAGAGGCCAGATAAGAGGGAGTCTACTGTAGAACAATGATGGTCCAGAGGGAAACAGAATGTAAGAAAATACCTCTGTTGCTGGTGAATCTTGATGTAGAGAAAGCATCTGACAGAGTAAACTGAGATTTTTTGAGTAGAGAATTGGAAGCATTTGCATTCCCCTGATACAATAATAAGGTTAACATATATGAAGGATCAGTGTCAAGAATTAAAGTGGGAGGGATCCTCACAGACAAGCTGCATTTGAACAGAGGAACCAGGCAGGGGTGTCCTCTTTCCCCTTTGTGGTTTACTTTACATTTAGAGTCATAGGCAAAGGAAATAAGGGCCTCAGAAATACAAGGATATAATTGGTATGGTAATTAAGAAAAGTTGGCTTTACTTCCAGATTATATTATTTTGTACCTGATAAATCCAGAAAATGACATCTCAGTGTCGTGGAAGATTTTGATACAGTTTCATATCTTTTCAGGATATAACATTAATGAAGAAGAAACAAAGGCTATAGCCATAAATTATATACCCACACAAAAATTGATTCAGCAATACCCATATTTATGGGGACGTGATAAGATGAAGCATTTAAGAATATGGATTAAAAAGGCTTCTGCTGTGGCAGTTAAGGATAAGTGGGAACAGACTATGCAAACAATAATACAAAAACTGAGAAACTGAAAACTCTTATTTATGAATATAGATAGTAAGATACAAACAGTGAAAATGTTTTTAGTCCTTTAAGTCCTGTATACAGATCAGGCATACTTTTATCAACCCGAGGAGAACTTGCTGATAATAATTAATAAAGAATTGAAGGAATTTATCTGGGGGGACAAGGATTAAGTGAGATAAGTTGATCCTTTGATAGACTAAGGTGGTTTAGGTTTACCTTATTCGAAGTGATACTTTAGAACTCCACAGGTAAGGCTTATATACATAACACAAGCAGAAGTTTACAATTCAAAGTGGAAAGGGATGATAATGAACCAAGGCACAAATTCAAGAAATATAGCTAAAATGGGATTTGTAATGCAGATCTTTAAGGAGAATAATAACAACCATATAGAATATTATATTCATAAAGTAGCAAAAAATATTCTAAAAACTAAGCCAATATGAGAATGGAAAAAGGAGATTTTGCCAATAGGGATGACTGCAAGTGGAGGTACATAAAATAGACAAAAGGTAGCTGGAATTTACTGGAGAAACCTGGCAAAGGAACCAAGACACTGTGAGGAAATAAGTAGGAAAGTTAATAGAGTGGAATGAGGCCAAGAAGACATTTGGATTGCAGGCTAGAGACTGCCTTCCCTACCAGGGCTTTATCTCAGAGTATTGGCAAAGAGAAAGAAATAGGGGAACCTAAGCAAAAGACCAGATGTGGTAGAGTTTTTTGTAGTATCTAGAGCAGAAGAAGCTGTTAAAAAGGGATAATTAGTAGGGCAATATTGCACAATTACTATAAGAATCAGAGTAAGTTAGAAAATATTGGGAAGAGAGACTGGAAAACAAATTTACAAGAAAACAATGGGAAGACACATGTATGGCTCTCAAGTACGCAACCAGGTCCAGAAGGTTTAGGATCTTTACTTGTAAGTGTTTGCATATGTTATTTTATATTCCAAGCAGACTTCAAAGAACTTTTCCTCAGGTAGCTATCAAATGTTGGAGGTGTGTTGGAGAAGAAAAAGGTAACTGGGAACATATGTTTTATGAGTGTGCTGAGTTGGCAGATTTTAAAAATTCCTTACAGAGAACTCTAGCAGAAACATTGGGTGAGCAAATGGCTATAAGGAAATGATTCTTTTGACCTGTAAGGAAATTATTTCTTTTGACTTGGGATACAGGATATGAATTGCCTAGACATAGTAAGGACTTACTAAGTTTAATTATGTTGGCTGCCAAAAAAAGCAATTACTAGAAAATGGAAATCAATGTCTACACCAAATGTATTTGAGGTATTGAATATTATGAAAGAGATTAACTGGGATATGAATCTTTAGAAAAGGGAAGGAGCAAATTACATAGAAATAAATGGAAACTGTGGTAACAATACATGCATAATAATGTTCAGGAGGAGGAGGAGTGAGGTTTAAAGGAAGGCTGGAATTCAGCATTTTTTTGTAATTTTTGACTGATGATAGTAGCAAAGAAAATATATGTGATGTATACTGTATTCAAGAGGAAAAATGTTAAAATGGTTTGTTTTCTTTTCTGTTAATGTATGTTTGTCTTTATCTTAAGTGATAACTTAATAAATGTGTTTAGAAAGTAGTTTATTAGTTATCTTCGTAGTATCATAGTATAACACTAGGCTGTTTTTTCAAGAAGCTGTTTTAAGCCTAACCAAGCTTCCTAGTAAAATTTAATAGGTTTTGGTTTTCAAGGGTTTTGTGAGGGCATATATACTTGGGCATGGGTGACTAAGCACTTACAATATTCCTGTCTCTAATAGAGATATAAGTGCCAGATCAGGGAAGTATTAATGGTTCCCCATCCACTGATCCAAGTTTTGCTTGAGTAAGTGTAAGGATGAAGTCTGCTTTACATAGATGGAAAGTCTGTTCCAGAGAAGTGGGAGCCTCTGAGACACTTACCTGTCCCTCCATCATGTCCTATTTATGTTGTTATTTAGGTCCCTGGATCATATGTTTCTAATGCAATTTGTTTTAAAGATGTGCAACAGTAGGTCCATTAGGACTGGTTCGGAGGATGCTTTATAAGCCAGGCATAATTCGCCTCTCAGAAGCCTAAAAGAGACTGAATATAAGGACAAGGATTGAGGCAGTCTGCAAAGGACTTGTTTTCCACACCATGTATTCTTTTTGTGAGGAATCTCTGAAGATGCTCCAGTTGCTGCATATACCTCGACAGGTACATACTGAAGGGCTTTGTACTCCATGATTGGTCTTATGACAGCAGAGTACAACAGAACGATGGCACATTTGGATTCAGATGCCATACCCATGCTTATAAGTTGTGCAACATTGAATGATTTCCTCACTATAGTATATACATGATGGTCAAATGCCAAATCCATGTCTACATGTATTACCAAATCTCTGACTACAGAGCCTACTCTTAGAGGTGTATTGTCAATATAGTATTTTGCCGATATGGCCATTTTTATGAATGATACTATGGTGCACTTTTTTGCATTGAGTTTTAGACCATGAATCTTGCACCAATTATTAGTCTGTGTCAGGCCTTCTTGAAGGATATTTGTGTCTTTGGGATTCAGTGACTATAACCAATTTGCAATCATCTGCAAACTTGGCTAGCTAGAGGTTCTTGATGTTAGCCCTGACCTCAGAGAAGTAGATGTCAAACAAAAGGGGCCCCTGCATTGAGCTCTGACGCACCCCACTAGCAACCAGCCTTTTTGTGATCGAAGATTTCCCTAGTCTAACTTTTTGAGTCCTGTCTGCAAGCTAGTTGCCTATCCAGCAGATAATATAGGGGTTTACCTAGTTTATTGAGCTTTTCTACAATGACTGAGTGGGGTGTTTTGTCAAGTGCCATGTCAAAATAGGCAGTATGTATCATTTTGCCCTTGCCCATTGCTTTGGTGGCCTTCTTGAAGAAGTCCACTAGGTTGAGTAGGCAAGACCTACCCTTGACAAACCCAAACTGATTTGGGTCCAATGTTTACAGGTTACCTATGTTGCCATTTAGGATATCCATGATTATTTTCTCCATTGCCTGGCATATCAGGTGAATCAAGCTTATGAGGTGGTAATTCTCCAGGTTCACAGATGGCCTGCCCTTGTGTAGTGGGATAACCTTTGCAGTCCTCCATTCATTTGGCATGAAAGCTGTTTGGAGGCTGTGGTTAAACAGTGTTTCTAGTGGTCTTTATAGTTTATGTTTCATGCTGTAAAGGAGGCATCCTGGGATATTATTGGGATCCTTTGATGCCATTTCTTGGCCTTATACAGCCCCTTGCGCACATGCTCTCTAGTGATATTTGGGGGAGTTATTGATGTGGGTATTTCCTAACAGAAATCTGGCGGGGAAAGGGGGTAAATTTGGAGCTCGACACTATCAGCATCCATTAAAGTCTATAGGGCAGCTGATATCTATGCAAACTGCAGGCTTGCAGTGTTGGGCATTTTCAATATTTTGGCCTCAAGCTTTCACTGCATCTACTTCCTTAGGACACTACTGGACATGACACCTATTATTTTCCAGATCTTGGCTAGAATGTTGACTTGCATTGTAAAACAACAAAATACTATGTTCATAGTCATCGACACTCCCCAAAAATATTGCAAATGGCAGATACTTTACTTCATTGTGGCCATCACCGAAGGAAGTTTATGTGTATGCCTTTTTGATAAAAAAATGGGATAATAAAAATCAGACTTTTTCAGTGACCCATTTGATTATGGCCTCACTGGCAAGTAGAAACTGGGGTTTATATCACATAATCGAAATCCCAAAATATCAAACACCATAAGCTCGAACTTGGAATTTTGAAATGTGATATAATCGAAAGCTCAGAACAGGGAATTTTTTCCCAGGGAAAAAATTTGCTGTTCCGAGAAACACACACACACAACACAAGCACACCAAAAAAAAGTAATCCATACATATACACTTAAAATCCTACTTCTAACCCTACTCTAAACCGTACATACACTACTATCTATCCACTTACCTTAACCCAAACCCTAACCCTAAAGTCCCTAACTATCGCACACCTTACCCGCTCCCTAACCCTAAGGTCCCTAACTATTGCACACTCATCTTACCCACTCTCTAACCCTAAGGTTCCTAACTATTGCACACCTTACCCGCTCCCTAACCCTAAGGTCCCTAACTATCACACACTCAGCTTACCCGCTCCCTAACCCTAAGGTCCCTAACTATCCCATTCCCACACTCGCCTTAACCCGGTCCTTTCGCACACTTACCTTAACCCGGTCGGTAACATTCGCACCACAGTGGAGAAAATAGCGAAGTGGCAGAATTAGCCCACCGAATTCTTTCCCTAGGAAAGAAGTCGATGTTCTGCAGCTTCGCTATTTTCAGCATTCGCTGTTTTGGGTTTGATATTACAACATTCGAAGTTTTACTACTTCAATGTTATGATATAAACCCAGAAATTGCTACTTTGTGTGATTTGTATATAAGCCCACTGAAAACTATTCAGATAAGCAGAAATATTTCATGTCAAGATGAGCAGAGCAAAATAGATGTAAACAGTCTGACAGACATATTCCAAGGATGATACTTCAGAAGCTGCAGCACAGAAATGGAAATGTGATATAAGTGGGTAAAGACGTGGCCATTATTTCCTAGCCATTTGAAAGTAGCCAGCTTAATCTGAGATTGGCGTAGTTTGTGTAGGCAAGTCTTGCACAGAAGGTGAATTGCTGAAAGCTGCATTCCTAGAAATGGCTCCACAGAACAGCTGTTTCAAGGCTTAAAAGACCAAAGCAAAAACAGTCATAAAATCCATAATTAGCCAGTGTCAGCAAAGAAGTGATCAACAATTAATGCAGGTTATGTTATCTTGGACTTTATATGTCATCTTTTTCCTTATCACATGATGAGCCCACAACTTTCTAAAATGTGACAAAGTTTGTAATAATGTCTTACTAATATGGTTTTGCATATAAACAGTAACTAGTTAACAGTTTCACTTCTGAAGCACAGGACCAGAGGAAAGGGTATATATTAATACCTCTCAACTGTCTATAATTTTGCAGAATGTCTCTGATTTTTGTCTCATAATTTTTGCCCTTTTCCTGTAAAAAATGTAGATTTTTTTTTTGGCAAATCACTGTATGCCAGATGTTAGAGCTTCATATTTCTTATTGTTCAGAAAATACATGTTGATGCAAAACCTATCAATCTTTCAATTGAACTAGATTAATATTTAAAAATTGTCCTTGATTTTGGACATTTGCCACCACATTATCTTTGCTTTTTCCAGAATTCCTGAGCAAAGAAGTTGAGGTGTATAGGTATATTTAAAGCATTTTTGCTTATTCAGAAGGAGATCCTGCAACTTAATAAAACACTAGTTGCACTGATGAGACCCCCGGTATGCATGGTAATTGAAAGGAGTCTAATCTGTTAGACTAACAGAAGGTAACATGCATGATATCCGCTATAGTTTATCCTGACAAGCACTGCTCTGTACTCAGTTCTATGGAAAGGAAACAACATGTGAAAGTACTTGTGAATCACTGGCATTTTGAGACAGCTTTTTGAAGTACTGAACTCCTAATATTCTGGTTCAGTAATCAGCATTTGTGGATTGTCCATGTATAAGGTTTTAAACTAATTAGTTTGCCTGCATGAAATAATTATTCAAACATTAACTGTGAACTGTTTTTTAACTGTAGGAACTTTTTTTTTTTTATGACTCGGCTTTATTCATTCATTTTCTTATATCCACGTAATCCTATTTCAGAGTTATGTTGGCGCAACAGCAATAAACTGGGTTCCACAGGATTAACTTAAATTCACTTACACACCTTCCCACAAGCTGTTTGAAGAATCTTCAATTCACCTACCTGCACACTTTTGTGAGGTGGTAGGAAGACACGCCACCAGGCAATAACCCACACAAACACAGTGAGGCATACCTTTCATCTTCTTAGCTTAAGAATCAAGAAGAAAGCCAAAATATAATAGCAGACAATGGTCTAAAATTGGGGACAGATTTTATATATTGCTCTTACATAATAAGAAATTTGAGAAGACTAACAGGTCTTACATTATCACGTATTTTATGAAGGATATGAAATCTGAAATTCATCATTATTTATCAACTGCAATTTTCAGCAATTTGCCAGAAAACCACACTTTTTATAAAGAACATATCTAATATATGAGACCAAGGACATTCTGCAAAATCAGGGGCAGCTGAACTCTTTGCAGTCAGGACAAGAAAATTGCAGAGAATGCACACCAGCTGAGGACCGAATTGAAGTACCAAGCATTAAGAAGAAACTGCACAAATCACTGCACCACTGTGCCACTGGTTACTTAGAAACACTGACTTTATCCATTAGTGCTTCAGATGAATAAAGCCCTGACTATGTCGCTCATGATCTGTGTCCCACATGATCCAGCATGTGTCCAAGGTAAGAAAATCCTTCTGTATTGCTCAACTTATAAGCAAGGGTATAACATCTAGGTCCAGAGAGGTTATCATACTACTGTACTTGGCTCTCATCAGAACCATCATATAGTATAATACCCCCTTGGTATATACCTGACCAGTCACATGCAGCAACTGGAACATCCACAAAGGTTTCTTAGAAAAAGAACACAGGGAGTAAACACAATGTCCTACACTGATTGCCTCAAACCCTGTCTCTTTACTCGGTATCATACAGACTTCTGAGAGGTGACTTTGCCTGGCATACAGGCCATCCCTGGACCTTGCTTTGAAGAACCTTTTGTACATCCGCAAAACAAACAGCATCAGAACTACTAGATTAAAAGATCTAAACTTTGCTTGCAACATAAATAGGGCATACTGGAGAGAGAGAAGTTTCTCAGAAAATACCCCTTCTCTGGAACAGGTTCCTTATCCATGTAAAGCAGTGTTTCTCCCAATCCCTTTTTAAGAGCAACTTGGACCAATGGATGGATAATTGAAAATTCATCCTTGGTCTGGCACCTATGTCTCTGTTGGACAGAGGCAGTCAGTAAATCACCACCTATAGAAATCAAATTTGTGGGTCACACTTGCATTGCGTGACTAGACTTTTATGGGGTCTAGTGGTCGTTAGCCAAGTATATACCTATGAACTACAAATCTGTGTCTGAGTAGTTTATTCATGTGTTGTTAGAATCAGTCAGGGAGGATGGGGGGGGGTGGCAGTCCTACCTAGCGATGTGCTGCACTGCAACTAGAAGCAGGCATTGAGTGTCGATACTGTAATCCATGCTTTGGCAGTTTACATGCTTTCTGGTTTCAAGGGGGAGGGGAAGCAGAGCATTCTCAAAAATCTTTTGTGAGGCGTTGAAGATGTCACACTGATGCTCCATAGTAATTCCCTGATGTGAAGAAAATTTTCATAAAATGTTCTCCTTCTCCCTGTAAGGTTATTCTTCGTGTCAGTAGAAGAAAGACTTTCCAACAGGCAGAAAGATGAAAAGTGCCACTGGAGGCCAATAAAATGACAAAATTGAACACTGCTGCAACAAGGGATGCAATAGTGTTTGTTTTTATTTAAATACCTTACACAGACTGCAGTTTTACTGCAACTTAAAAGTAAATTGAATGGGCTATAAAGAAGGGCCAGTTGTTGCTGAAGCACCTACCAAGGGGAGAAAACGTTGAGAGAAGAAAAGGAGCCACTTTTGTGATTTTAAGTATTTTCTTCTGATTTTTTGTTAAGTTTTACTGCTTTGCCGCCTACTTTTTGGCATTTTCCGGCTTGCTAAAGTTTATATCTGTAACAGTAACAGTACTTGGAACACATCTAGAGCCTGTTTACTGCATTTCCTGTGTTGCACTTAATTTAAAATTGTTTTTTTCTCTAAAAACTGCATTTTACCTGATTTTGACCTAGCACTCGTGTGGGGTCATTTATTGCACTGTTGTGATTATTTTGCTGCTTGTGTATCTCTGCTACCTTTAAACTACAACAAAAAGAAAAAAAAAAATCTTGCTTTTTTCCCACTTTCTTAAAGTTAAGAAAGTTCAGTTACAGATTTGCTGTTCTGAACTGTTTGGAAGTTTCTAGAAGGCCAGTGCTTGCTTGGGCTAAAGGGAAGTCTCTGTGTTCACTAGTGGGAGTGGTTAACGCTGAACAGCCTGCCTGTCCCTGGAGGAGTGGTTACTACCTAGAAGCTGTAGTTTTATTGGCCATTTTGGGTCAATTATAAACTCCTTGATCTGTCTCTCTTAAAACCAGGCTGCCTCGTGGTTTTGGCGTCTTTTCAGGCTTGCTAGTTGTTGCTGAAGCACCTACCAAGGGGAGAAAACGCTGAGAGAAGAAAAGGAGCCACTTTTGTGATTTTAAGTATTTTCTTCTGATTTTTTGTTAAGTTTTACTGCTTTGCCGCCTACTTTTTGGCATTTTCCTTTTTTTTTTATATCAATAATAAATCTTTATTGTTTTATCATTTTCAATACAAATTCCAAACAAATACAAGATTGAAAATAAAAAACAACTAATGTATCTAACAATAACACCATAACATATACAATATTTACATGAATGCTTCCACCTGCAACACAAGTTTATACAAAAAGATATAAAAATAATTGAGATTAGTTCAAGTATTACACAATTTGTTGTTACAAAGTTCTCCTACAGAGTATAAATAACTCATAATAGATTTAGGTTTAAAATATTACGCTAATATGATATTAAACACTTGTTCCCATATTTTCGGGTTATTGATATTTTTATTGTGTTGATGTAGAAGTAATTTGTGGGCTAATATATGTCTCATAGCTAGAATTTTAAAGTTATCCCATGAAGTTTGGGATGGGTTTAACCAATTAGTAGCTATATATAGTTTCATTAATAAGAAGATATTAATAATTATGATACTTTGTGATCTAGAAAGTTCTTTTGGAGGGATATGCAAAATCATAAATTTCCATGAAAGTGTTGTACTTTGATAACCCATCTTTTGAAGTTGTATTTTTAAAGAGTTCCAAAGTTTATAAATGCATTTGCAGCTCCAGAACATATGAAGAAGATCAGCAGGTTGGTCTTTACAGAATGGACAATTTGGGGAGCTTTTCAAATTGAATTTATGCAGGCTAAGGCGTGTATAATACGCATTATTCCATATCATAAGCTGAGTATACATCAACTTTTGAAGAGAGATAGATTTTGTTGTCAAATCTATTGCTTTTATTATTTGACTTTCTTCTATCAGTGGGATTTTCTCTTTCCAATATTTCAATAAAAGAACCTTATCCTGAAATTTAAACTCTTTTATTAATTTATTTGATACGGTTATAAATTTAACATCTTGTTGAAGAGCTTGCTACAAATTTGAGCATTTGGTTAAATCCTCATCTCTGGGTTTAAAATTCTTAAAGTAGCTTATAGAGAGTTCCCTAATTTGTCTCAATATAACTAGATAATTTTTAGGTAAGTTTAATTCTTGTCTTATTTGATTAGCTGAAAATTTGAGATATATGTAAATGTCAATTAAAGTTAAATTAACTATTAATGGGAAATTTTTAAGATCTATTAATTGATTATTTAATCTCAAATTAGGGTTCCTATGAAAGGGTTGAAAAACCATCATATGTTGAGCAAGATCTAATGATTGAAATCATTTTTTATAGATGTTATATATACTTTAATCTGGTCCATTATGCCATATAATACTTTTTGGCATTTTCTGGCTTGCTAAAGTTTATATCTGTAACAGTAACAGTACTTGGAACACATCTAGAGCCTGTTTACTGCATTTCCTGTGTTGCACTTAATTTAAAATCATTTTTTTTCTCTAAAAACTGCATTTTACCTGATTTTGGCCTAGCACTCAAGTGTGGGGTCATTTATTCCACTGTTGTGATTATTTTGCTGCTTGTGTATCTCTGCTACCTTTAAACTACAAAAAAAAAAAAAAAAAAATCTTGCTTTTTTCCCACTTTCTAAAAGTTAAGAAAGTTCAGTTACAGATTTGC
Source organism: Protopterus annectens (assembly GCF_019279795.1). Taxonomy (NCBI): domain Eukaryota; kingdom Metazoa; phylum Chordata; order Ceratodontiformes; family Protopteridae; genus Protopterus; species Protopterus annectens. Next base: position 219,565,651 of record NC_056728.1, read on the forward strand.
TGTTCTGAACTGTTTGGAAGTTTCTAGAAGGCCAGTGCTTGCTTGGGCTAAAGGGAAGTCTCTGTGTTCACCAGTAGGAGTGGTTAACACTGAACAGCCTGCCTGTCCCCGGAGGAGTGGTTACTACCTAGAAGCTGTAGTTTTACTGGCCATTTTGGGTCAATTCTAAACTCCTTGATCTCTCTCTCTTAAAACCCTACAACTCTCTTTTTGCGTGGTTTTGCACACTGAGCAGCGCCGGGCAGCGCCGCCTAAACAGGTTTAAACTATTCCAGGTTCCACAAAGTCTGCTCTTCACTTTTTCCCTTAGAACTTTTCAAACTCTCAAAGTAATCACTCTATTCTCTTTCCAAAGCCCTGCACTTGCTCAGCTCTTATAAGGAAATACTAACTAACTAAAGCACTATACCCTCCTTGACTTCTCATAAGTATTAGACTCCCAATTGGTCCTTCCTTATCAAGTGAAAAATCAGTTCCTTTCCCTAATCTGATCAGTAAAAAAACAGTTCCCTATACTAATCTGGTATGTCCAAGGGTCAGTTTCAAGGTTACTCTCCAGTCCAGCTGGTGAATCTGGGAATTTTGAGGCAATGTTACAATTGCCTTATATACACAGACAACCCTCTCCTCCTTCCAACAAACTCTAATACATGTGAGAGATGCAGTTACACAGCCAAACTGGAGGCAGAGCTCTCTCAACCCAAGACTGGCACAGTCAGTCAGGAGGAAAAGGTAACCACCCACACCACAAATCCAGTCTCACACAGACCTATTGCATCTGCATACCCAACACATAAGCACATAAAAACATACTCGGAGGCTCTAAATAAAAATCTGCCTAAACAGCAAAGACCTCCTAAGCAGATATCCAAGCAACAGCCACCCCTCAACAATACCCACAAATCACATATCTCACAAAATCAGTGTGCCTCACAGTCACAGCCCTTAAGGCCAAACAACACACCAAATACACTTGTTATAGGGGACTCTATTGTCCGGCACACTGACGTCCCGCTCACCAGACTGAACAAGGAGAAGGTCACTGTAAGCTGTCTGTCGGGTGCCAGGATCCGCCACATAATGCAAGCACTCAGGTCACTCCAAAGCAAGTACAAGTATGACTCCGTCATTGTCCATGCTGGTGTGAATGACCTGAGACGTACCACCCTGGAATACATGAAAAGAGACATAGAGGAGCTCTCTGACCATGTAGCCCAGGCTGGTATGACCCTGACCTTGAGCAGCATCTTGCCCTCATCAAGAATGATGCCACAGTATAAAGACAAAATTATCAGTTTCAACAATTGGCTAAAGTATTGGTGTCATTCAAAGGGGATCCAGTGTCTGTCAGCCTGGGATGACATGCTCGACAAGCCACGTTGCTTCGCTAGGGACGGCTTGCACCTGTCACCCTTAGGCTTTCGTATACTGGCCAAGGCTCTTGCCACCCCATAGTGCCTTTTTTAGGCAAGGCTCAAAGGACAAACCCACCTCCATAGACAACCCAAAGATAAAAAAACTAAAGGTAATGCTACTCAATGCCAGAAGTCTAAACCTCAAAATGCATGCACTCGAGACTCTCCTCAGTATGGAGAAAATCAATGTCTGTGCAGTAACAGAAACCTGGTTCAAGGCTCCTGAGAGCACCCCAGCACTACCAGGTTATAACTCATACCATGCGTTTTGGCCCCAAAACTCGGACCGAAGCACAAAAGGAGGGGAATTATCTATATTCATCAAAGATACCTATACCTCCAGGTTAGTGGCACTGCACGAAGCATCGGAAACCATCCATGTGCAACTAACAGCGGGCAAAACTGCCTTTCAGTTTGTAGCCTGCTACAGAACACCCTCCCTATTACAGGAACCCCACTTGGCATTCCTGAGAACACTGGAGAATATGAAGGTTTCTCCAAACACTATGTTATTGGGTGACTTCAACTACCCAAACATTGACTGGGAAAACTACTCAAGCCCAAACACCCTCGCCCAACAGTTCCTTGAATTTATAAACTCTAACGCAATGGAACAACTGGTCACTACTCCCACAAGAGGGAACAACATATTGGACCTGGTCATCACCAACATAGGGACTCTATGTTCCACACCAGAGGTAAACCCTTCATTGGTAAGATCAGACCATAAACAAATTTCCCTGGACATCCATATCCCGTCCCCACCCCCAGCCAAGGAAATCACTGTAAAGAATTTCTCCAAAACCAACTTTGCACTTCTTAAGACTGAGGTGGAATCCTTCAAAGCCCCTGGGCCAGAGGATAATACAGCCCAATCCGCAGAATCCTTTACAAATGCATTCTTTGAGCACCTGCAGGAATGCATGGATCGTGCTATCCCAAATAAAACCAAGACTCACTCCTCCAAAAACAGGAGACCGGTCTGGTGGACCCGGCCATAAATAAGCTATACAACAGAAGGAGGAAGCTACTACATGACAGAGCAAAATCCCAAAAAGGAAGGCATCTCTGATCAGTATTAGCAAGAAACTTCGATCCCTCATAAAATCATCAAAGGCCAGTTTCGAAAGAAAAATTGCCCTAGACACTAAAGATAATCACAAGGCCTTCTTTAGTTATGTCAGGAACATGGGCGGAAACTCCCAGATATACTCTGAATTGTTGCATAACGGTACAAAATATACCGAACCTACAGACATAGCCAACATCCTGGCAGACAGATTCAGTGCAAACTTCTCCCCCCCTTCCCCCCCAAAGGAGCAAACGCCTATCCCAACTGAATGTAACCTCCCTGACATCCCAGATGCACAGATGAAAGTTGCCCTCTCCAAAACAAAAAACACAGCATCTATGGGACCGGACGGTGTCCCAGGCTGTGTCTTACACGAGCTCCAAGAAGAACTGAACCCTCACATTAAGTCACTGTTCAAACTTAGCCTTACTACAGGATATGTACCCAAAGAATGGCATACAGCTACAGTGGTCCCACTCCACAAAGGTGGTGCCACAATGGACCCTGGAAACTATCGCCCCATAAGCCTGACTAGTCTGGTCTGTAAAGCTATGGAGCATATTATCATGGAACTCATAAACAAAGACATTGGGAGCCTCCAGACACTGGACCCTACTCAATTTGGCTTTGTTAAGGGCAGATCTTGCCTCTTAAACCTAGTTGATTTCTTTGAAACAGTTACCAAAGCCACAGATGAGGGCAAGGTAGTCCACACAGCCTACCTGGACCTCGCAAAAGCCTTCGACACAATACCCCACTCGGGCATCATAAATAAGCTTACCAGCTTAAATATCAACCCCTATATCACAAGATGGGTTGCAAACTGGCTCAGAGATAGAACCCACATGGTCAGAATCGCAGGTGCCATGTCCGAATCCAAACCAGTTACAAGTGGCATCCCACAGGGCTCAGTTCTGGGACCTATCTTGTTCGGTATATACTTCTCTGAGGTTCAGGCTAACATGGGGGGATTATGGCTGACAAAGTTCGCAGATGACTGCAAACTGGGGGACATAATCGAATCTCCAGCTGACACAAGCATCCTCCAAAAGGGTCTCACAGAGACGGCTGCTTGGTGCCAGAGCCATGGCCTCAAGCTAAATGCTAAAACGTGCATAGTCATCCCCTTTGGGAAAAACAAGGTGCCCACAAATTGCCACATAGGTGGTAATCCATTAAGTACGGAAAAAGTAATTAGAGATTTGGGGACCAACGTAGATAGTAATCTCTCCTTTGATAATCACGTTGCCAAAGTGGTTAGAAAGACCTTCTATATAGCCCACCTTATCACGAAAGGGTTCGCATCTAGATCAAGAGAGGTCATTGTGCCCCTCTACTCGTCACTCATCAGGCCCATAATTGAATACAATGCCCCTTTTGGGATGTACCTTACCCGACACCTGCAGCAACTGGAAAGACCCCAAAAGTACCTCACCAAGAGGATCAAGGGACTCAAACAGATGCCCTATGCAGTTAGGCTAAAGAAACTCCAGCTCTACTCAGTTGCTTACCGCCTACTCAGAGGCGATCTATGCCTGACGTACAAAGCCATGTCAAACCCAGAATTAATGGACATGCTCCACCTCAAAAAATCGAAGTCCCTTAGAGCTACACGCTCCAGGGACCTAAACCTCAGCACAAAAATAAATAGGACATGCTGGAGGGACAGATTCATTTCCCAAGAGGCTCCCCTCACTCTGGAATAGAATCCCAATTCATGTTAGACATAGGCCCTCGCTGACCCTCTTCAAGCAAAATTTGGACGCGTGCATGGGAAATCGCAAATTCACCCCTGGGATCTCTCCTGTGTCCCTGCTAGACAGAGGCACAGTAAACTAATCTTAAAAGGGTACCTTCTGTGACCTACTTTACAGAGGCACAGTAGGCTAATCTAATAGGGAGGCGGAAGCCAAATACACTCTGGCTAGGCTTATAAATGCCCTAGGGCAGATAGCCTAGTATCTACCTATGAACCTATGAACCTATGAACTAATTTCATGAACTTTAATCGTACTTTGACTTAGGAATGGGGTCCATTCCCATCATGGTATTAGAAACCCAAAATACTTGCAGAAATAAAAAAGGGCACTTTTACATTTTGAACACCCTCCATGCTGTGCATTCTGACTAAACCCATCCCTCCATGACTACAGTTTAGTAACAGTTCACATAAAATGCAGCAGCCAAACTATCAGTAGAAATGATAGGATTACAGTGATGAATGCACTATAAAAGAATGCTGGAAACTCCCACTAGGTAGATGAAAGAACAAAAAACAATAACAATTTCACCAACAAGCTGGAACACTGATGAAAAATCAATGATGCAAATTCCAGTTTTATCCAAAATGGTACAACTTTATTAAAAACACAATCACTAAGCACTTTCATCTCTCAAATAAGTGCCATCAGAGAGAGTCATATGATGCAAAAGGAGAAGAAAGCATGAGTCATTTTTTGAAAAATGCAATGGCATTATTTAAAGAAGTTTAGATGACACTTTTTTGGTCTAATTCTAGATGAATGATATAAAAAAACAGAGTAAAGTACGAAACAAAGCAAACTGCTTAACAATTCTGCATCTCAGTTAAACAACCAGAATTATGAAATACAAGCCTGCTCTTAAAAGTACTCAGAATAAATGAAAAAAAAAACAGTGCTAAAATAAACAAGAGCCAATGGAGAGTAGCAAGTATAAGGAAATAATTTACAAAGATAATTATACTCTGTGCTCACTGCTGAATATATAGGATACTGAGTAAGTGAACCTGTATGGAACTAGCAGCACTTAGAGCATTTGAAATCAAACCGGGGCTATTTTTTATCCTGATGAAAAACATACATTTTTCACAAGAAACCAAATTTACAGGAAAAAGAAATCTAAAAGTCACTGTATAAACATTTGTGAGTCGGCACTTTTCCCACACTATAGTGCGATCTCAAAGTTGTTATATTAAGTTACGGGTGGTGTGGGGGTTTTGGGGGGCGAAGCAGTTGTGCAGCGGTTAACGTTGGCACCTCACAGCAAGAGGTTCTCCAGTTTGATTCTTTCCTGGAGTACCTTCTGTGTGTAGTCTGCATGTCCTCCCTGTGTTTACGTGGGTTTCCTCCTGGTACTCCAGTTTCCACCCACATTCCAAAGACATTCATCTGGAGCATTTCTCCCCAGGCCACCACTAAAAATAGGCTCTGCCCTAGTCAGACTTTCCCAGTCTGTTCAATAAATAAAAAAATAAAATACAAATAAATATATAAAGTAAACCCATATATATATATATATATATATATATATATATATATATACATATGGATTCGCTATGTAATTTCGAAATACTGAAATCCAAAATTTCAGTATTTCGAAATTACATGGCAGAAGACATCAAACACCGAAACCCTAAAACAGCGAAATTCAAAATCCCGACGCTACACTACAGATACAGCACACACAAACACATACACACCACTTCCCCCCCAACTCAAATATAATATCCTACACTACAGATAAGCAGGAGGACTGGGCCCCCCACCCCCCTACTTATATATACTAACTTTGAGATCGCACACAGACACACACAAGCAACTCACTCCCACACATTATACACACCCTCACACACACACATCACAGTCAAAACACACATTGACAGACACTAAAGCCCCTAACTAACAGACATACACATACATACATACCCAAACTCACATCTTACCATTCACACACCACAACACCAGAAGCTCTAATTCAAAATCTCCATACTTCGGGATTTTGAATTTCGCGCATCTAGTTTACCGGTTTTCAAAACTTCGATATTTTAATTTCGAAATACTGAAATTCGGGATTTCAGTATTTCGAAATTAAAAAGGGAACCCATATACCGGACCATCCCTGAAACTCACCTCATCCAATATGCCAATGACTCCACCATCTGTTCTGCCACCTCCATCCCCATTCTAACAAAACTAACCCAAAATGCCTTCTCCTTAACTGAACAATGGATGCTAGACAACCACCTAGCACTCAATGCCACAAAAACTAAACTAATGTTATTCACCCCTTCAAAAACCACCATACTAGACAAAAATACCTTCATCATCACCGTACCTCTCAACTGTACAGATTTTTGCAGAATATCCAGATTTTTGCCTCATATTTTTGGTCCATTTTTCATAAAATTGTGGTTTTCTGGCAAATTAGTGGCAAATCATTAAAGACTGAAGTTAGAAAATAATGACAGACATTTGAGTTTCAGACCTCATACCATTCAAAAAATTCATGCTAATGCAAACACTGTTATTCTATCAACTTTATAAGTTTCTAAGAGCAATATTTAAAAATTGTCCCTATTTTTGGGCCTTTGCCCCACTTTTATTTATGGCTTTGGACAGATTTCTTTCTCTAAGAGGTTGAGAGGTATGATTCATCACCAGTCGGAATAATACACCCCTTGAAATAGTATCTAATACAAAACTGCTAGGTGTCCTAATCGATGACCAACTCAAGTTCGACACTCACTTACAATCAAACATCAAGAAAACACACAAGAAACTTGTCATGCTCTATTTCCACAATCGGTACATCTCCCCCCCACAAAACTAACACTCGCTACAACATAACTTATCCCATCCCTCCTATACGGAGCCCCACTCCTCACCAACCTACAATCCTCCCTAAAAGCTAAACTATCCTCCTGTTACTATAAAATTTCAAAGTTTGCAACAGGCCACAGATCCCAAACACATCACTGTACTGCCCTTCACAAACTCAGTTGGCTAGAACTACCTAACTACCTCACATATATTCAACTAACTCAAGTGCATAATCTCATCTTTAACCCCTCTCTCTGCCCCTCCCTGGCCACCACCTTTAAGATGCACCAGCCCAATAGATCCCTAAGATCTAACTCCAAAAATCTCATTGAACTACACAAACCCACCCATCCACCAGGGAAAAATCTTCTGTTCTTCTCCCTAGCTCGCCTGTGGAATTCTCTTCCTCCACTAATCCGCAAAACTAGCAACCTGTCTGCCTTCAAAACCTTACTCCACTCCCAACTAACTTCCAAATGGGAATGCTCCTGTACCCATCCTGCATGAAGTTCCCAACTCAAGCTACTCCCCTACATTCAGCAGACCTCCAAACGTCCTACTATTATTACTTAACTCCGATAAGAATCTATTGGACTCATACACTTGTATATAAATATAACTGCATAACACTGTAATAAGCACCTATTGCAATCAACAGATTTTGTACCTAAATGTAATTGTTTAATCACTTTATTTTCTTCTTAATGAATTCCTGCTTTTGCATTTTTCCCATTTTGGGTATTACTATATTATCTATTGTTATAATTTGTTTTGTAATTAACTTCTATTTGTTTGTTTTCATTTACTGGAGCTTTTCTCCCCCGGACTCTATTGATCTAGGATTGTTATCGGGGGTGATAATATTTTTAAGTGCATGAGTACTGTCCGGATTATAGAGGATTTTATAGGCCATAATCAGTTGGTTATATTGGATTAAGCTGGGTAGTTCAAGCCACCCAAGCTGATTTAGATTGATGCAATGATGTGTCCTAAAAGGCAGCCCAGTGGCAAACCTGGCAATGTGGTTGTAGCAAATTGAGAGTTTGTTAAGGACAGTCTTGTTTAAATTCGAGAGTAGAGGGGATGCATACTGAAGGGTTGAAAGAAGGTGAGAGTGAGCTAGGCAATTTTAGCTGGAGGGGTTAGGAAGACTTTTATTCTGTAAAGTGACCCTAGTTTTTTATTGATGGTTTTGATAGTTTGGTTAACATGTAGGTCGAATTTTAGATTATTGTCTATGATGACACATAATAGTTTTGTAGAGGGGTCAGGGGAGATTATTGTGCCATCATTTGAATTTATGGTAAAGGTGAAAGCGGTAAACCTACGTGTTGGTGAAAATAACAGCATTTTAGTTTTTTTGGGATTTAGGATCAGACGATGTTCAGAAAGCCAGTTTTCTATTGTATTAAAGGTGGTCTGGGTAGCTGACCATAACTCTACTGGAGATGTGGCTGAGCAAATCAGAGTAGAGTCATCAGCATATTGGATACAGCTGACTTTTGGGATGACAGTATAAAGGTCGTTAATGAAGATGGAGAACAGCAACGGCCCTAGTATAGAGCCTTGTGGTACTCCAAGGGTGTTAGGTAGAAGGTTAGAGAGTTTGTTCTGCCAGAGGACAGCCTGCTGTCGACCATTCATGTAGGACTGAAACCATTGAAGGGCTCTAGTATCTAGACAGAATGTTTGCAGGGTGTGGATTAAAAGTTGGTGATCAACCATATCGAATGCCTTGGAAAGATCCAAGAAGAGGGCTGAGGATACATAATTATTGTTGCGATTATGGTTTATGGTGTTTTATATATATATATATATATATATATATATATATATATATATATATATATACACACACACACACACACACACACACACACACACACACACACACACACATATGGGTTGGTTGCTCTTAGTTGATTGAAAAAATAAGTTATGTACTCACTATAATGTTACATCTGAGTTGTTCCCTCTCAGTTGTTCTTCAACCTTTGGGTTCGGATCCAAGCCGGCCGCATACTAATTAATGTTCTAAGATCTGAAATCTGAGCTCCTCCCCTACCCATAATGCTCCGCTCACTGTCATCCCCTCAGATCAAGCTCATAAGATAGATATATATATATATATATATATATATATATATATATATATATATATATATAAACACACAAAAAGGCAGAGGGAGCCAGAAAGGATCACTTCAGGAAGCCAAACACAGCAAGGAAGTACTTATATACATCTCCGCTAGGTCCTACAAAAAAGGTAGGGGGATGGAGGGAGGTAAGGTTGAAGAACAAATGAGGGGCAACAACTCAGATGGAACATTATGGTGAATGCTTACATTCTTTATCTGAAGTTGTTGCCTTCATTTGTTCTTCAACCTGTGGGACAAAGTTCCCAGCTACAGACAAAAAACTTGGAAGGCCCTCATGGAAGGATATTCCGGAGCACAGCAGAATCAAAGGAAGCCCTGTTCCTGTTAATGTCCAACTTGTAATGAGATATAAAGGTATGGGGGTTTGACCAGATAGCAGCTGCACAAATATCATCAATGGGAAGTTTAGATCAGAAAGCTGAGGAAGTGGACACAGACTTAGTGGAATGAGCCATAATCTGACAAGGCAAAGGAATGCCCTGTGTAGAATAAGCAAGTGCAATGCAACTAGAAGTCCAGTTGGCCAGCATCACCTTGGAAACTGGTTTTCTCAGTTTGGTCTTTGAAAAGGAAATGAGAAGCTGGTCAGATTTTCTGAAAAGTTTAGTCCTATCCAAGTAAAAGTGATGCTGTCTGTTTGTAAATTAGGAAAAAGACAGGGAGATTAACAGCCTGGTTTATGTTAGCTTCAGAATCAATCTTGGGCAGAAAGGAAGAGTTAGTATGCAAGGTAACTCTGCCCTTGTGAAAAATTAAATATGGAGGCTTACACGATAAAGCCTGTAATTCAGATACTCTCTTAGCTGAAGTGATGGCCACTAAAAAGATGGTCTTCCAGGTCAAAAACTTTAAATCAACTTTAGCAGAAGGGTCAAAAGGAGGCAAAACTAGAGCTTGCAAAACCATAGTAAGGTCCCAAGGTAGAGCAGGATCTTTAACTGGAAGGCAAAGAAGAAAAGTACCTTTCAAAAAGGCCTATCACAACTTAGACCAGGCCAAAAAGAGAATTTTCCCCAATGTGAAAGTTGGAAATGGCCACCAACTGCACTCTCACCGCAGAGAAGCTAACTCCGTTATGAAAAATGGATGCCAGAAAGTCTAAGACAGTATAAACAGGAGCTGTAAAGGAATCCAGTTGGTTGTGATGAGCCCAAATGGAAAACCTCTTCCACTTGTTATGATATATTTTCCTAGTGGATGGTTTGTGCGCTGCAATCAGAATCTTACTAAATGGGGATGAAAGCCCGGGAATTCTAGCCATCATTGGAACTGGACTAACCAAGCAGTTAATTTCAGGTTCAGAAGATCTGGGTGGGACTGCCCTGATGGGTGGGACAGAAGATCTGGAGAGGGTTCCATAATCCACGATGGACAAACCAGGTGAAACCAAAGGAAAGGAAACCATACTTGTCGAGGCCAGAAGGGAGCAATGAGGATTACTTTGCACTTCAACCACTGAGCTTTTTGCAGAAACTTGGGAATATGAGAAAGAGGAGGGTAAGTATAAAGCAGACCGGGGGACCAAGCATGGACTAGATCATCTCTCAATGACTGCTTCCGAGGAGGGATTATGGCAAAGAACTCACTGCACTTGGTGTTGGAAGGAAACGCAAAGAGATCACAGCAAGATTGGCCCATTTCCGGAAGATCATATTTGCCACTGAAGCAATTAGAGACCATTCGTGAGGCATCAGAATGGTTCTGCTGAGCCAGTTCACCAGGATATCTGACTTCCCTGGAATTCCTTTGCTACGAGAAAGCGGTTGGAAGAAATCGCCTATTGCCACAAACTCATGGCCTCTCGACAGGAGAGGTAAAACTTGGTTCCTCCCTGTTTGTTGATGTACCAGACCACTGACATGTTGCCTGTCTGAACTGCAACTGTTCCTGTCGGAAGAGAGTACTGAAGGGCTTGCAATGCAAGAAGCACCACTTTCATCTCCAGGATGTTTGTATGCAAATTGGTCTCTAGAGGGGACCACATGCATTGGACTGTCTGTCCCCGATAATGCCCCCCACACACCTGAACCGGGAAGTGTCCATGGTCACTGTGGCCTTTGGAGAAGGAAGGATGAACAGTCAGCCTTGATGGAGGTCCTCCGATTGGAGCCACCAGAGAAGAGATTGCATGCTCAAGAGATTCTGATTAAATGATTCAGTGGATACTAAAGAAGGGACCATTGGACCACTAAGTTCCATTGAAGTACTCTTTTATGAAGTTGTGCTATTGGAATGAGAGTAATGGTGGCAGCCATGGACTGCAAGGCTTTTAGAAACAAGACTTGTGGGTGGAGAAGGAATATCCAGGATTTGCTTGATATGGGTTCTTAAAACAGAGATTCTGTCCGGAGGGAGAAGAGTTAAAGAACAAGTGATGTCCAGGCAGGCCCCACTGAAATCTATTATCTGTACTGGTTGAAGATGAGACATTTTTAGACTGATGGAGATGCCCAAGGTTGAAGAGAGTTGGAACAGATAGTCTCTGGCATTTAAGAGTCGATGCCTCATGGGTGCAGTTAGGAGCCAATTGTCCAGATAGGGAAACACCTGTAATCCTTGCAGTCTCAGGTGAGCTACCACTACTGCTATGCATTTGGTGAACACCCTGGGAGCTGTGGTGAGACCAGAGAGCACCCCAGCAATACCAGGCTATACCTCATATCATGCTTTTCGGCCCCAAAACCCGGACCGAACCACAAAAGGAGGGGGAGTTTCCATATTTATCAAGGATATCCACACCTCCAGGTTAGTGGCATTGCACGAAGTATCGGAGACCATCCATGTGCAACTAACAGTGGGCAAGACTGCTTTTCAGTTTATAGCATCCTACAGACCACCCTCTCAAAGTCAGGAATCCCACTCGGCTTTCCTGAAAACATTGGAGAACATGAAGATCTCTCTCGAACACCATTATATTGGGCGACTTCAACTACCCAAACATTGACTGGGAGCACTACTCAAGCCCCAGCACCTTAGCCCAAAGGTTCCTGGAAATTATAAACTGAAATGCTATGGAACAACTAGTCACCACTCCCACAAGAGGGGACAACATACTAGACCTGATCATTACCAACATGGGGACTCTATGCTCCACACCAGAAGTATATCCCTCATTGGTAAGATCAGACCATAAATTAATTTCACTGGATGTCCACATCCCGACCCCACCCCCAGCCCAGAAAACCACAGTGAAAAACTTCTCAAAAGCAAACTTCTCACTTCTCAAACCGAAGTGGAATCCTTCAAGGCCCCAGGGCCAGTGGAAACTACGGCCCAAACTGCAGAATCCTATATAAACGCATTCTACAGACATCTCCAGGAATGCATAGATCATGCTATCCCAAACAAAACCAAGACCCAATCATCCAAAGGCAGGCGTCCAGTCTGGTGGACCCCTGCCATAAATAAACTGTACAACAGAAGGAGGAAGCTACTACATGATAGAGCAAAATCCCTAATAGGGAAGGCATCTCTGATCAGTACTAGCAAAAAATTACGATCCCTCATAAAATCCTCCAAGGCGAGCATCGAGAGAAAAATTGCACAGGACACCAAAGACAATCATAAGGCTTTTTTCAGTTATGTTAGAAACCTGGGATGCAACTCCCAGACTTGTTCTGAGTTGATTCTAAATGACAAAAAATACACTGAACCCACAGACATCGCCAATATCCTGGCAGACAGGTTCAGTGCAAACTCCCCAAAGAGCAAGTATCTATCCCGGCAGAGGGCTGCCTCCCAAACATCTCTGATGCTGAGGTGAAGGCTGCCCTCTCCAAAGCAAAAACACTGCTTCCATGGGACCAGATGGTGTCCCAGGTTGTGTCCTACATGAACTCCAAGAGGAACTAATCCCTCAAATAAAACAGCTATACAATCTCAGCCTCACTACAGGATATGTGCCCACAGAATGGCGTACAGCAACAGTGGTCCCACTCCACAAAGGTGGAGCCTCTACGGACCCTGGAAACTATCGCCCCATAAGCCTGACTAGCTTAGTCTGCAAGGCTATGGAGAGGATCATCATGGAGCTCATAAACAAAGACATTGGGGACCTACAGACACTAGATCCTACCCAGTTTGGCTTTGTCAAGGGCAGATCCTGCCTTTTGAACCTGGCTGACTTCTTCGAAACAGTCACCAAAGCCATAGATGAAGGAAAGGTAGTCCACACAGCCTATCTGGACCTTGCAAAGGCATTTGACACAATACCCCACTCGGGCATCATAGATAAGCTATCCAGCTTAAATATAAACCCCTATGTCACAAGATGGGTCGCAAACTGGCTCAAAGACAGAACCCACAGAGTGAGAGTTGCTGGAGCCATGTCAGACTCGAAACCGGTCACAAGTGACATCCCACAGGGTTCTGTCCTGGGACCACTCTTGTTTGGTATATACTTTTCCGAGGTACAGGCAAACGTGGGGAGGACTATGGCTCACCAAGTTCGCAGACGACTGCAAACTGGGCGCCATAATCAACTCTCCAGCTGACACAAACATCCTTTAAAAAGGTCTCACAGAGACAGATAACTGGTGCCAGCACCATGGTTTAAAGCTAAATGCCAAAAAATGTATAGTCATACCCTTTGTCAAAAACAATGTGCCCACAAATTACCACATAGGCGGAAACCCATTAAGTACAGAGAAAGTTATTAGGGGCCTGGGGACCCAAGTTGATAGCAATCTCTCCTTTGAAAACCACATTGCCAAAGTGGTTAGAAAGACCTTCTACATGGCCCACCTCATCACGAAGGGTTTCACATCTAGATCAAGAGAGGTAATCGTGCCCCTTTATTCATCCCTCATCAGACCCATCATAGAATACAATGCCCCTTTTGGGATGTACCTTACCCGACACCTGCAGCAATTAGAAAGACCCCAAAAGTATCTCACCAAGAGGATCAAGGGTCTCAAACAGATGCCATATGCTGCTCGGTTAAAAACTCCAGCTCTACTCAGTTGCATACCGCCTACTTCGAGGCGATCTATGCCTGACATACAAAGCTATGTCAAATCCAGAATTAATGGACATGCTCCACCTCAGCAAATCTAAATCCCTTAGAGCCACACGCTCGAGGGACTTGAACCTCAGCACAGAAATAAATAGAACTTGCTGGAGGGACAGGTTCATAACCCAGAGGCTCCCTTCGCTCTGGAATAGAATTCCAGTTCATGTGAGGCAGAGCACCTCACTGAATCTCTTCAAGAAGAATCTCGATAGGTGGATGGGGGATCGTAGGTTTGTCCCAGGGATTACTCCCGTGTCACTATTAGACAGAGGCACAGTAAACTAAACCTTAAAAAGGGCACAGTATACTCAAATCAAGGGGTGGCGTAAGCCATACAGAATCGGGCTAGGCTTATAATTGCCCCAGGGCAGATAGCCTAGTATGAACCTATGAACCTGTGAACCAAAGAGGAGTACTCCAAACTGGTAGTGACTGGCTCCCAGCCAAAAGAAGAGGAACCTTTTGAAGCACCTGCTCATCTTGATAGTACACATTCTGAAGTTCTACACAGCACATCCAGTTGTCTTTCAGCAGGAAGGGCAGAATGGGCTCAATTATGACCACTTGGAACTTTAAATTGGCTACAGACCTGTTGAGGGTTTCAATGTCCAAAATAGGCCTGAGGTCCCCTATTATTTTGGGCACTAAAAAGAATCTACAGTAGATGCCTGATCTGAACTCGTCTAAGGGAACACTTTGGATGACTCTTTTTGTGAACAACTCTGAAATCTCTAAGGCTGTGGCCTCCCTTTGATTGGAGGGTGATTCTTGAAAAAGGGTATGGAATATACCTTTCCCTTGGGATTGTGCAGTCTTGAAGTTGAAATTAATAATTAGTAGGGAGTGGGGATGCAGGGGTGGGGGGCTTGTCCCCATACAAAATCACTCTTTTAAAGTCTGCATGTTCCAAGGAATAGCCTTGTAGCACGAGCAGAAAAATGTCAATGTCGGTCAACGTGTGTCAACATTAGCAATGTCGATGTTACAGCTTTTCAAGCTTTGCCAGTACACCCACTTACAGGTTCATAGGTGATTACTAGACTAACAATCCTTGGAGAGGGGGGCTTTTTAAGCCTAACCTTGCTTTCCAAATGTATCTCGCAGGTTGATACTGTGTTTTATGGGGTATATGTAGACTTGGGCATGGATGAGCAAGCATTTACAGGCTGCCTCTATCTATTAGAGATAGAGGTGCCAGACAAGGATAAAGTTTTGATTGTTCATCCATTGGTCCAAGTTATGCTTGAACTGGATTAGGGATTAGCTCTGCTTGACATGGATGGGAAGCCTGTCGCAGAGAAGGGGTGGTCTCTGAGACATATACCTATACCACCAGCATGTTCTATTTATTTTTTAGGTGAGGTATAGGTCCCTAGATTGGGTAATTCTGATGCTTTTTTGTTTTGCCGATGTTAATTGGTCAATCAGAAAGAGATCAGAGGGTGCTCTGTAGGTCAGACATAGCTTACCTCTCAGCAGGTCTGTAGGATATGAAGTCCAGGAACAGGGCTTTGAAGCAATCTATGGCTTATAGACAGCTTCTTGCAGCATAAAAGCTCATTTTAAAATTGCTGAAGTATGGTAGCTGAATGCGGTTGCTGTTGCTCACATGCTGATGCTTGACTTCATACAGCTACAAGATCATAATGTTTATAAGGCAGTGTTTAATGTGTGATTCAGTCTTGCAATTAGTACTTTTTCACTACCTCCCAGTGATCACTCTTTCATTTCAAAGTAAAAATAATAAAGTAAGGAAGCAAAGGGTGGGGGGTTACCTCCTTATAAAAAATGCTTTCCTACTGATTTACAGATTTGTTTATTTTCCTTATAAGCTAACATGCTTGACTACATGTGTTATGACCACCTGTGTACTCAAGCTGTCAGCTACAAACAAAGCACTTAATCCCAAGGAACTGTTAGTCAACAATGGTAATGATTTCAGGATTTTTTACTAGACTGTGTTTGTGTGTGTGTGTGTGTGTGTGTGTGTGTGTGTGTGTGTGTGTGTGTGTGTGTATATATATATATATATATATATATATATATATATATATATATATATATAAATCAACCTAAAATTCACTAAACTGAAAAAGTAAAAAAAGTTAAAACTCAACCATATACAAAAGGAAAACCAATTCTCTTAATTTGTGATCGATTTACTAAAAAACGAATAAAAACCCTAACAACAGCACAGTGTCATATTTATGTGAACAGACGCACCTTTAGGGAAAGGGTTTTTGATAAGGTAATGTGCAGGGTTGGGGTTAGGAGCAAGGTCAAGAATAGAGTTAGACTATTGTGTAACAGTATAACAACTGCATTAGTCTCTAATTATCATAATAACGATATACTAGTTATGTAATTACTGCCTGCCTTCCCATTGGGATCTAACAAAAGCCTTTTCAGCCACTTTTACCATTTAAGCAAGTTAAAGTGTACCAGTCAGGTACTACAGTCAAGTAGGGTACAATGTGCAAAAAATATTTTAGCTCGTAATTCCTACAATTACTCCCACTTATCTGTATGATCTGCTTTCCTGCCAGCACAGCTGCTGCAGGACAGCTGGATAGGTTATATTTCTTCAGCTGTTTGTGGCAAGAGTTTTATTTTTCAGTCTTATGGGTGTAAAACAAGAAAGCACAAGGGAAAAGGAAATGAGGCATGCATTCTCCTGTCTTGAAGTAAACCCACAACTGAAATAATGGCAAATATGTACATCATCATGGGAGAAGAGAAACCTGAACTAATGCAGAGACTGCAGATTATACAATCTGTTGTAATCAATGGCTACATTCTTATTTACAACTACATACAGCTCCAGCTGTCCTGGTAATTAATACTTTCAGGCTTATGCAAATTAAAACTCTGCTTTATCTGCAAGGACCATACTGATCAGAATATTTCATAAAAAGTAAGATATTTTGCTTTCAGATAGTTGCAAGTGGATTATTCGGCTGTTGACAGAAGATGAAACTTAGTGCAACTTCTAAAACAGACCTCCTGCACGAGAGCAATTGCACGGCTCCAACCAATAGATCCAAAAACACACCATATGAGCCAGCAAACTGTGACCTGAAAAAACTTTATTATTAAAAAAACATTAGAAAACAACAAATAACCAGACCAGTTTTGGCTGGACAGAAGCACAGCCTTCCTCAGTGTGAAACAAAAGGATCAAATGTTGCTGTTTAAATACACCCATCTGAAATATCATTGGTTCATTCTAAAATTGTTCATTTAAACCAGGTGGAAATAATCCACCCAATTTGACAATCCACTTCTTTTCTTTAGAATTTAAAATAGAGTGCCAACCTGTTTTGTTGAGTTTGTTACTTTTTACAACATCAATAACCATAAAAGTAAATTTAGCAGTTTTGTGTACCAGATGATGTTTATACAAAGCATTGTTAACTTTTTTGTTTTTGATATTACTTACATGTTCAGATATTCTAAGTCTGAGAGGACGTGAAGTTTGTCCAATGTAAAAAGAGCCGCAAGTGCAGGTAGCCAAATAAACCAACCAATCGCTACTGCAGTTGGCAAAGAACTTAAGGTCATAAACCTTGGCACAATTCTTACTGGTAAATTGTTTGGATTTGCTTACTTTATCACAATTGGTGCAATGACCGCATGGAAAGCAACCAGTCAGGGGTTCACCCGTCAAAGTAGTCTGTAATAGCTGCGACTGACTGCTGCCGTGGGAATGTTTGTAATGATTGAAACAAGATCCTAAATTTTTCCCTTTGCGAAATGAGAAGAGACATCTGTCTGGTATGATACTGGCCAGTTCATGGTCACATTGTAGTATGTTCCAGTGTCTGTGTATGCTGTGAATTAAAGTATCCGAATTCCTAGCATAAGTAGTTACAAACCTAATGGGTTGTGATTCATTGGTATTGTGCTCTTTGTAACATAAGAAATCATCCCTGTTAAGTGTATTGACCCAGTTGCTGGCTTGCAGAACATGCCCCATCCGGTATCCCCTGGATCTAAACCTGTTGGTGAGATCCTGTCTCTGTTCCTGAAAAGAAGATTCCTGGGAACAAATACACTTTATTCTGATAAATTGAGATTTGGGAATGTTCCTAGCAATGTGTGGTGGGTGAAAGCTGGAAGCATGGAGGACAGTGTTGTATTCGGGGTACTTCCTAAATACCTCAGTACTTAGTGTATGATTAGGTAACCTATTGATCAATACATCCAAAAAAGTGATGGTACTGGCATGATAATGTACTGTAAACTGGAGACCCCATTTGTTGTCATTCAGATAGGATATAAAATCAGACAAATGATCAACCTCTCCCCTCCATACCATCCAGCAATCATCCAAATAACGTCTCCAGATATCAATGTACTCAAGAAAATTATTATTGTGGCTATTGTAGATGATATGCATTTCAACCTAGGCCATGAATAAATCAGCATAAATCGGGGCAAATGATGCTCCCATCGCTGTGCCTTTTGTTTGCCAATAACAGATATCTTGATAAAAGAAGACGTTATTGTTGAGGACATGTTCTGCAAGACCAACCAGAAATTGATTGAAATCAGGCTGGTATAAGCCAGCCACCTCTAACCAATAGGTCAGGGCCTCCAAACCAGCTTGATGAGGAATATTAGTGTATAGAGCACTTACATCAAATGTGCACATTAACCAGCCTGGTTCCAACTGTGTGTCCGAAATGATTTGTAAGAAATTGGTGGTATCCTGTAACAGAGAATGTACCTGAGATAATAAAGGCTTAAGATGTTTTGTGAGATATATTGACAATGGTTCAGTGATGTAACTCTTGCCTGATACAATGGGTCTACCAGGTGGATTGACTGGGTCCTTGTGTATCTTGGGTAAAAAATAAATGTATTGGTTGGCTGAATCCTGGATTATAAGCTGGTGCATCACATTGGTGGTAATGATGCCTTCATCCCAAGCAGAGGACAAAAAGTCATCAATCTGTTTTTTAAACCTAAAGGTGGGATTGATCGGCATTTCAGAATAATATCTCCTGTCAGAAAGTTGTCTCTTGGCCTCATTATCACAGTTAGACCAATTTAAGACTACTATTGCCCCACCTTTGTCAGCAGAAATGATGACTATGTTTCTGTTGTTCTGTAGTTCCATGATTGCTTGTTTCTCAGCCAGTGTTATGTTGTTAGATTTGTAACGTATATCAGAGCTAGAAAAATGAAGATCTTTGAGAATGCTGCTCTGAAATTGATGTACAATAGGATGCATAGGAGGAAGAAAGTGTGATTTATGGTACATAAATTTTTCCTGACTATAATTACTGTCCGTATCACCAAAATGCAACTTAAGATTTAAGATTCTGCAAAAAGACATAACATCTTGTGCCAATATATCCTCAGATACCACAAAACCCGGCATAAAAGTAAGACCTTTATTAAGAACAGACAGATGAATGGGTGACAAAACAAAGTCTGATAAATTTAAGACATTCACATTTGAATTAGCACTTACTTTTGCATTGCTAGTTTCAACAAACTTTGTATATTGCTGATTTTTCTTGTGTTTTTGCCCCCCCCTGCTGATATCTGGGCCTAAAGGGATAGATACTGGTATTCTTTTGGGGGACTGTGAACCTGATACTGCCTGTAAATCACTATCAGTGCAAGATGAAGGGTCATCAGTGGATGAGCCATTGTCCGAGGTCCGTTTTCTGAGACAGACCTAGGCCTTTTCCTTTTGGGGTTTCTTGTTGAATATGGTGTGAATCTGACATGTTTGTTGGAATTACTGAAAGGATTAGCACTTTGGTAGTCAAGTTGATCCCTTTGGAATTTATAAATTTTTCTGATCTTAAGTTGTTCTTCGAAATTGTTTAAATCTGTTGCCACTTTATTCAACTGTTTATTAAAAAAAGTTTCCCCTTCAAATGGTTGTACTTCATTACACAGCTGGATGACTGCACTGATTTCCCGGTCGATCACTCGATCGTGAAATTTTGCTAAAGCCTCAGCAAAAGACATAGTAGCCTGTTGCTGTATAGCTGACCATTGATTATTAAGCTCCTCATCGGCTTTACCCACATGGGGTTGTATTTGTACTCTGAGTCTTCTTGGTGTGATACCTTTGGCTATATAAGCCTTAAACAGTTTAGAGTGCCAAACATTGGATCTGAGAGATCTAAGATGTTTGTGTAACTGATCAAAGGCTAGTCCACAAATGGACTCAGGACCCAAAGGGTCACCAGTACTGACATTGTTTGTACAAGAACCCAAACCAAAGGCTCCAAGGTCCTCTCTGTCTGCTGACAGACCAGAAACCAAACTGAGTAAATCCATCCCAGTATAAGAATAAAAACCAGTAATAATGCTGAAATCAGGTTAAAAAAATGAATACAAATGTACAGCTGATGGTTCAATAAGGCTGACGATAATAGCCCCAGTCCAAAAAATGGAGTTGCTACGTCAATGCAAATGAACCATAATCAGTCAATTATAAAGTAAAGAGACAATAATAGCCAGGGAAAAAAAATAGCCAGGGGAAAAAAAAAAAAAAGAAAGGTTGATAACCAACTTGTTAAATACTCACTAGGCTACGTCCCTTTACTAAATCTGAGATGGAAATAACTATGTTGTATGATGCAATGCCTGAGCCATTTATTTTACTAAACCAAATTGGGCAGAAGCATAGCTCAAGAATATTTGACCAGCAATAAAAAGGACCCAAATACAATAGATATTGGAGAAAAATAATCAATGGCAAAAATGACACAATTTGAGACCTACAATATGTCAAGAAACCCCAGGAATATCAATGCCGTCTAAGAAGCTGCTAAAGTTGTACATATACTTAAGGGACCCACCAACAAATAAACAAAATCCCAAAGGGAGGTGTAAAAAACCAAATTCCTAGGAATCATTAGAGACCATGGATAACAAATGTATGTATATCAAATATCCACATATATATTACAAACTATATGTACATATATCCATTGGAATGGAGTATCCAATGTGGATGTATGCAACGGGTGAGATACTGAGCACAACACCAGATTATAATTAGGTTGACCTAATGGGCCCTAAAAAAAGCGAAATGCTAATGAAAAATGAACCCCATTACTAAATACTGATACAACCCTATTCAATCATATCAGGCAACAGGTTGTAAAACAATATTCATGGGAGAGTCACCATTTCTTGTGGTACTATAAGTGTGACTAACTGGTGGGTAAAATATTTGAATATGTTCTAGTGTTCGCTGGTATCTAGTCTGCACAGACAGTATAATCATAGGCAAAAAAGAAATATTAGTTGCCCAGAGCATATAACATATATTCATATATTGATATATAACAAGTAGTACTGAGAATAGGGTAGTATATGCTATAAAAAATGAATAAATCAGAAAATATGTATACAACAGAGTTAAATTTGTCCAGTAAGTCAAGACTGAAAAATAGGAACACCACTGGTAAATGTTGTACCATTCAACCGGACAGAAAGTTCAAGTTCAGTAATGTCCAGCCTGGGTGAAACTCAACGCTGAGATACCACCAACTAGAAAATCATGAATTGTCCCTTCATTATTCTTGTATAATCCAATATCATGAATCCATAATGATGACTGTAAATATGAACTCAATACTGCAGAAAACGCCCGCAAGAACTTGTCGCAACCAAGGATATACAGTTACCTTATACCACTATTAGTGAAATATGCCCAAATATTGTCCACATCGTTGGTTGATTCTAAAAACCCAAAACAGAACCTTCAGGCTGCTGGAATTTGTGTATTCGGCATAAAAAGATGACCAAATTGTCAATGCTGACTGCCGGTCAGACAAAAGACCAACATAAGCGGTTTCCCACAACGGGCGACTTGCAATACACGCCAAAGTCCAATAGGAATAGTAAAAAAAGAAAAAACAGTACCTTGATTTGCTTGAATCGCAAATATCCGCGTGTAGATGGCGCTTGTAAAATAATCAACCCGCATGGACAATTCCGGCTGAGAAATAATCTGGAAGCTTCTGATAACAACAGCTTTCGGGAAAAAATGAAAGCTAATCCAAATGCTGAGTTTTGTCCAAAAAAAAAAAGAAAGACAATGCCTTCGAGATTTCTTTAGATTTATACAACAGCATACAGCGATGCTGATAAAATGCTGGAAAGCTGCTGGTACATTTAGACTGCTAGATTAACATGTACAAGGTATGTGTATAAGGTATTATGATCCAAAAGGATAATTCCAACACGATTATTAAGGGATATGTCCAACAAATCCAGGTCAGGACCAAAAATAATTCCACCAGTAACGAACCAAACGGAAAAATAATGGATAGATGACTGCAGAGACAATCTTACAGCCAGCATCAGGTTCACAGGCCCCCAGCAGGATGTGAAAAAGAGTGCAACTTCTAAAACAGACCTCCTGCAGTAATTCCAACAAACATGTCAGATTCACACCATATTCAACAAGAACCCCCAAAAGGAAAAGGCCTTGGTCCATACTCAGAAAACAGACCTCGGACAATGGCTCATCCACTGATGACCTTTCATCTTGCACTGATAGTGATTTACAGGCAGTATCAGGTTCACCGTCCCCCAAAAGAATACCAGTATCTATCCCTTTAGGCCCAGATACCAGCGGGGGGGGGAGGCGAAAACACAAGAAAAATCAGCAATATACAAAGTTTGTTGAGACTAGCAATGCAAAAGTAAGTGCTAATTCAAATGTGAATGTCTTAAATTTATCAGACTTTGTTTTGTCACCCATTCATCTGTCTGTTCTTAATAAAGGTCTTACTTTTATACCGGGTTTTGTGGTATCTGAGGATATATTGGCACAAGATGTTATGTCTTTTTGCAAAATCTTAAATCTTAAGTTGCATTTTGGTGATACGGACAGTAATTATAGTCAGGAAAAATTAATGTACCATAAATCACGCTTTCTTCCTCCTATGCATCCTATTGTACATCAATTTCAGAGGAGCATTCTCAAAGATCTTCATTTTTCTAGCTCTGATATACGTTACAAATCTAACAACATAACACTGGCTGAGAAACAAGCAATCATGGAACTACAGAACAACAGAGACATAGTCATCATTTCTGCTGACAAAGGTGGGGTAGTAGTAGTCTTAAATTGGTCTAACTATGATAATGAGGCTAAGAGACAACTTTCTGACAGGAGATATTATTCTGAAATGCCGTTCAATCCCACCTTTAGGTTTAAAAAACAGATTGATGACTTTTTGTCCTCTGCTAGGGATGAAGGCATCATTACCTCCAATGTGATACATCAGCTTATGATCCAGGATTCAGCCAACCAATGCATTTATTTTTTACCCAAGATACACAAGGACCCGTTCAATCCACCTGGTAGACCCATTGTATCAGGCAAGAGTTACATCACTGAACCATTGTCAATATATCTCACAAAACATCTTAAGCCTTTATTATCTCAGGTACGTTCTCGGTTACAGGATACCACCAATTTCTTACAAATCATTTCGGACACACAGTTGGAACCAGGCTGGTTAATGTGCACACTTGATGTAAGTGCTCTATACTATAATACTCCTCATCAAGCTGGTTTGGAGGCCCTGGTCTATTGGTTAGAAGTGGCTGGCTTATACCAGCCTGATTTCAATTAATTTCTGGTTGGTTTTGCAGAACATGTCCTCACCAATAAAGTCTTCTTTTATCAAGATATCTGTTATTGGCAAACAAAAGGCACAGCGATGGGAGCATCATTTGTCCCGATTTATGCTGATTTATTCATGGCCTATGTTGAAAAGCATATCATCTACAATAACCACAATAATAATTTTCTTGAGTACATTGATATCTGGAGACGTTATTTGGATGATTGCTGGATGGTATGGAGGGGAGAGGTTGATCATTTGTCTGATTTCATATCCTATCTGAATGACAACAAATGTGGTCTCCAGTTTACAGTACATTATCATGCCAGTACCATCACTTTTTTAGATGTATTGATCAATAGGTTACCTGATCATACACTAAGTACTGAGGTATTTAGGAAGTACCCTGAATACAACACTGCCTTCCATGCTTCCAGCTTTCACCCACCACACATTGCTAGGAACATTCCCAAATCCCAATTTATCAGAATAAAGCGTATTTGTTCCCAGGAATCTTCTTTTCAGGAACAGAGACAGGATCTCACCAACAGGTTTAGATCCAGGTGATACCGGATGGGGCATGTTCTGCAAGCCAGCAACTGGGTCAATACACTTAACAGGGATGATTTCTTATGTTACAAAGAGCACAATACCAATGAATCACAACCCATTAGGTTTGTAACTACTTATGCTAGGAATTCAGATACTTTAATTCACAGCATACACAGACACTGGAACATACTACAATGTGACCATGAACTGGCCAGTATCATACCAGACAGATGTCTCTTCTCATTTCGCAAAGGGAAAAATTTAGGATCTTGTTTCAATCATTACAAACATTCCCACGGCAGCAGTCAGTCGCAGCTATTACAGACTACTTTGACGGGTGAACCCCTGACTGGTTGCTTTCCATGCGGTCATTGCACCAATTGTGATAAAGTAAGCAAATCCAAACAATTTACCAGTAAGAATTGTGCCAAGGTTTATGACCTTAAGTTCTTTGCCAACTGCAGTAGCGATTGGTTGGTTTATTTGGCTACCTGCACTTGCGGCTCTTTTTACATTGGACAAACTTCACGTCCTCTCAGACTTAGAATATCTGAACATGTAAGTAATATTAAAAACAAAAAAGTTAACAATGCTTTGTATAAACATCATCTGGTACACAAAACTGCTAAATTTACTTTTATGGTTATTGATGTTGTAAAAGGTAACAAACTCAACAAAACAGGTTGGCACTCTATTTTAAATTCTAAAGAAAAGAAGTGGATTGTCAAATTGGGTGGATTATTTCCACCTGGTTTAAATGAACAATTTTAGAATGAACCAATGATATTTCAGATGGGTGTATTTAAACAGCAACATTTGATCATTTTGTTTCACACTGAGGAAGGCTGTGCTTCTGTCCAGCCTAAACCTGTCTGGTTATTTGTTGTTTTCTAATGTTTTTTTAATAATAAAGTTTTTTCAGGTCACAGTTTGCTGGCTCATATGGTGTGTTTTTAGAAGATGAAACTTGTCATTTCAACCCCATGGCCAAAAACATGCGAACGTGAGAAAGGGAGTTTTTTAATTATATTCCACGTGCTCTCCACAAACAGCAGAAAAGAAATGCTGATTCACCTAATCTGTCCTTTTTACTTCTATCTCTCACTGCTGAAACTAAAATTATGCAGCCAATTAACATTCTGTTGCATAACTTTTACTTTTTCCTGTTCAGCATCTGATTAAATGCTATTTCTGTTAACCATCACTGTTTCAATGAAGGCATGCCTTGTTACAATGATGCTTTCATTTATAGTATCACTGCTTGTCCTTCAGTATTCTTGCAGCTTAGCTGTTATAAACATTATTCTTATTAGCTATGTATAAGCATCTGTCAAGGCCCTTACATTTATTTTCAGGTGTACATACTGACATCCGTTCACACCTCCATTTATGACTTCATATATGGCCCCTGCACCATTTTACTTCACTCCCCACTTTAGGAATTTTCGGTTAATTCTTTTACACCCTTCATGCCATACACCAAATTCCTGGTTTATTTTGTTTTTCACATTTTTGGCAACTTACACTAGTTCCACTTAATCGGTCCATTAAAGTTATATTCTCAGTTACCTTCTAGAATATCACCAGGGCTGAGTCTGTCACAGAATCGAAACGTTCTTCTGATCCCCTCCTACACCTGTACTACCATGAAGGAGGCACCTTTAAATATGAATATGACCGTAATTTATCCTAAGTTACTTCAGGTGACATCATATAGGACTTCTGACCCCCAGTGATGCTTCACTTTATGCAGCACTTATCTAGCTCCTAACTTTCACTTCCACATCTTGATATGTTGTACTATTACAGCTCTGACCTCTCTTCCGCATTCTGATGCTCTCACTTTGTTGGGCTCACTTGCTGATTATCTATCACATACTCCCCTCATCCTTTACTTCAGGTTACTTGCTTCACATCCCCCCTCCCCAATAAATGTTAAATTCTTCACTACTCGTGATGTCTCTGTCTTGCATTTCCCTTGAACACCTAAATAAAATTTACCATCTGCTTAAATATTTAGTTAGTTCCTTTAACTTCATATCCTTTTTGTAACTTTTGTTTTCAGCTTTGTTGACATACGGCCCAATGATTATTTGTATACGTTACTTTATTTGTAGAGGTTACTTAAGTCATCTGGGTCCATCACTTCCCATCTGCGTGATCTCAACTTGTTTTATGTAATGTTCTATATTTTTATCTATTAGGCCCATGTTTTGTTAGCATAACAGCAACATCAGACAGTTCATTTAGTTTCATCTTGTTTGTTAACATATAACTATATGTCTTCTCTCATCAGGTAGCTGGATGGCTGACACTGTAGTGCACCATAAGGATGGAGTGCTGCACTCCTGAGCGTGTCATCCTTCGGTTGAGATGTTAAACCAAGGTTTCATCTGCTTGAGTTGGTAGTAGCTCAGGTGGATATAAAAGATCCCACGGCACTTATCAAAAAGAGTAGGGGATGTTCCTTGATGCCCTTGCCAAATTTCCTCTAGTAATATAAATACCACCTCCTCGTGTCTTCCCAGAAAAGAGGGTACAGGCCTAGAGGGACTAACCTGGTCTACAAAAAATAATAAATAAATAAATAAATAAATAAATGATGTACTAGTCCTGACAAAAAATTGAGTTTTCTGTATTTGATTAATATGTATATTATTTTTGCATTGTGTGTTTCATTTGAAGCTGTTCTTCCCTTTACTTCTGATTGCTGGGCTTCCTAGTAAGGAGAAGATTTTCTTCTTTCATTCAGTCATTCATTCATTCACTGAATATAGTTTTTACTTCTTTTATTCATTTATGTATGAATGAATGTATTCAGTTACTTGCTTACTTAATTATGTGAATATATTGCTAAATGTCCCACTTTAAATAAACACAAGTGCTGTCCTTCTACATCTTGACATGTGGACACTAAATTCTGCAATCCCTGGGCAACCCTGTAGCAAAAAGCCCAGTCTTTTACCCAGGTCATCAACATCTCAGATAGAAATATAACTGATGTTCTAGTTGACTGCCCACAGTATCCATTCTTCCTATTGATACTCTTTCCTTTGCAGAACATCCCTCCTGTCATATGAAAAGCTCTACAGCACTGTCTCTATTTTTGATTTTGCTTATCCAGCCCCAGCCCTTAGAACATGAAGCTTCACCACAGTCTAGGGTACTCTTAAAAGTTCTTAATGAACAATCCCAGGTGTAACTCCTCAGTGAGTTACACCACCAAAATTCAAGGCCTGTGGGAACGAAGGTAAGCTTCTTGGGTGCAGGCTAGATGAACCATAATTTTTGTAGGTGATCATCTAGGCTACCTCCCTGACATGATTTGCAATGGCACTATGTATTTCCTTGTGTTTCTGAACACAAAGCCAAAGCAACACTTGTGATGCTACTATCAAGACAATACAGCTGAACTTTTGCTTTTCTCATTCTGTAACCTCTCTAGTTTCTCCTCCTCCTCTGACTGCCCAAGTTTTCCTCCAAACTTCCTATCTTTTGCCCTTTTCATCCCCCCCCCCCGCATATGTACAACCTTTTCTCATATCACTGTACTTAACTATCTCATCATCTACACAAGCCTACCTCTCTTCCTACATGCCTCACATCTTGGCCTGTCAGAGATCTTTCAATCACATCACTAGCCCACTCTCCCATTGTTTCCTCTCTTCTCCTCCAATCTCTTACCCACCACACCTCTGTCTGCAACCTTATTTATTACCTGTCTCTATAACTCTGCTGTAATATGGCTAAATTCATCATAGTATACTCTCAGCACAATGTTCCAAACCATAGTAGCAGATTTACTTGCAACCACACAGTCCTTTGTACTGATGTAGCAGTAAACTCCTCCCATTATGCCACTGCCCAAGAAGTCTTCACCCTCAAGCCTGAATGACTACTGCCCAGTAGCTCTCACTTCCACTGTAATGAAGTGCTTTGAGAAACTGGTCAAAGACTACTTAACATCAAGTCTTCCTGCAATACTGGACCCACTCCAATTCGCTTATACATCCAATCGCTCAACGGCAGATGCCATCTCACTGGCACTTCACTTATCCTTGGCACACCTGGAGAACAAAAGCTGCTATGTCCACATGTTATTTATTGACTTAAGCTCGGCCTTCAACACTGTTACCCTCCAACATCTGATTGAGAAACTAGTCCATCTGGGTATTAGCACTCCTTTATGCAAATGGATTCTGGACTTTCTTACTGACAAACCACAAAAGGTATGTGTAGGGAACAACACCTCGATGAGCATCACACTAAACACTGGAGTATCTCAAGGATGTGTTCTGAGTCCCCTGCTGTTCACCATGCTGACACATATCTGCATCACTAGGTACAACATGAACCACATTATTAAGTTTGCAGATAATACTACAATGGTGGGTCTCATCAGCAATGGTGACGAAAACGCCTACAGAGAGGAGGTGAACCAACTGATTGGCTGGTGTAACAACAACAACCTGGCTCTCACTGTGAATAAAACAAAGGAGATGATAGTACACTTCAGGAAGAGATGCAAGGCTCATTCTTCACTCACAATCAAAGGAGAAACAGTGGAAAGGGTGAAGACCACCGAGTTCCTGGGGGTGAATATCGCTGAAGACTTGTCTTGGTCAATAAACACTAATCACATTGTCAGGAAGGCACAACAGAGTCTGCACTTTCTAAGAAGGTTGAGGAGAGCAAAACTGCCACCTTCAATTCTCACAACATTCTACAGGGGTACCATCAAAAGTATCCTGACTTGTAATCTCTTGGTATGGTATGGAAACTGCACGGTTTCAGATCACAAATCTCTCCACAAGGTGGTGAAAGTGTCATAGAGAATTATCAGGTCCACTCTCCCATCTATCCAGGACTTGCACTCTGCTCAGTGCCTCAGCAGAGCCATAAAAATAGTCAAAGACTGCACTCACCCTGCCCATGGTCTGTTCTCGTGTTTGTCTTCAGGGAGGAGATACTGTAGCTTGTATTGCAGAATCACCAGATTTAACAGAAGATTTTTTGCACAAGCCATCAGACTTCTGAACGCCAGTAATAACATGCTGGTCATCGAGGTCTGGAGCCACAGCGCTGAAGTAATTCACAGACATATGCAATTACTCTATGAAAGTACAATCTTATACCTTATGTGCAGTATTAACGATGCCAAGTTATTCTGTGCAGTATGCCAAGTTAGCATTCCATGTAATTTGAAATCTGTCTGATTCTGATCTGTGCAATATATTATCTGTGCAATATTTTGGGTACTGACGAAGGCATGTAAGTGGAACAGTCTTGGTGCATATCATTGTACTTGTTACTGCACTGCATAAATGTCTTACTGTTGTTATTGTTGGATTAGCTTTAGTATATGTGTTATTGTTATATTAACATCAGTATATATTGTATGCACATTGAGTTCGAAGTAACGCAATTTCATTCAGTTGCGCAGTTGTGCGGTATGAATGACAATAAAGTTCCTTTTAATTTGACTTTGACTTGACTAAAAGAAATGTGTTACTCTCCTTAAACACCATCTCAGGATAACAGTTATTGTGCATAAGGGAAACTAGACAAAAAACAAGGTCAGTGAATAGGGCCTGGAATGAGCAGCTAGTAAACATGAACGAGCCTGGGGGAGGGGTTGAGAGGCTGACTGAAGTTTAATTAACATAGCAAACAAAAATCAAAAGTCACATGAATTTAAGAATGCAGCAGGCTCAGGGTTGGAGAAGACTTCATCAGCAAGTCTGCCTTCAGAACAGAATTTGTACTGCTAGGTATGCAGATCCCTTAATTTTATGTCTCATATTATTTTTATTATTTTTTTTTACTATTTATCTCAAAATGTGTTACTAATTGCCATTCTTCTTTTATATTTCACTAGTAAGGTGCTTGTGCTACATTTTTTGAAAAATGTAATAAAACTAAGTTATAAAAAAAATGCCACACTGTACAACTGTTATCAGTCTCCACAGATTTACAAATAATTAAGTAGCCGGAAAGCTTTTACAATTTACGTTCACTAACAAATAAATGAAAAATACTATTTGCTTGTTTATCCTAAGCTGTCTCACCAGCAGTTAAAAAGAAAGTAATACTGAACAAAATGAACTTAGTAAACATCTGATAACAGCAATATAAACCCAGAATTTGGTGTTAGTGCAGTCTGTTTTTACACAGTCGGCCAACAAGAAAATGACATCAGCAATTCTAATTTTAGAAAGAAATCCATCTAGCCATCCACAACGCATTTTCACAACATTGCACATGGGGTCAGGGTGTCATTTCAACAGTGACAATCACCTACAGCCAAGGTTCACGCTGATGGGTGGCTAGCCCTGCCACAGTTTCATGATGTTTATTATTTGTTCTGCATTTACTTAAAATGAAATTAGAGTCATGCTTGAGGAAACAGTGATGAATGCTGCAACAATTACTTCTTTTTCCAGGCCTTCAGCTGTGATTATGGGCAGGAGAACAGAATGGTCGTTTCTGTTTACCAAACTGAAAAAATGGTTCTAGATACCGACAATCAGTACGTTCAGAATACTGAGGTACAAAGTTCAACACTTTGTGATTCAGAATTATTGGAAATGCTTACTATTACAGATGCACATGACAGTTGTAAAATGGCTGGGACCATATTATGAAACATTTTGACCAAACACTCTCCCTTTCACTTACTACTACTCCATTTGGCAATCAAGACATGTTGAATTTGGAAAACTGAGAAAATATCCTAAGTCTTTGTTAGCCTTTCCTTATCATGTTAAGATTAAGGAGTGGACATCCAGCTCCTTCTCTAATTCATTCCAAACAGGAGTTTTATGATTTCATCATGCAATCAACATCTTTTTCTCGTTAAACCTTGGGACTCTTGTTGCAGTCAGTAGTTTGGCATCTCTTTTTATATTTCATAGACACAAGCTAAACTTGTACAAGAACCTTTATGTTCTGTGTTGGGATATGGGATTACTGAGATTACTTCCTAGGTTTTTCTATCCTGTAGAAGGATTGCAGGACTTTGGACTGCAGCCAATTAAACATTTCTGTGATTATCATCTATTGATACTTCTTCACTAATTATTTTATATGAGTATTATGACACTCTCCAACATGACTACAATTGACAGTATTGATAGAGTTGTATTTAGTTGTTTGTGGTATATATGGAAGGGCTAAAGTGTTCTCATGTTATTAAATAAACAATGTGACACTTCAGAAATTCTTAGAAAACTGAACATTTGGCTATGGAAGAAATGGTGGGATTTAACTTCTGTTGGTTCAGTGACATTGGTTAATCATCATTTTTTCAGCATTTTTCCTCTTGTGTCCATTGCTACTCACTTTTTCCCCCATCTTTTCCAATAAACTTTTAATGTATCCATACTCTTTTGAATAATTTTCATAGAATCTTTTATATCCATCAGATGTACTACAAACTCAGACAAGACTTCAGTTTACCTCCTCCCCCATTGTGCTGCTCTTTAATGACTGTATTGTATAATAAATCCAAGCACAAGAGGGAAGACTAGAACCCAAGTTTTCTGCTATTCCAGCATCAAATGTGAGGGTGCTGCGTACTGAGACCCTGACAATACCAGTGAATTCCAGAAAGCACTTACTTATGTCAGATGGATTCAGCTTAACTCTCAACTAACCTTTGATTTTGACTTAGGGTCTATCTTCCACAATGTTTAGTAAAATTTAATCAGCCTTTTTTTTTAACCTCAGCTTAGTCTGTGAAATAGTAGCTCCTGTACATTACACATAGTAAGAGAGTCTGTGGTACACACTACAAAACATTCGTGGTGCTTTGTATTGAAAGGTACTGTCCATTTGTTTGTTTCGCACAGGACCTGTCTCATATCTCTCAATTATACAGATTTTTGAAGAACGTCCAGATTTTGGCCTTTGGTCAGTTTTTCATAAAACTGTGTTTTTCTGGCAAATTAGTGGCAAATCATTAAAGACTGAAGTTAGAAAATAATAAGTTAGAAAATAATGACGAGACATTTCAGTTTCAGACTTCATATCCTTCAGAAAATTCATGCTAAGGCAAAACATGTTATTCTATCAACTTCCTAAGTTTGTACAATATTTAAAAATTGTCCCTATATTTGGGCCTTCATCCCACTTTTATTTATGGCTTTGTCCAGATTTCTTGCTCTAAGAGGTTGAGAGGTATGCCGGTCATGGATCATTTTCATATCGAAGGCAGAAACATTGACATTTTGACATCACATCTTGGTGGTAATTTACTTTTTTGGCAGGGGTTGTTTTTCCCCGTTATGCCCTAGCTTTCCCCATCGACCCTACTGCAGTCTTGTGAGCTCCAATTCAGCTTTGCATAGAAGTGTGCTCACACGTCCTCATGACCAAACAGCACAATGCTTGCCAAGATCATCATACTGCAATTGCAGTGAGCCAAGCTGCCCATGTCCCCACTGGTCTCACCTGCTCACTTCCATCCTCACAAGACATCTGCAGCAGCTGGAAAGGCCGCATAAGTACCTCACAAAGAGGATTACTGGCCTCAAACAGATGCCCTACACTGACCGTCTCAAAAAACTCCAGCTTTACTCCGTAGCATATCGCCTACTCCGAGGTGATCTCTGCCTAACATATAAAGCTATGTCAAACCCACAGCTGTTGGACATGCTACACCTAAAGAAATCCCAATCCCTCCAAGCTACACGGTCTAGGGACCTAAACCTTGTCACCACAATAAACAGGACATGCTGGAGGGATAGATTCCTCTCCCAGAGACTTTGCATACTCTGGAACAGGCTACCCATCTATATCAAGCAAAGTTCTTTATTAGCACTCTTCAAGAAAATCTTGATGAGTGGATGGAAAATAAGAAATACACCCTGGGGATCACTTCTGTGTCTCTGCTCGACAGTGGCACAGGAAAATAACTTTCTTAGATGGTGTAAGTCAGGGAACCTTGTTGGCTAGGCTTACGTAGGCCCTTGGGCTGATAGCCTAGTACCTACCTACGAACCTATGAACCTATCCTTTCCTGACAAATCCCTCCAACGCCCATGCCCCTAATGGGAAAAAATGAGAGTTTCATTCTTCTTTGCCATGGGGTTCTGCCTTATCCAGCTGTTTCAGTGTTTCTAAGATGACATCATTCATCTCATCCTCTTCTCATACATTTCTTGCACATTTGCTTGATGAAGGTGAGGTCTGGCACAATGATCTGAAAACTCCCTTGTGAGTAATCCTACCACTGATAATGGTAAATATCTTCGAAACTCATAGTGCTAGATGTACAATGGCATGTTTTGCCAGAAGAATGCTATTGAGGTGTCAGAATTTTAACTTTATTTTTCATTTTTGTTTTGAAGCCAGTGCTAAATAGTTATTAGGCCTAGAGCTCATAAGTGCAAGTCCGGGTTTATACTGATGTGATTTTTTTTTAATTTATTTAGTGGTTGTTGCCTACAATGATTCAAGTAAACACAAGTGCCTTGTGTTATGGGAGACTGTAAAACTTTAATATGGTTAACTGACTTCACTTTAGAGATACAATATGCAGAAGTTGTGGAAATCTAATGCAGTTCCAAAGGCTGTAGGCAGTTCATCTTTTTTTATCTTGGCAAGTGAGTACGTTTTCTTGCCTTTTAATAATTAGAGACAGACTGACGTCCCTTACACCATCCAGATCATGTGTTGCTAAGCAACCTTGTGGGCAACTTCCATCAGCACCCAGAGGAAGAAAGATCTTATTCCCAGAAGCTGAGCTCTGGGAAACTCTTTGTGGAATAGATGTGCACAAATCTGGACATACTTGAAGTGTTCCTGACCTACATGTCTGTATGCCTGGTACACTTCTCCAAGGGAAATTCCAGCTATGAATGAACTAAGTCCATCTGTATCTGTTTGTGTAGCTATGTGAATGGGAAGGAACTCAAAAGTTGGCAGACAGAAAGTGCAAACAATAAAATACTTCAGAAGGAGCTGCAGACTGAGTTAGATTCTCATGTCTTGTTAAACAAAGTACAGCATGCTAGTCAGGGACAATGTAAACACATTTCAGAAATTGAAATCATGAGACAGTTTAGGGAGAGGTTGTACTTTAAAGCAGCTTCTAATTCTAATTTTTCTAATTTGAATGAATGATACAATCTCCATGCTTAGGAAGAAGGGTTTCAGGGCACTATGACATGAATGGCATATATCTACTTTGTCTATGCCTCTTAAGTTCACTTTATTCCCATGGTGGAGCAGAGAAACACAATCATCTGATTATAATTTTCCAACAGGCACTGGTAAGAGAAAGTCAATAAGCAAAGGAAAGATTAACCTTTTTGGATGGGAGGCACTTTATAAGTATTCAGTATTTTTATTTGCAGTAAATAGTGTGTCAGTCAAAAAGTTGAAAATATCTGTTTTTTTAATAGCAAAGGCAAGGCAGAGACAGTTTAAAGAAATAAAAAAATGTAGAGCTTGAGCTAAATGGGCATTAACAGAAAAACCCATGGATGGAGAAGTCATGTGACAGAAAATGTCAGCTACATAAGACTCTTAGCTGCTTAACTTCTCATTATGATTTAAGCTGTGAAAGAAATCTGATATTTCCAGCTTGCCCCACACTACAAACAGAACCAATATTTTTATAATTTTTGAAGTATAACATTGCTTATGGATGGGAAAGTAAGGAATGCCAAACCATGCAATCACAGTTTGAAGTACAAATAAAAAAAAAAAACTGTGTCATGTCCACTGAAATTCAGTATCTATTTGCATTAGGGCTTTGAGGCAAAATAGGCAATCAAATAATTGTTAGGCTGGTGTAGGAGTTATATGACAAAGGGTATTACCACTCATGCAAATAGAATATTTTGTGGGAATTTAATGTCGTGCTGCATGATAGTGTTTTAGCTTAATTATTTGCATGGAACTTTTTGAATGATTTCATTAATAAGGTATGTGGTCTACTTTCAGGATTGACAGTGCTCCAAACATTTGGTTTTGCATGGAACTAAAAGCCACGATGGGATGTCTCTGCTCGATAATAAACACATACCTAAATGCATTAAACTGTTAACAAAATGAGACATTTTGGACACTCTAGGTGGTCCTGATACAAAGTTACCCCACGTCTGTGCAGCTGCTGTTAATGCTGCCACTCCCAACTTTAATTTTTTGCAACACCACTGTCATCCTGATTCCATCTTTACTAATCCCATCTCAAGTGCCCAGATAGTACCATAGCATTTAAGTTTAATAGGAAATTCAAACTGCTCACCACTCCCTGAAGCACTGCTGCTTCTTCAGCCTCCCCTATTCAATTCTTTTACATACTAGTAGACTCTTGTTATGTTTGGTACTTTCTCAGCATTTTAATCTGCAAATCACCATATCCACCATCTTTACAATTCCTCAGAATAAATAAACTCAAGATCTTAGCCTACCATTACAGTCAAAACTTTTATAGACCAAACTGAATTTTTCCCATTTGTTTCTGAACTCTGTCAAGAGGTACAATGTCCACATTTCTGCAGATTCCCCATCCACATAAAACAAAGTTCACCCATGTCCACATTTAAGTACAACTTGGATTTATGGATGAAACAGAAAATTTACCCTAGGACTGCCATCTGCACTACTAATAGACACAGTCCACTCCTAAATGCTTTATCCCTTGCTGGGTCCCTCAAATTATCTATGGTATGATCCCAGTTATTTTCACTAGGGGTAATATATAATTATGAACTATAGGATGGGTAAGGCCAAATTGGCTAGGTTAATTTGGGCAGAAAAAGGAAAAGTGGCTAGACTTAAAATGGCCCGCAGGGGCAGCTAGTACTTGCCTGAGAACCTAGTTTTAAAGCAACAGTTTATTCCTAGTGAGATTGGCTACTACCACTGTACTGTGGGAGCAACCCAAAGTAATCACTGTTACCTGCAGGCATTAGTCAAACGCTTAACTTATGAATTTATTGCATTTTACTGACTAGGTACAGATCACTGGGTCTATGTCTTTTTTACATGCTATGATAAGATACTAAGAAATGTAACTGTAATTCCAAGGAAATGCCTGTTCTTCTGTTTTGGTGACCTCTGAAGCAGTATAGTTTCAAAACAGATGACCTAAAGGTGAATACCATACATGCTGGTGCCTGTTTTATGGAACAGAGATGTTGCAGAGCCTGATGTGATATCGGGACAGGAGTGGAGTATGTTATTAATTCTTAATGACTCTACATAATGGAGCAAATAGAGAAGGAACACCAGATAAAGAAATTGGAGAGTTTTCCCATCTGAACCTGGTGTACAATCACAGATTCTGACATTCCAGCAGACTGCAGA
Organism: Protopterus annectens; assembly: GCF_019279795.1. NCBI lineage: Eukaryota > Metazoa > Chordata > Ceratodontiformes > Protopteridae > Protopterus > Protopterus annectens. Next base: position 219,602,372 of record NC_056728.1, read on the forward strand.
CAAACTATCCCTTGTGTCTCTTTTTGTGAAATGATACTTAAAATCCAAATTAAGAAGTGTCAGTCATGTAGTATGACAGGTACAGTGATAGGTAGGAGACAGTACCTTCAGGAACAAACAAATAATGGCAAAATGTCTTCAATTACTTTGGGCCCTGACTGTATCTCACGCAACCTGAGTTCAGTTAGTGGGTCAAGCTCTGAGGAATCTGGGGCTGGCTTGGGAGGGATGGAAGTGACATGCTATTGCCATCTCATCCACCCTATGGGGAGGCAGGTAGCTGGGAAGGTTCTGGAGCAGCAACAGTGTCATTAGATGTGCAAAGTCAGAAGTATCAGCCAATGTAAGGAGTGCTTATTGTCTATACAAGCACTTGTAGTGTGCAGAAATATGTCAATAGACTGGAACTTTGCATATGGAACATTGCATCACACATGCTGGACAACAGATAGAAGATAATAGAAGTATAACAGGAGAGTCCTTACCTCTGACAGGATCATAGCTGTGCTCTCCAAAAGCTTACCTTCCACTTTCTGATGGTTGTAGGTGACAGGTGGAGTTATAAAATAGGACAAACAAAACACTTCTGTAACAGTCTATGGTTTGCTCTGAGACACAGCAAAGTCCACATTATGCATGTGTATATGTATTTGTGCATGTGTGGTTCCCCTTCAGAAGCCTGAATGATCATAAGCTCGAAATTCATAAGCCTGAAACCAAAAGCCTGAAAACTCAAAAACCTGAAAACTCAAAAGTCTGAAAACACACAGAATACAAATAATGCTAATATGCCAGTACAAAGACAATACTATTACCCACTTACCTTAACCCAAACCCTAACCCTAAGGTCCATCACTATCGCACACTCACCTAACCCGCACCCTAACCCTAACTCACTTAAACCGCCCCTAACCCTAAAGTCTGTCACTATCGAACACACGCCTACCATGCGCCCTCACCCTAACTCACTTAACCCTCCCCTAACCCTAACGTAAAAACAATCGCACACTTACCTGAACCCAACCCGTAACTTTCCACCACAGCGCTAAGAATAGCAAAGCCACATTAAAGTCAGTATGTGTATTTTGTGTGTTTTTAGGCTTTTGGGTTTCAGGCTTTTGAGTTTTCAGGCTTTTGGTCTCAGGCTTATGAATTTCGAGCTTATGATCATTCAGACTTCTGAAGGGGAACTGCGTGTGTACATGCGCACACACACATACACACACACACACACACACACACACACACACACACACACACACACACACACACATGCACACAATGAGAAGGGATTTCACAGGGTTCCCTGTAAGAGATACTCCTTTTTGATCCACGTTAAAAGCAAGAGTGAGTAAATGCAATAGAAATTCTGAAAGTCTGGCTACAGTACATTTCAGGTCATTATCAGGGAGTTTAATTAATGGGCAGATTAATGGATCAGATCCAAATAGCATTTTCCAGCAACAGCCTATTTAAGGGGATTTAATTTTAAATCAACTTGGTTAAATATGAGATGATACACAGATGCATTACAGCTATCTTGTATGACATAAAAAATAACCCATATGTAAATTTACCGATTACAGCTCTTTATAAAGTTTTAGCCAGGCAATTGGGAATTAGCATTTTGTTTTCACTTATTATCAGGGTAACAGCATTATTAAATGAAACACATTGCCCTTCATTTAGCACACTTCATACCTAAGGTTACAGTAATGACCTTTAAAGCAAGAGTAAACTTCTTGACTGGAAGGGTGCTGTTTTAGAACCTCAGCTAAAAGGGATGATTGAGATATAACGAACAAAAGCCAAACACACCAAAATAAAGGGTAATGAATGCTGTATGCAGCCACAAAGAATAATGTTGTAGAAAAGCACAAGAAAGGCTAATTAATGGAAGTCCTGGGTTCTGGTCTGAATTTTAGTTTCTGTGCAAAAAAGGGGGAATGGCCATGGTTTAATAATTTGTAAGCTACAATATAGAATAAACACTTGCCTCACAGATGCACTAAAAGCCAGCCTAATGACAGTGAATTATTAAAGTGTTGTTCAAGTGTGTGTGCATGGGAGCTTTATGAAAAAAAAATCTGGACTATTTTATCCATTGTTACTTGGTGTTTGAGTATTAAACAGCAAGTTCATGACAGTTGTACTCCATGGTTTATAAAAGCTTGTGTTTGCTTTTTTTCATATTTTAGTCACAGATTTATGTACATAAGTTTTATGAACACAAGTGCGAGATGGTAGGCAAATTGGGTAGAGTATAGTCAAAATCAGAGATATTTACATGTGCTATTTCTCCATGGTGGAACAGCAACTAACCACAGAAGTTTAATTTTTGCAAGGTGCTTGGATGTACCAGTAGCACTGCTTTCATTCCGGGAAAATCTGACTGCCAGATTAAATGAAACTGTTTGTGAAACATGGCTAAGTCCTGGCTGAGGCTCCATGTATTTTTATGTTGTCAACAGAAAGGTCATTGTGCACTAATGTGAAATCGTATGTATAAAGCAAGATTATTTTTAAGTCTAGGTTACTGATGGAGATATTGCTTGTAAGTGTAGTGAACTGCATAAGCCCAAATACTATGTCCTATGCTTATTTACTGATCGCAGTTTGATAACTGGGTAAGTTAGTTGGTCATCAGACCCTTTTCAGAAACGACCCAGTCCACATGGCAAGTAGAAATTTATACAATCACATGAAGTACATACAGAAAATGTTAACAATACATGAAAGTATCATACAGAATCATAAGAATAACATAAATTATACAATAACTGTTGATAGCATAAACAGGATGTCCACACCTGGTGTTAAGTAGAGAATAGGTATGTGGTCCCATTTGGATGGTGCTACTTAAGAGATATATGACTTAATTCTTGTCATGAAAGCATGAGCATAATACATCATTTGTAAGGTGTGCCTTTAAATTTGTTTTGACAGGTGCAATTTGTTTTTTTGTTTGTTTGTTTTTTTTGTTTCACATCTGGAGGGAGCACATTCTCAATAGCAATGCTTATTTTTGAGAAGGCTTGTTGACCAACAGCAGTTTTAAAACATGGTCTGACAAAGGAGATGTTCTCTGTAAGGGTGTAAGTTTGATGCTTTATTTAGAGTTTTTAGTTTGATGGAGGACAACAGCCTTGTACTAAGCTTTTGAAATCAAGAAAACTAAGGAGAGTGGCTGTGCTATTTATAGGTAGAAATTTGAAGTTTTTAAGTAAGTCACAGTGGTAACTTTAAGAAAGTGAGAGAAACACAGATCAGCATATTTTATTATAAGCAATCTGCAGTGTTTGAATTTGAGAACTGGAATGCAAGTTTTGCAGTGGGAGGCCGAATTCCATTTTGGAAATAAGTGCATTTCTGGCTAGGTTCTAACATGCATCGGGTGAGAACATATAGGCTATTCTATAACACAGGTTGAGGTTTTTTTTGTTAACTACCATATCTGTATGCTTGGAGAAGGTGAGAAAGGGATCTAACATTAGTCCAAGATATTTTTCTTCCGTGTTACCTTACCATGGCTATCTCAAATTGTGAGAGGAGAGAGGTTATGTAACTTCTGTCTTGTGGCGAATACTATGACATTAGAGTTTGCTGGATTTACCACAAGCCTAGAACTATAGGTCCAGTTGCAGAGCTGTGAAAAAGTAGTTTGTAATTTATGTTATAGATCAGCTAACATAAATCCTGTTGTTCTAATACCTTTCTAAGTTTATAAAACAAGTATTTAAAATATGTCCCCATTTGCTTCTAGGAGGAGAATGTCATCAACATTCATAACTGTTTCAGGCTGGGAGTATGTCATTAGTTAAGTCATTAATATAGAATAATAGGAGAGGACTGCTTCTTGTGGAACACAATTGTTAGGTATTTCTGGTTCTGAAACAGTATCATAGGCAAATGAATTCTCTGTTCCTTGGATAGCTTTTGAACCCTTGCAACATAATGAGGCCAAAGTTTAGTTTAACAAGTTTACTGAGAAGGGGTAAATCACCATTTCAAAGGCACTGGTCATGTCAGTAAAAAGATTTGATAGCAATCCTTATTCATATTATTAGAAATTGTGTCTGTTATGAAAAACGATGGTCTTGTTCACACAGAAAACCGTACTGATTTATTTATTTGAAAAGCTGTTTATAAACTTCTTTTTCAAAGGTCTTTGTCAGAAGGCATAAATTAACTACTAGCCTATAGTCTTTGTATTCTCTTAGGTGAGAAACATTGGGTAGAGGTATAATGGTGGCATATTTAAAAGGGGATAGGAAAATGTCTGAAATTAAAGAGATACTGTATATGTGGGTCAGTGGTTCTGCAATATAATTTGAGGTGTTTTCTTAAAGCAGGATGGGTGTAAAATTGAATTCTGCTCTCAGTCTGGGATTTAACTGTCTAGTTCAGTTTTTCGTTAGTAATCTAAAATAATACTGAACAAGGTCATTTTCAAACCACAAGAAACTTTCTTTTGTCAGACAAAAGAAAGTTAAGTACTTACCATAATGACAGATCTGTGTTGCCTGCCTCTGTCCCTCCTCAATTTATGGATTACCAGCATACCAGTCAGATTTTTGCAGAATGTCCAGATTTTTGACTCGTGTTTTTGGAATTTTTCTCATAAAATGTATGTTTTTCTGGCAAATCATTGAGGATTGATGTCACTAAATAATGACATACATTTGAGTTTATGACTTCATATCCTTCAGAAAATGCATGCTAACATAAATCCTGTTATTCTAACAACTTTCTAAGTTTATAAAAGGAGTACTTAAAATCTGCCCCTATTTTTGGCCCTCCATTATTTTATGCTTTGTCCAGATTTCTTGCTCCAAGATGTTGAGAGATACGGTTGCCAGATCTGACTAGGATCTAATTTTGGCCACTCTTAGACTTTACAGTCAAGGCTCAGGCTCCCCTCCTTACCCACAATTCCGCTTGATAGCAGAATACCCCGAATCAAGTTTGCCCGTACCCAATAATAAACCTGTTATACTATAACCATAGTAAAGATATCAAAAAAAGACAATCATTTCTAACAGAGAGCTTCATGAGTGTATGACCAAGCCATGGAGCAGTCAGTGCAATCACTCCAGATACAATGAAAATAAACATGTAGGAGGGGAGTTGATGAAGAATGGAAGCAGACAGCACAGATCTGTCATTATGGTACCTAACTTTCATATCCAATGTTGTCTATTTTTATCAATTCCCCAACAGATGGGACAGAATTCCCAGCTATTTTAAATCTTGGGAGGTCTTATTGAAGGATATCCCTGAGAAAAGCCAAACCAAAGTAAGCTCTAAAATTGGAATGCAAATCCAACTTATAATGAGATATGAAGGTATGGATGGTCGACAAAGTAGCTGCAGCACAAATGTCATCAATTCATATTTTGGAGAAAAAGGCAGGGGATATAGCAACTGACCTGGTAGAATAAGCCTTATACGCCTTATATGACCCAGACAAAGACAATCCCTTCTCCTTGTAAACATGGGAAATACATTCAGATATCCAGAGCTACCTTGGACACTCCTTTATCCTGTTTTGCTAAGGAAAATTACTTAAACAACTGGTCAGTCTTTCTGACATTTTTAATATAATGTAAATAAAACCTAAGTTAATGATGCACATCCAGTAGGTGTAACATGCACTTCCATTTCTTGTCAGAATGGAAAGAAAACATGAGGTTGACAGGCTGGTTGAGTGATGACTCAGAAGCCATCTTATGGACAAAGGATAGGTTTGCTCTCTGGACTCTATCATTGTGGAATACCAAATAAGGGACTTTACAGGAAAGAGCATAGCATTCTGAAACTCTTCTTGCAGAAGTAATTGCCTCTTTTCTAAGGTCAAGAAGAAAGTGTAAATTTTTATCTTGGTTAGATTAAGCAAACAATTATCCCTTCCAGGGTGTGTGTTAAGTTAGGAAATGAAGCCCACTTGGTGATGCTGGTCCTCTACACCCCTGGAAGGGTATTATTTCTCAATAATACACACCCTGGAGGGCACTGTGCTTAAAAAATACAAAACAATTTAACATCTCAGTTTTTTATTGGTATATACTTTTTGATGTAAAATAGTAATTGTTGGAAGAAATATTCCACATCCAAAATAAGTTTTGTAATTATTTAATGTCTGTTGTAAATATATGTGTGTATGTATGTATGTATGTATGTGTACTGTGTACACACACACACACACACACACACACACACACACACACACACACACACACACACACACACACACACACACACATATATATATATATATATATATATATATATATATATATATATATATATATAGTACCCACACACACACACACAACAGTACTAAGGTACTGCATCCTTACAACTTGAACTATCACTAGTATGGGTAGTTAAGGGCAATTTACTGAGGGTATCCAAAGAAAGTATCTGCTCCGGTTATTGCCAGTGGGAGAAAATGGAGAAGTTTGGAAGCTGTAATAAAATGAACATTAGCACTTGGGAAGTGAAGTGACTGCACATGTGGAAGACTAGGCTGTGATACAATGCATACAAATTACCTGCCTTTGTCGTGCTGTAGGTCAGCTCACCTACAAGAAAAATCAATGAATTACACTGAAGAGCCACTCACACTGAGCAGTATGGTGCTGGAAGAAGACTGTCTTCACTCTATGACTAAGATATCTTCAGAACAAAAGGAAGAGGATACTGTTAAGGGTCTTGACACTGCTTGGAAGACAGGATAAACTGGTTAATTGCATCATGTTCCACTGGAATAGGATTAGTTGATGAGGGTTAATCAGTTGTTATTTAAACTGAAACTGAGGCAGTGTTCAGAGCAAGACTGCATAAATGTGGGGGAAAGGAAATATCTTCCCTAATCCCTAAGGTCATTTGATCTCAAAAACACAATGTAAAGGTGGGAAGATGGCTACACACTGATCAACAGCATAACTTCAGCTCTCCCAGTGTGAAAATAGAAAATGTGAAAAAGGAGTGCCACTGAACATGTTTTTTTTTAGTAAAATTCAGTTACTGGCTAGTAAATACACTACCTGGATGCCAGCAAAGAAGAACTTGGGAAAACCTGTAGGAAAATCAACCAGAAAAGATGAAAAGAAAACACTGTCTGGGAAGGATTCTGCAGCTGTTCAGCAAAAAACAGTTCAACCTTCAGCTTTGGTTCAAGAGATGGCGTCCAGTAATTTAGAAGAAAAAAATAAATGTACTACAAGTAGGTAATTAAAATGAATGAAATATTAAAAAAAATATAAATTCAAACAACAAAAGGCTGGAAGAAATATGAATTGAAAAAAAACTGCAAAAATCAGAGGTTGATGTGAAGAAAAAGCTGTCTGTATATGAAGTTTCTCAAGAAGAACTGTTTAGAAAAATAGTATTAGAAGAAAGAGCACTCGGAGAAGACCTGAGACTTTCTGCTATACCAGAAAAACTGGAAAGAACAGACTGTATTAATTTTATGAAAGTACAGATAAGCAACTGGACTTATTCTACTGCAGGACTTGTTAACTGAAAGGGCACATTCAGTGCATGCCCCAAAACTGGCCACGAGAAAGCGCCATGACCCATACTAGTAAATATGCAATCATACCAACAGAAACAGCTGATCCTGACAAAACTGTGGCAGAAGGGCAAAATATTAAAAATTCGTGACAGTAGAGTGTTTGTTGAAAATGATTATTCACTGCACAGCATACAGAAAAGAAGCTAATTTATCCCAGCAATGTTGAGCGGCAAATGTGAGCTGCAAGCTGCTGTATCCACCTGTATTCAAAGTGTTTTTTTTTCCTGAAGAATCAGTAATTTTTTTGATGCAGGACAGGTTAAGGAGGAAATAAAAAGTTTATCCACCAAAAAGTGAGTCAGCAAGCATAAGGGGACTCGCTCCCCCATCTTTTGATGGTAAAGTTAATAGAGAGACTTTGCCAGTGAAACCTTTTCCAGTGTTCCAAAGGAAAATGCTTGAGAGAGAGAAAAAACACCGGAGTTGACTAGAAGAATCAACAGTACCTTAGACTTGAATCAGAGTTCATTGTTGGGAGATGGGCATGAAAAGAACAAAGACCAGCAGCTCTGAAATTAGTGAATAAATGCATCTTATCAGATTTGTGAAATACGATTTTGTAAGAAAAAGTGGCTGAAAAACACTGGACATTTGTTGAATTTGTTAAACTTCTGGGTGGACTGTAAAGCATATATGTACTCCACTTTATATCATTAATGTTTAGAAGGACACTAAAGGAGAAAAACTAAGTAAAACAATTTTTGTTCTTATTACTATTTGTATAAAACAGTTTGTGATATAGCCTGCATATTATATACAGTAAAACAGTTTTGTGTAGTGTGCAATCAGGAATTTTAAATGTGGTGGTGGTGGGGGGGTCTTTTCGATTACTCCATGCGTTGAAGATATTAAATAAACAAATACTTTTTTAGTTGTAGGAAATGCAGGTTTTACAGTATAACAAGAGAAAAAAGGCTGGACAAAAGCAAATTTAATGTTTGTATGCTTTGATCTTGGGCTGCTGGGGAAGGGGTATGACATAAAAGTGCAATGATTATATGTATAATTATGACATTTACAAGGGTGAATGTCTAGATTACTACCTTTGGCTTCAGTTGCAAACAGGTGTATTTGTAGGCATGTAGGCTTTAAAAATAAGAAAAATGATGAATACCATGAAAATGCTAAGCTTCTTACAAATGCAAAGATATTAGCTTGTTTGTTTTCCACTGGCAAATATTCAGTGGAATTGAGATGTTTGCAGTTGAGGACAGCTGTGCATTTTTATCTAAGTGAAATTTGCAAAGACTAATTGCGGAGTACATTTCCATATAAATAACCTGTCTGCAGGTGCAAGCAGTTAATCTTGAAAATTTTGAATATTCTTTGCTGAGGGAAATGCAAAATTTAAAGGTATAGTAGTAAGCAGTTCAGTGAAAAAATTAAATATGGAATTATGGGAAGTGAATAAGAGGTAATAGCCTCCCTAGCAGCCTTTAATACTTTAATGCAGTTAATAGAACACTGTAATTTTTTTTTAAAATAGCCAATGCACTTTGTTGAGGGCCAAAAATTAATGTTTTCTCTAAGCATACACATTATTTTTTATATATGGGAGGGGAAGAGAGATAAGAAAAGACCAGACAGCAATAAGTGTAAGTGGGAGCACAAACTGTAGCATGTGCTTTAGCATGGGTAACTTTAATGTTAGGTTACATAATGCCTGTAGGTGCAGCTGTCTATTTGGGCCAATTGTTCCTTTCTGGATGGTCAAACCATGTTTTGAAAATGTACGTAGTTTTGTGTTTGTTTCAAGTGATTAGGGGATGTGTGTGTGTTTATTTAGTTTTTTGAGGGATTTCATTAAAACAAAACATCTTAAAATGTGACATAGGTTCTGTGACTCCCATGCACTGGCCCAGTAATCAAGGAGCCTCAATCCTCACCACTAGCACCAGTGAGGGGCGTGCACACTGGGAAGGATAACAAGAACACACACAGTAAAGTACAATTTCCCTTAAGAGCACACAGAGATCACAGTCAATCTGGGACTGGTTTCTCCCTTTCCCTCCAGATCCCCAATAAGACTCCTCACTGGCACAGCTATAGGGTCCAGGTTCCAGCCGAGTAGTGAAGTCAAAACCTCCAGTACCCTCTCTGTCCAACCAGTGCTTCGTGTCCCTTCCCAAGCAGCTGACACACACACACTCTGAGATTTGAGTTATATACAACCACACAGACACTCCTGGGGAAGGCTGGCACAGGTTCTCCAGCTATGCCGTTTTCTGCCAAGGCTATAAGGTAGTAATCCACTGCCACCAACTACTCTTATCAACTATTATACAGGTCCTTACTAAAGGGTGACCAATTTCACTGTGTAATATTACTGTTATCCGAACAGTAAGTGTAACCCAGGGCTAAGGCTATTGGAGTGGCTTATACAGCATCACTAAATACATGCAATGTACTCTAAGAGTATAAATTATCTCTGTACTAAACAACCACAGTTGAAAGGTTTAAAATATTTAATAACAAATAAAAACACAAGACAATACTCAATTCAACACAGTGCTAATCAAGAGTTCAGAAATCACAGGAAAATGCTTTAAAATAATACTGTAGAATAGTCTGACATAAATATAGAAAACAGCTAGACTAATCTGGCTATTTCTATCTATCTCTAAGAGAAATCACTGTTCTACATAAATATCTTACTTACAGAGCAAGCAAGTGCTGGTGAGTTGATCTGCTCAGGTTCAGACAAAATCCAAAAATGTTCTTTCTGTTCTTAAATTGATAACACAGTACTGCTGAGTGATTTCAGATTACATCATTCTTAACAGTTCTGATTTACTTTCCCAGGCTCACAGAAACTAAAATTTTACATTTCTTTTTGTAATCTCCACCTGCAGGAAGCTACAGCAATAAAAGTCATTTTACAAGTAATACCTTGGTAATTATCTCCTGTTCTAAGACAATAGAAAGAATTCCTTAGTCCAGACATCCTGTCTCCGAGCTTGAGATCAGTCATACTATGCTTGACTTATCAGCTTTCTTCCAGCAGAGTGCACTGTGGTTACATTTTTGAAGCTCAGAACATACAAAACAGTTTTCTTACATCTGTAAAACAGCCTGTGAATTACATTAATATTTACAAATGACATAGAATTATTTAGAAAATTCTATCTAGCTAGGCTGGCAGCCTTCACATATCCCCCCCCCGAGAACTCAAGCTAGTTTTTCAAGTGAACATAAACGTTGCTTGAGAGGGTTACGTCTATCGGAGTATACCCTACCCCATTCCCTGTCTTGAGAGCCCATCTGCGTGGGCGTTGCTAACCCCACTGCAGTGCTGCATTGACATATATGCTGAAGAAATCTGGCTAAGTACAACCACCCACCCCATGCTTCGAAGCACCTACCTGCACAACAAATTCTTTCCTGTAATCTGGACTGGCTAACACAGGGAGTCCTCCCAAAGCTTCTTTAAGCTTATGGAATGCCTGCTCAAATGCTGAGGTGCACACTACCTTATCTGGCCTGTTTTTCCTTGTCAGGTCTATGAAGGGGGCAGCTATGGTACTATAACTGGGGACAAACTTTCTGTACTACCCTTTTGTCCCTAAGAATGCCCTCACCTGCTTTTTGGTAACAGGTTGCAGACCATGCCTGAATGGCTTCCACTTTGGCAGGTTCTGGCCTGATCTTACCACTCCCCACTCTATGTCCCAGGTAGGAGACCCACCTGCCATCTGCCTGGCTTAATGGTCAACTCTGCCCTCTTTAGTCTGCCCAGCACCTCCCTGACATGTTGAAGGTGCTCTGGCCAGGAATGGCTGTAGATGACAATATCATCTAGGTAAGCACGGGCAAACCCTCCTGCTCCTGCTAGGATATGATCTACCAGCCTCTGGAAAGATGCTGGGGCACTTTTCATCCCAAAGGGCATCTTTGTGAACATATATACAAGCCAAAATGAGTCACAAAGGCTGACCTCTCTCTAGCACTGGGAGTCAAGGGTGTCTGCCAGTAACCCTTGGAAAGATCAACGGTGGTAAGATACTTAGCCCCACCCAGCTGCTCTAGGGCTTCATCTGACCTAGACATGGGGTAACCATCTAGCTCTGTGTGACTATTTAATTTCCTGTAGTCCATGCAGAACCTGGTGCTGCCATCTTTCTTTGACATCTGCACCACTGGGGAGGCCCAGAGACTGTTGGACTCTTGAATTACCCTAGTTCCAACATTTCCTGTATCTCCTCCCTCAGAGACTGTTTCTCTCAGGCACCCTATAAGGGGCCTGCCTAATAGGCCTTTGGGGCCCTGTATCCACCTGGTACTGCACCAGGTGGGTGCACCCTGGTTTCCACATTGACCATGTCACCAAACTCCTGTAACAATGCTCGGATTTCTCAAACCTGGGTAGGAGATAGCTGCTGGGACATTGCTACCCCTTCCACTAAGGTGTCAGTCTGAGCCTCACTGAGGAGATCAATCACCAGATCTCCCTCAGACTCCTCCTGCAATCCACTGCAAATGCTCAGCACAAGCCCCCCATCATGGTGAGGTTTCATCATGTTAACTTGGTACAATTTGTGCCCCTGCCTCCTGCCTATCAGTTCCACCATGTAGTTAATATCACTTACCTTTCTTACCACCTTTTAGGGTCCCTCCCAAACTGCTTGCAGCTTGTTGTGTCTGACAGGAATGAGAACCATCACCTGCTGCCCTACAGCCTACTCACTAGCCCGAGCATTCCTGTCATACCAGGCCTTTTTCTGTTGCTGGGCTTCTGCCAGGTTCTCCTGGGCCAAGCCCATGGAGTTCCCGGAGCCTTGTCCTGATGTTTAGAAGATATGCCACAACAGACTCCTTGTGAGATTCACACTCACCTTCCCACTCATCTCAAATTAAATCTAGAGGCCCCCTCATCCTATGCCCATACAACAAATCAAAGAGGAAAAGCCTGTGGATTCCTGGGGAACCTCTCTGTAAGCAAACAAAGATGGGGCAAATATTTGTCCCAATCCCTCTTAAACTGGTCTGCAAATACCCCTAGCATGGATTTGATTGTAGAGTTTAACCTCTCAACAAGACCATTAGTCTGGGGATGGTAGAGGGTGGTCTTTAGGTGCTTCACCTCACAGTACTTCCACAACCAAGACAGCAGGTCTGACATGACATTGGCACCTCTGTCAGTCAGTATTTCTTTTGAGAAACCTACCCTGCTGAAAATCTCTAACAAAGCATTTGCCACATTTTCTACCTCAATGGAGGGCAAAGCCACTGCTTCAGGGTATCTTGTAGCATAAAAGAAGAGGCAACACCACAGCTCGTTGAAATAGTTTAATAGACAAAATCCAAACAGTGAACACTTTCACGTTTCAAAGAACGTTTCATCAGACTCTCTAAGAGAAATCACTGTTCTAAATAAATATCTTACTTACAGAGCAAGCAAGTGCTGGTGAGTTGATGTGTTCAGGTTCAGACAAAATCCAAAAATGCTCTTCTTTCTTTCTGTCCTTAAACTGATAACACAGTACTGCTGAGTCATTTCAGATTACATCATTCTTAACAATTCTGATTTAGTTTCCCAGGCTCACAGAAACTCAAAATTTACATTTCTTTTTGCAATCACCACCTGCAGAAAACCACAGCAGTAAAAGACATTTTTACATGTAAAACCTTAGTAATTATCTCCTGTCCTAAGATAATAGAAATAATTCCTTAGTCCAGACATCCTGTCTCCGAGCTTGAGATCAAACAGTCATACAATACTTGACTTATCAGCTTTCTTCCAGCAGAGTGCACTGTGGTTACCTTTTTGAAGCTCAAAACATATAAAACAGTTTTCCTACATTTGTAAAACAGCCTGTGGATTACATTAATATTTACAAATGACATATAATTAGTTACAAAATTCTATCTAGCTAGGCTGGCAGCCTTCACAGGTTCAAATGGACATGAGAAGAAAAAAAATGTACAAATCATCAGCCTGCCAAACATTAGTATATGCATGTAACAAAAAAGCTTAAAATACACAATAGAAAAACTGTCATGTATAATACATGGAAATAATAGCTTTTTATCATGATGGCTATGTTGTCCATATTATCCTGGAACATGAATGGCTCAGGTATAAGTAAAAGGAAAGTATACTGAATTATATTAAGAAATGCAGAGTACAAATAGCAATGCTACATTATACATATCTGGAAAGAAATAAGCATGATGTGAATTTGACAAAGACAGAATTTCAGAATGGATATTCAGCAGAATATCAGGGACAGAAGAAAATGAGAATTGATTATTCTAATTGCTACAGGAATTCCTGTAGTGATATATGAGGGGGAAAAAGGCAAAACTGTAGATTGGTGAAAGTAAGGGGCTACTGGCCAAGGAGGAGGATTACAATGGCATGTATTTATATTCCACAGAAAATGGCTATTATGGAGCTTAAGACATTTTTGTAAGAAATAATCTGCTTTCAGCAGGGAATATTACTTCTAGGTGGGGACTGGAATTTGATTTGCAGTAGTGAGGATGTATCTGGAACCTAGAAATAACAAAACAGGGTAGATCTCTGAAGAAATTTATGAAAATATTTATATGGAATATGTGAATTCAGTACTGGGAACCTGGACAGAATTTATATACTATTCCCCAAGGTACAATAACTGGGCTGAAGTAGACAGAAATTGTATTTCACAGGAACATGTGCATTTAATTGAAAGCTTCAACACACATCCAATAACGACTTCTAATCATGCACTAGTAGAAACTAAGATGAAAATGCAGGGTAATGAAGTAAAAATAAGACACTAGTGCTTTCCCACTTACCTGTTAAAAAGAGAGGAACTTAAGGAATGGGTAGTGGAAATTGAGAATTATCAGGGAAGATAGAAATATCCTCAGAAGTTATAGCTAGTGACTGGGTCACAATGAAAATGGAGCTTAAAGCAGGGTTGAAATAGACACGGTTAAGAAGTAATAGAAATTACCTAGAAGGGCTGACAAAGGTTCAAGTATTGTGGAATAAGGTGAATCTTACAGAACAAGAGGAGGAGCAAATGCAGAGTCCTAAAGAGAAAATAAGGAAGTATTTGGATAATATGGATGAGTTTAGACAGATTGCAGTTAATCAACTATTTTTTGAACTCCTGAGTACAAAACTTTTAGCACAATGACTTAGGCAACAGTATGTTGAAAAGGTTGTTGCCAAATTTAGGGAACCTATAACAAGAAAAATAAACAGAGATTCTATAGAGATTTTAGACATAAATCTGTATAAAACAGAGATGTGTGGAAATAAAGAGTACAAATGGAAATTTTTATGGGAAACTTAATTATACCAAGGTTAGAGGCAGATGAGGCTCGACAACTAACAGTTAAGATAGGAGGTGATGACACAAAACATTGATGTATAGTCAATCTTCAGGAAAGTGTATTACTGTGGATGTCTGGAAATTAGGAGGGAGTAAAGTGATAAAGATCTTGATGTTTTAACAGTATTTTAAAAAGAAGGGAAGCACTAACATCTTGGATTTCAAAGACCCTTCTGACCTAACTTCATATAGACCCATTTCAATTTTACACCATGATTATAAAGTGTTTATGTCTGTTCTAGCTGAAAATATGGCAAAGGTATTGTCAAAATTGATATGGATTAGTGTGGTTTTGTGGAGGGTGAGGCAAACATTTGACAACATTAGTAGAACAATGATGATCCAGAGGGAAGTAGAATGTAAGACAATACCTGTATTGTTGGGTCTTGATGCAGAGAAAGCATTTGACAGAGTAAGCTGGGATTTTATGAGTAGGGCATTGTACGCATTTGCATTCCCTAATACAATAACAAGCTTAATTAAAAGAATATATGAAGAATCGGAGGCAAGAGTTAAAGTGGGAAAGTTCTTCTCATATAAGCTGTGTTTGAATAGAGGAACCAGTCAGTGTCCTCTTTCCCCCTTTATTTGCTTTAGATTTAGAGCCATTGACAAAGACAATAAGGGACTCAGAAATACAGATTTAATTGGTATGGTAATCAAGAAAAGTTGGCTTTATTTGCAGATGATATTATTTTGTACCTGATAAAACCAGAAAAGGACATCTTGTTGTGGAACATTTGAGACAGTTTCAGAATATAACAACAGACATAAATTATGTGCCCACATATGAATAGGTTCAGCAATACCCATACTTATAGGGACATGATAAGATGAAGCATTAATAAATATGGATTAAAATGGCTTCTGTTATGGCAGTTAAGGACATACGGAAAGAGACTTAAAATATAATAAAAAAATTGAGAAACTGGAAAACCTTATTTATGGGTATGGGTAGTAAGATACAAGCAGTGAAAAGGTTCTTAATCTTTTAGTCTTGTATATGGGTCAGGCATATGTTTAGCAACTTGAGGAGAAGTTGTGGACAATACTTAATAAAGAATTGAAGGAATTTAGTTGTGAGGGAAAGAGGGCAAGAGTTAAGTGGGATAAGTTAATCCTTCCAATATAACAAGGTGGTTTAGATTTACCAGATTTGAAGGGATATTTTAGAACTACACAGTTAAGGCTCATATATGTAACAAAAGCAGAAGGCCATAATTCATAGTGGAAAGGCATGATGATGAAGTAGGGGGCAAGTTCAAATACTAGGGAGAGACAGAGTGGGTATTTGGATGCAGATCCTAAAGGAGGATAACAATAACCATAAAGAATGGTATACTCATAAAGTAGCAGAAGGTATTTTATGAACTAAGCCAATACAAGAATGGAGAAAGGAGATTTTGCCAATAGAGATAACCACAAGAAGGGGAATTAAATAGGCAAGATGGGGATGGTATTTATTGGAGAAACCTGGCAAAGGAACCAAGATATTGACAGCAAATAACTCAAGCAAGAAAGGTAATAAGAGTGGGATAAGGCCAAGAAGACATTTGAACTGCAGACTAGAGAATGCCTTCCTTACCAGGGCTCAATCTCAGAGTACAGGCAAAGATAATGGGATAGGGTAATTCTAAGTAAAAGACCTGTTCTGGTAGAGTTTTTAGTTGAATCTTGAACAGAAGCAGCTGTTACAAATGTGTAAATTATATGGCATACAAAGTATTGCATGACAACTCTAAGAATAAGAGTGGGTTAGAAAAGATTGGAAAGAGACGGGACAAGCAATTTACAAGAAAATAATGGGAAGACATATGTATGGCTCACAAATATGCAGCCAAGTCCATAAAGTGTAGGATCTTTGCTTATAAGGGAGTGGAGAACATCTAAAACCAAAGTTAATAAAGGATCAATGTTTTGTGAGGTGGCCCATAGCACAAATCTCTTCCATTTACTATGGTAAGTCTTGTGGGAAGACTCTTTCTTGAAGGGTGTTTAAAATCCTGACTCCCTCTGAAGAAAATTATTTTTTGGCCATTACAAGAATGGGAGAAACCATGTGGTTAGTTTCAAGCTGTGAAAATCCGGGTAAGGCTTCCCAGACGAGTGTGAGACAAGATCCTGTTCTGGATCCAGAATCTGGAGGGGGGGATTCCATGAGATGAGGCCTGAAAGGGGAAAACTTTTAGTTATGTACTCACCATAACTTCAGATGTTTGGGATCCATCTCGCCTACATTCTGACTGATGGGTTGAGCGAGCCTCCTCCTCGCTCCTCGGGCACGCTTATGCCAAAGAGCGAAGTCTCTTACTGGCTGAGCTTACCATATCCCAGGATGCACCACTACCAGTCCCCCAGATCTAGTTTGTCCGCATACATGCACACATGCACACCCTGCTTATATAACATAGTCAGATGAAACAAGATAAACAGTAGAACTCAAAACCGTTCAATCTCTTCTGATCTCCAAGGCAGGGGAAGGAGGGTGATTAGGAATGTGCGAGATGGATCCCAAACATCTGAAGTTATGGTGAGTACATAACTAAAAGATGTTATGTGATCATGGGACAGCCCCTAGCACCTGAATCCTGGGTGGCTCACTGGAAAACACTCCTGAGTACCGTGGAACCAAATGAAGCTAGATGCCACATCCAATTTGTAGTGGGATTGGACCAAGTAATGAAAAGCTATAGAAGTAGCCATAGCTCTGGTAGAATGAGCCTTGATAGATGTTGTAAGTTGCTTATTCGAAGAATAAGCCTGAGTTATGCAATCTCTGATCCATTTTGAGATAGTAGCTTTTGTGATGGTTTGGCCCAGTTTATTATCTGAGAAGGACACAAACAACTGGTCTGACTGAGTCCTGTCTAAATAGAAGCGTAATTGCCTGTGAACATCCAATTTATGAAGAGTGTATTCTGCTTCATTGGAGAATTTTGGGAAGAAAACTGGTAGCTCTAGAGATTGTTGGAGGCAGAAACTAGAACAGACCTTTGGGACAAAGGATGGATTAGGCCTAAGTGATACTCTATCCTTGTGGAAAATCATGGCTTAATAGACAGGGCTTGAAGCTCTGAAACTCTTCTTGCAGTAATTGCAACTAAGAAGGCAGTTTTCCAAGACAGATATTTAGCACCAAATCAAGATCCGGAGGATCCATGGATTAGTTGGACTTTAATAGTTGAGACAGAAGATCCCTGATTAAACAGGGATGTTAAGAATTTCAAGACCTCTGGGACAGGAGCAGTGATAGGGTCTAAGCCCTTGAGTTGAGCCCAGATAGCAAACCTCTTCCACTTACTAAGGTACAATTTGTTAGTGGTGGTCTAGTGTGTGCCTTCTAACTAAAGTCGGAAGTGGAGGAGTCAATTTCAAAGATTACTGATGCCGATGTCCCGACTGATGGATTAGCAAGTCCGAATTAGGTCTAAAGTCAGTACGGGCAATCAGTATCATTGAAGACCCCAGTTGAGAAGCTTTTGAATAACTCTGGGAAGAAGCGGAATTGGAGGAAAGGCATAAAGTAGCCCTGTTGGCCAAGGTTGTGCTAGAGCATCCATGGCTGGTACTCCCTGATGTGGGATCAAGGAGAAGAACCTTTGGCACTTGGTGTTTAGTGGAGTTGCAAATAGGTCCCCATCTCCTGAAAACCTGAGCTGCTACTGTGTGGTTTAGAGACCACTCGTGAGGAGAGAGAATTGTTCTGCTCAATTTGTCTGCCAATATATTTGACTTTCTTGGTAGCTACAGCCCATTCCCACACTCTCATGGCCTCTCTGCAAAGGGGGTATGATCTGGTCCCTCCTTGTTTGTTCAGATACCAAACCACCGACATGTTGTCTGTGTGGATGGCGATGATGCCCTGAGGAAGAAACTTGTGTAAGGCTTGTAGGGATAGAAGTACAGCCCTCATCTCCAACACGCTGATGTGGAGAAGAGCTGCCTGGAAGCCAGGAGCCCTGAACTAGCCTGCCCAGACAATGCCCCCACCCTATCTGGGAGGCATCTGTCGCCAGGGTAACCACTGGAGAGGGAGAACAAAGGGTTTTCCTTGATCCAAATTGGATGTCTGAAGCCACCAGCGAAAGGTCCTTTGCATATTTCCGTAATCATGATGTGATGATTGAGGGAAGATCCTGAAAAGACCATTGAGTTGACAATAGCCACTGAAGAATCCTCATGTGTAATCTTGCCAGAGGAACTAAAAGAACCGTGGCAGACATTGAGCCTAAAACTTGTAGAACCATCCTGGCTGGGGATCAGAGCTTGAACTTGGCCCTGTAAAGTTTGGATCCTTTCGCAGGAAGAAAGACGCCAAGATCAATCTTGAGTCTATCTCTGCTCCTATAAACTTTATAGATGGTGGCTTTGAGGTTGTCCATTAGTAGATGCCTGGTGGTGGCAGTCAGTAGGGAAACACTTGGAATCCAAGACTTAAACACTTGGTGAACACCCTGGGGCTGTGGTGAGACCAAAGGGCAGCGCAAAATTGGTAATGACTGACTCCCAGGCTGAAGATACCTCCTGGACGCCTGATGCATCGGTATGTGATAATAGGAGGTCTATGGAGCACATCCAAACATCCTTCTCCAACAATGGGAGAATGGATTGTAACGCGACCATTCGAATTTGTTGGTTCAGTCTGCTGAGATCCAATATTGGTCTCAGGTCCCCTGTCTTTTGGCACTAAAAAGAACCTGGAGTAATTTCCTGATCCGATCTGGTCTGTGGGGACCTAGCAGCTTTAAAGCTTAAGCGGCTGGCATTTCCTTTTGACTGGGTGGTGGGTCCGGGATTCTTTTGGACGGGGGGGGCGAGTATGTGAATGGGATGGTGTAACCTCCGGCAATGATCCGGCACCCATCTGTCCTGAGTGATTGACTCCCAGGCTTGCACAGCCGGGCAATCCCTCATGACGGTGGGAGGCTGAAGAGCCACGAAAGGACGGTCTCCAGAATCTCCTGAAAAATTTCCCCGCCCTCTGCCTCTGGAAGGAATCTTCCTGCTGTTGGGAGAAAACTTAGATTTTGCGGAACCACATTTTCCCTCCTTTAGCCTTGGGGTAAGGGAGTGGAATAACGGGCACCTACGGCAGATAAAGTTTTTCCCTCCTGCTCACAGCGGGTAAGGGTGTCTTTAACCTTGGGTCCAAACAATGAGGACCCATCAAAGGGAGCCCCGCTAAGGAAGACTTGAAGGCCTCCAATTGACATGAGCGGAGCCAGGCTTGTCTCCGCCGCATAGGAAATGAGCCTCATGGACGAGTTAGAAATTGACGTAAGGATAGCCAACTGAGAGCTAACCGACTGGGCTAGCTGAATCTGACAACTCCTTGACCAGATCCCTCTGAAGCCTGGTAAATTCAGAGACCTTAAAGTAAAGGCCGCTGAAGTCAGGGTGCTCCCGTACCTGTCCATACTCCTAGACTCCTTATTAGGAGGATGGACGCTGAAGCCTCTGCCACGCCCTGTTGTGTAGCAGATGCCACCACCATGGCATCTACAGCCACTCCTTTAGTGAGGAACTCCTTCTCGGGAGCAGACAAAAATTTATTTGGACGAGAAGGGACTGGTTCCACGGTATCTGGATAACCCACGCCTTCCCCTTGACAAACTAAATCCAGAAGCTCGCGGCTGGGCTGAGACACCCAGGAGGCGGAGGGCTGAGCCCCAAAGGCCTTGAGGAGCACTGACTCGCCAGCAGAGGGATATCCAGCCGCCTCGTTGTTTGAGGATCTCTAAGATGTCTGCAAATGAGACATCATCCGAGGACGACTGGGACCCTCTGCATCATCCAGATCAGTGTCTGATGTAATAGACTCGGGAGTCCACGTGCTTCCTCTTGCACGATCTCTTCCTTGGGGTTCCTCAAGACAACAAGAACCCTCAGGAGGTAACCTCAGGCCCCGGGCTCCGCTGACTACGGACAGGAACTGCCAAAGACCCAGTCTCCACGCCCAGGAAGGTGCTGTAAAGCGGAGAGATGGCCAAGAGGACTTGGCCAAGGCACTCCTCATGGCTCTGAAAGCCAGACCCCAGAATCCTGGGAGTGTCCGTCCCCAGAGCCGTGATAGCCAACGGAAGTCCCCGAGCGCGCACCGGGGAGGCTCGAACCGAAAGCATAGGCCCCAAACATCACCCCGGTCCAGCCAAACTCGACTCAAGGCCCGGTTGGAGTAAGGGTCGGAGCCGACCCTGATATCTCCACGACAGCACCTGCTCGCAGTCGGAGGAGGAATGGCAATGGGGTGGGCAGGTCATCGGGAAGCCAACTGGGTCGGAACAAACAAATTTTGGAAGACTGGGGACTGGAACAGTCTTTGGAGCACCCTGTCTATATCAGAATCTGACATCCTCAAGACCGAGAGGAAACAGAACGGGTTCGAGATGGCCTCTCCAACGCCCCAAAGGACTAGGGGACTGGCTCCGGACTACGACAACCATCGGGCGCCGGCGAATACACACACCAGATTCCATCGGAGGTGGACTTCGCCGAGGAGGTGGCAACCTTTGTCGGCTCCGAGCAGTGGAGCCGGCGGACCCGCCTCGATGCCCCAGCCCAAGTCCTTGGAGCCGGCGAGAGGCCTGCCTTTGTTTCTTAGCGATCGGATCCGACGGACTGGTCGGAGCCGTTGGCCGGAGAAGGAGAGGATGCCAAAGCTTCTTCGAAGAAGGTTTAATTAATCCTTCAGAATTAATTTATTTTTCCTCTCCTGGAGGACCCTTGAGGAAAAAGCGTGACATACACTACATGATTCCTGTAAATGTTTTGCCCTAAGCAATACACACAGAGCAAAGTGATCGTCCGTGATGGACATTTTGAAGCTACATTTTACACATTTCTTAAAGCCCAAGGCCTAGGATTCTGAGACATTATAGAAAATTTCAGAAAACTAACTGGAAGAAACACTGGTGACACACCTAGAATAGGCTTACAGTTATCACTGCAATACTCTGTAGTCAAAACACAGCACAAACTCTGTAAATGGAATAATTTCTCTACTAGTTCTTCTTAAAGAAGAGAAATATAAATGATCCAAACAGAACCAAGTCACCTACAAATAAAAAGACCGGAAAGGCCTTTCCAGACAAGAGGTACTCCTAGTCCACACTCACAACACAAGAATTCACCAAGTGAATTTTGTCAAACGACTCTAAACACAAGAATAGCTGTTAAAACAGCTTTTTGTTGAGAATGAAGAAAATCCTGACAGAAAAACTAGTGAAATAATCACTACTTAACTCAGCCAGCTCGAGACCACGTCTTCACTTGTTAGCGGCAAACGAGATCTGGGGGACTGGTAGTGGTGCATCCTGGGATATGGTAAGCTCAGCCAGTAAGAGACTTCGCTCTTTGGCATAAGTCGGAGCCGAGGGATCGGCTCCGAACCCATCAGTCAGAATGTAGGCGAGATAGGATCACATAACATCAAATCTTTCGGGGTCAAAAGGGGGTTATGAGGATGACAGCAGCATTGCAGTTTATTGCTTTCTGTTTGTGGAGATTAGAGGTAAGAATAGGAGAGCATGGGGAAGGCTTTGAGGTCCCTGCTGGGATACAGCAACCCCCTGTGTCTGTCCCTGCGGAGGGATCATGGCAAAGTAATTGTTGCCTTTGGTATTGTAAAGGGAGGCAAAATTACTGCAGCAAGAATGTCACAGCAACTGATGATCTCATTGGCTATCACTGGATTGAGGGGCCACTCATGAGGAATGAGAAGGGATCTGCTGAGTCTGTTTGCAAGACAAATGACAGCGCCCAGGATGCATGCTACTATGAGAAAGTGGTGCAAGGTCATCACCCATTGCCAAACGCTCATCGATTCCCATCAAAAATGGTAGGATCTGGTTCCTCTTTGCTTGATATACCAAAAGACAGTCATATTGTCTGTATGGATAGAAATCACAACTAGATAGAGGAAGGTAATCCTGATGTTTCTGCAACAGGAGAAGGACAGCCCTCCATTCCAGGACACTGATGTAAATATTGGCCTCTGTGTCCATCCACAGACCTTGGACCATTCTCCCATTGTAATGCCCCCTCACCTTAGGGAGAAGGCATCTGTGACAATGACAACCTCTGGGGAAGGCAGAAGGACGGGTCTGTCAGAGTGAATCATCTGTGAATTCAGCCACCACCATGAATGTTTCTTATAGGCACTGGTTAGAATAACTGATTTGGAGAGAGAGAATGTTGATATGAAGACCACTATGCATGAAAAAGCCACTGTAAAATCCTCACATGGTAGTGTGCAAAGTATACCATTATAAATTGATGATGCCATCAACCCGACACCCTGAGAACTAAGGCCAAAAAAGAGGAGGGATTCTGGAACAAGGCTTGCCCTTCTTTTTTCAAGGTCTGAAGCCTGTCTATTTGAAGCGAAACCATGGAGTGTGTAGTGTCTAGATGAAATTTTATGAAAATAATCCTCTAAGGTGGTTGGAAATTTGACTTCTGAAGATTTATGGAGATCCCCAAGGGCTGGCAAAGCCTAAGCAAGTAGTCCCTGGTCTCTGTGAGAGAATCGATCAAGGGACCAGCTAGGGGAAACATCCAGATGTGGAAAGATGCATCCCTGGAGTCATAGGTGAGCCATTGTGATAGGTATACATTTGGTGAACACCCTAGGGGTTATGATGAAACCAAAGGGCTCTGAATTGGTAATGTCTGGCTCCTACGTGGAAGCAAAGGAACCCCCTCAACTCTTTGGCAATCTTGATGTAGAGGTAAGTGTTTTGAAGGTCCAACAAACACATCCAATCATTTTCCCTAAGACAGGGCAGAATCAACTGCACTGTGACCATTCTGAACCATGTGTTTTGTACATACATAATTAGAAAGCTGAGATCCTGAGTCTTCCTTGGAACTGAAAAATAATTTTTCTAATAAAACTCCAATCCTCCTAGATGACTCTTTTGATAGAAGCAAAGCAATCTCTTTTTTTTATTGACATGGTCTAATTGAGTGGGACATCTGGCAGTGGCTGTCTCTGTTTTGGGGGTGTTAGAAAAAAATGGTATTGAGTGACCTCTAGATATTATCTCTCTAACCCATTGTCTTGCATGATGGCCTGCCACACTGCTGGTAAAGGGAGAGATGATCCGGGACTGCTGCCGGGGTAATCAGAGGGGCAGGCCTTCAGGGATGCTCTAAAGTTGCCTGTCAGAAAATGTGGTTTTGCAGACCTTTCCAGCCTCTGGGCCTACATCCACTGAAGGCCCCCCCAACAACAGATCCTGTCAAAAGATGATTCAAACTGTTGAAGTCTGGACTTTGTAAACCAGGTTGAATGTGTTCTCTTTTGGTTCCTGACATAAGTACTTAAGGGAACCTCATACTTAACTTCAACAGCAGAAAGAGTCTTTCCATCCTGCTCACACTGCTGCATTTCTTTACTGATGGACCAAATAATGAAGATTCATCAAATGAGGCACTGGTGAAGAATGCTTTGAAGCCACCTGCAAAACAGAAATGAGACAGACATACTTGGCAAATCACTGTTACTCTGGCTCTGGCTATCCTGGCCACTCCATCCACCACATTATGATGAGGCACACGATGAGGTTGGTATTGATGGACATGACTGTCAAGGTTGTTTCCAGTTGTTTCCTCCTCTTTGATGTCAGCTAAGCTTTCAGAGTAGTTAAGGCATACTAAGACAAATCTCTCTGAGATCAATTCATATGTGTGGAGTAGTTCAGAGCCCTCAGGGCAAAAGTGCCCAAAGTGTAAACCTACTTCTCCAGTCTATTCATCACTCTAAACTCCTTGATGGTGGGGATGCACACAAGCTGAATTATTGAGCAGCTCTTTTTTGGTAGCTACTGACTCAATGAAGGAATCTACTAATGAGGATTTTGCCCAGCACTCTCTGCTGGGAAAGGACAAAGTATTTTATCCAGTTTCCTTGGAACTGCCTCACATGTATCTGGCTCCTACCATGACAAACTCATTGCTAAGCCAATTAACTTGTCAGCCAGAGGGACCACCCAGGAAATAGATCAGGAAGTAGATGTAATCAAATTGTAAGCTTCAAAAAGTACCACTTGAGAGGGGAGGATCATCAACAGGCCAAAATTGCCTCTGCTGCATAAGCTCTACAATCTTACCAAATTAGGTGTCTTTGGGTGGAAACTGTTTGGATGACTCTCTTTCAGATGTTAAAGAGTCTGCCAGGGTAACAATGTGCTTCCGTTTGCACATCCTCTTTTTTTAGTACATCAGGAGTACGATAATTTAACTCCTCAGAGGTCTCAGGCTGCTTCTGAGCAGTATCTTTGAAGATCAATGGTTAACTCAGACCCAAGGATGTTGGATGGGCAAAAGGCAGATGGAGTGGGAGACATGAGGTGGGGCTGACTTCAAGGGGACCACTCTTTAGAAATGCGATAATCCTCCTTAACACCTGAAAAACTATTCTGACCACCACTGCATCCAAGGACACCAACACAGCTGCCGGATTCATTTCCAACTTCAGAGAAACAATCAGAGCCAATGAAAGATCCCCAGAATCAAAAAAGGTGGAGGGCCTCAAGGAGGGGATTAGAACTGACAACTTAAAAGCACAGGTCTAGAACACCATGATTGGAGGTGTATGAAACAGACCCGAGGATGATGCCAAAATCTTGAGCTGGAATTGCCGACTGCCAGACTGCATCAGACTTGACAGAATCAGGATTGATTGTACAGGATCCATAAGCCCCAGAGTCAACACCAGAGGGAGTGTCATCCCCAAGACAGCAGGTCCTGGGTGGAAGGTTGGATCCAAAACCACTGGAACCAAGAAGGGGTCTAAGGAAGGAGTTAATAATGGGAGCACCAGAGCAGAACCAACTGCCATCAAAACTGCAGATGGAATAACTCCCATCTCTGTCTCTGTCTTAAGGAAACTCCGGATCAGATACTCAAAGTCAGCTTCTCATGTACTTATGTAAAACCTAATGGATTTCATCAACAACTCAGAAGGGAGTCAAGACTAGGGTGAGGTCCCTCATTTTTGGATGATCCAAGAGTCACTGTTCGCTATAGAGTAGTATCTTGAATCCAAAATCTGATCCATGGATTCTGGAGCTGATGGTGTGTAGGTTGGCATTCCTGTCACATATACCTCTATCCTCAGGGATTTCAGTGATGAGGGAAGGGGAAGAGGAGTCAGAAGACCTTTTTCTCAACTCCAGTTTCCTATACTTCAGAGTGTCATCAGATGATATTTTGGTCTTGGTGTCTGGATAAGGAGGCAAAAGCCCTTTCAAGATTTTCTTCTGTCAGCTATTGCTCTGTGCCCAAATCCACTTGTTGACAGCATAGACTTATGTCCCAAAGACTCCCCTGTCTGTGGAATAGTGGAAGACTGGATGGGAAACAGAAAATATACCCCTGGGATCCCATCTGTGTCCCTGCTGGACAGGGGAAACAGGTGCTGACTTTGAGGAACATAGGCAAATTCTTGGTTAGGCTTATAAGGGCCTCCGGGCCAATAACGTAGTATCATCCTATGAACCTATGAACCTAAATGTCATAGTCTACTATCAGATGTGGTACCCGCAAGTATACCACACAAAGATCAAAGGAATCTTGAAGAGGAATTGTGTCCACAAAAGGAGCACGTTTTAAAACTTTTTTTCTTGTCTTAATCCATTTTGGTACTACAGAAAAAAGATTGTCCAAAACAACATTCAAATACTATAAGACTTTAACGCTTTTACACTTTTACACTATATACTATAACTGTAAACAATAAGATTATAAGTCTCTAATTATCTACAATAGTCTTTTCAGAAAAACATTTTTAAGCAACACTAGATGACATGATCACTGATGAAAGGGGAAGGGAAAGAGAAAAAGTGGTTAACTCTTGAAAAGCCAAACTTCACCCTACAAAAATGCTTTTATAAGCTAGTAAATCTGAAAAATAAAATCTAAGTATGAAACTGAGAAGCAAAGAGTAATAAATGTATGAGGTGGAAGGCTTTGCTGGAAGTGTGGGAATCCATGTCTTATTGCTAAGGCAGGAAATGAGATCTGAGGTAACCATAGTAACTGATGCATTATGGGAGGGAAAATTCTTAAAGGACAACCGCACCCACAGACTCAAAAAACATGTTTATTTCATCATGGTTTGGTTTTTCCTACATTTTAACACCACTCTGGGACTATTTAGAGCTTTTTAGATATTTTTATATGCAATTTCTGACTCTGATCACATGGGGTCTGGCATCTTGAAATAATTCTGACTGTTCAGTCTGCCTCTAAGTATCCCAGAATGCATTATTTGTCTCAAAAAAATTGCATCAGATCTGCCACATTTTCCATAAAGCTCCTGTCGGTCCACTGATTTTACAGGCATTTACTGCTGTGTTATAGTCACCTACTTTTGGTTAAAATGTTATCCTTTTTCAATGACTGCTTCAAACACAAGCAGTGCAAATGCTACAGAACAGAACTGAAAAGTGCATTTTATTGCCCTTTCTTCTTAGAAAACTAACTGCTAACTTGATTTCTTTTGCGAAGGCTGAAATCTAGTTCTTCAAGGTATCTCTTCACACCTACCTTTCCTAGCTGTCAAAGAGCTAAGGGTAATTTGACCCATTATCTGCATGTGATTGACAGCTCACAGCAGGTGACCAGACTAATGTACTGTTTGTCTTGTCAGCCTTTCCTTCGTTACAGTGGAAGATTTTTTTTGTTGTACTCCCCCTGTCAAATTTAGAACCAAGCTCCATAGCACTGGGAATACTCACTGTTTTGAAAAGCATCAAATTTCCACTTACTTTTTCTTCCTGTTTGGTTAAATATCTAACAAATGATGCACTCTAAACATGAAATATTTCACAGACTTGCATGATACAGCACCCACATGCTTTTTTTAAGTGGTAATTTAAGAAAATTACAGTATTGCATACTTCTTGTAATCTGATGTAGTGTTGTCGATTAATTGTGACAGACATCTGCTTCTTATGTAAAAACATGCAATTAATGTCTTCACATGGTCATTGCAAATTTATGCTCTTAGTTTTTGCAGCTGTTACTGTGCTTCTGCCTGTAGTTTGTCACATATCAGTAGGGCTCTTCAGAAAAGTGAGATTATAGTTTGACATTTTTGCTAGGTTAAGGGTGGGCCTGGCAAGGCAGCTCTGACATCATAATGTGGGCGGTCCACTGGCTCTTCCACTGGCTCTTCTATACAGCATGCAAGTCAGGTGGGGATTACATCACTTTGGGGGAGGAAACGTCCCGGTAGCTAGAGCAAAAGCTCTGACAGATGTGATTTCAGAGCCAGCTAGAGGTCTTTCAACTTGGTTTTCAAAGTGAAAGTAAAACAGTACAGAAAGGTAGGAAGCCTAACAGGGAAAACAGTTGAGTGGATTAGTTTTTAAAGCTGCATGGGTAATTTTTCGAGGCTGTATCAACGAACAGGGACTAAAAGAGACAGCAGATTGAGCAATCTGCATTAATATCCCATTGTTGTCCTTTAAAGGGACTTGAGACTGGACCTCTAATGCTGCCGTGTTGGATCTGCTATGTGGCACAAGGGCCCACAGGTTGGGTTGTACAGACTGAATTGACAGGATCAGCCATTTACATAACTTTAGTTCTACAAACCTCATTGCATTCTTAATTAATATAAAAATAGCCTGTTAATATGAAAGTCTTTACTTAATCACTTTCTAGAATATAATCTACTGTTCAGCATTTCTATGGAGATCACATTCCTATCGATGATAAAATTCTATGTAGTGTTATATTTTGTGACTGTTCTTCTATAGAATGTGAACCAAAATACATAACCTAACAATCAAGAAAAAGGAGTTATGTACTCACTATAATGTTCCATGTTTGTAGTCGATCTCGCCCTTCATTCTTACATCCGACTCGGCCCATTACAAAGCTTGAAGTCTCTCAGTTCGCTTGTGGCTAGGTAGGTATCCCATAGTGCACGAGTAAGAATCCCCAGATCATGTTTGTTGCTGTCTAAAAAGTGATAGAAGGTATTTCCACAAGGAACAACAAAAATGAAAAGTCTCCACCCTAAGGAAGATAGATACAATCTTGTCTCCAGATCCTCCACGGATACACGGACAGGGGTAGGTGGGTGGGTTCGTAAGAATGAAGGGCGAGATGGACTATAAACATGGAACGTTATGGTGAGTACATAACTTATTTATGTTCTGTAATCCTATCTCACCTTCATTCTTACATACGGGATAGCGTCCCTAGCACCTTTTTCTCAGGTGTCTCATAGGAATATACTCCTAAGAACCATGGAACCAAAGGAGGCTCTACCCCTGGAGGCCAAATCTAATTTGTAATGAGTAATAAAGGTATGAGGGGTAACCCAAGTTGCTGCTGCACATATACTGTCAATTAGAACACTGGCTTGAAAGGCAGCAGATGTGGATATGGATCTGGTAGAATGAGCTTTAATTTTAAACGGGAGTTCTTTGCCATTAGAAGAGTAAATAAAAGACATACAATTTGAAATCCAATTTGATAATGTTATCTTAGAGACTGGCATACCTTTTCTTGTCTCAGAAAAAGATACAAACAAATGGTCTGATCTCCTAAGCTCATTGGTTCTATGTAGATAGAACCTTAACTGTCTGTTAACATCAAGTTGATGAAACTTATATTCCACTTTGTTTGAATGATTAGAAAAAAAGACTGGCAGTTCAATAGTTTGATTCATATTAGATTAGATTCATATTAGATTGAGAGCAAACCTTGGGGATGAAGGACGGATTTGTACGAAGGGAAACTCTGTCTCTATGAAAGATCAAGTAAGGAGGTTTGACTGACAGTGCTTGTAACTCTGACACTCTTCTGGTGGATGTATCATAAAATTCACCACAATCAAAATAAGCGCTTTCGTTTGGCGCCTGCCAAACTTTTTCAAACAGTTGTTACATCACTTCCTGTAGCTTAAATAGTATCTACCCGTGATGTAAGCAATAACAGTTGACTTCAAAAAAAATTAAAATTAAAACTAAGACAGTTGATAGATACAAATGTTATAAATATACGCGCTTAGGCTTCTTAGAATGGTTTTACGAAACAGACAATATACACATTTTAAAACAAGTATTTTTAAAAAACTATTACTATTACTGATCAAATATTTTATTATTATTATACTTATGAATTTTAGGTTTTGAGTCTGTGCGGACATAAAATGCTTGGTGCAACAGTATATTTTACCGATCAATGGAAGTGATAAATACAAGATATGTGCTGTTTTTATCTTTATCTTTTATCAACTGTCTTAGTTTTAATTTTATTTTTTTTTTTGAAGTCAACTATTATTGCTTAAATCACGGGTAGATACTATTTAAGCTACAGGAAGTGATGTAACAACTGTCTGAAAAAGTTTGGCGGGCGCCAAACGAAAGCGCTTATTTTGATTGTGGTGAATTTTATGATACTTGCAATTAAACTTCTTTGGTCCAGTCCGTTGTTCGCTGGTTTTTGGATTGTTTGTTGCCGCTCTTATTGTCTTCTGGTGGATGTAATGGCTACTAGAAAAATGGTCATCCATGAAAGGAACTTTAATTCACAAGAATGTTCGGGTTCAAAGGGCAGGAAAGTAAGTTTGGACAGAACAGAATTTAGATCCCAGGGAGATACAGGTTCCTGAAAGGGAGGTCTCAGCAAGGTAGTGCCTTTTAAAAATGATTTACACAATCTGTGAGCCATAAGATTAGGTTTGTGTTGTCCCAAATGGAAATTGGAGATTGCTGCCAATTGAACTTTGATTTTAGCAGCAGCTGATCCCTGATGAAATAGTTCGGTTAGGAATTCTAACACCAAGGGAATGGTGGCTGTGTAAGGATCTATGTTATTTTCTTGTGCCCAAATAGAACATTTTTTCCATTTTGCTAACGTATAATTTTCTCATAGAAGGCTTGTGAGAAGACGTGAGGATATGTGTAACTGCAGGGGAGAAATCATGAAGCCTGACTAAGGATGGAAGTGGAGCAGCCACGCTGTCAAGCTGAGGGTGTGAAAACAGAGGTGGAAAGTACCTGACATGTGTGTCAGAAGGTCTGGTACTGGGTCCAGAGACCATGGATCGTTCAGAAGGTGAGGCCCGAGAAAGGGGAACCAAATCTGACGAGGCCAGTAAGGAGTGATAAGAATCATTCTGCTTCCCAAGGTCTTTGCTTTCTGGATCACTTTCGATATTAGCAGAAAGGGAGGGAAGGCATAAAGAA
Organism: Protopterus annectens; assembly: GCF_019279795.1. Classification (NCBI taxonomy): domain Eukaryota; kingdom Metazoa; phylum Chordata; order Ceratodontiformes; family Protopteridae; genus Protopterus; species Protopterus annectens. The sequence goes on from NC_056728.1 coordinate 219,633,487, forward strand.
GTCCCGAGGGCCAATTGTGAACAAGTGCATCTCTCTGTGTCTCCCCCTGGGGGGGGGGATAAGGGAGAAGTAGCTGCTGCATTTGGCGTTGACTGGGCTGGCAAACAGATCGCAGAAAGGCTGTCCCCATTTGCGGAAAATCTGTTCTGTGACTTTCTGATTCAGAGACCACTCGTGAGGCATCAAGATTGTCCTGCTGAGCTTGTCGGCTATCACACTGGTTGTCCCCAGGATATACGTTGCAACTAAAAAGCGTTATATCACCCACTGCCAAACATGAAGAGCCTCTCGACATAGGAGGTAGGATCTGGTTCCTCCTTGTTTGTTTATATACCATACCACTGACACATTGTCTGATTGGATTGCTACTGTCCCTAGAGGAAGAAAGTCGTGAAGTTCTTGCAATGCTAGTAGCACTGCTCTCATCTCTAGGACACTGATATGCAAGTGAGCCTTGTGTTCTTGCCATGTGCCTTGGACTGTCCTGCCTGGATAATGGCCCCCTCCATCCTATCTGTGAGGCATCCATGGTTAAAGTAGCAACGGGTTGGCGAGGAATGAATGGTGTCTCTATCGTTAGTTGATTGGACTGGATCCACCATCGAAGGTCCTTTTTGCAAGATTCCATTATCAAAATAGGATGAGACAGAGGCAGTTGTTGAACAGACCACTGGGAAAAGAGTAGGCATTGAAGGATTCTCATATGTAATCTGGCTAGTGGAACTAGAGTTATAGTAGAGGCCATTGTTCCTAGAAGTTTGAGCACTGTCTTTGCTTTGACTTTGTGTTGTGGAAGTAGACTGTATATCTGTTGTCTTTGACTTTGTATTCTGTCTGTAGGAAGGCGAGCCATCATGGCGACTGTGTCTATTTCTGCATCTATAAAAGTCACATATTGAGAGGGCGACAAGGCAGACTTTTCCCAATTTATAGTAATGCCTAGCTAAGTGCAGATCTGGATGGTTGAATCTCTGACCTGTAGAAGTAGGTGCCTGGTGGTGGCAGTCAGGAGCCAGTCGACCAGGTTTGGAAACACTTGTAATCCAAGATGTCTCAAGTGAGCCATTACTACCACCATGCATTTGGTGAACACCCTGGGGGGCTGTGGTGAGACCAAAGGGCAGAGCACGAAATTGGAAATGACTGGCTCCCAGCCAGAAGCGTAAATGACTCCTCGATGCTATGTCCATTTTTATGTGGTAGTATGCATATTGGAGGTCTATGGAGCACATCCCATTGTCTTTTCCTAACAGGGAGAGTATAGACTGCAGTGTTACCATTCGGAACTTGGACTTCTTCACTGATTCATTTAATTTGCTGAGATCCAAGATGGGCTTCCAGTCCCCTGTTCGTTTTGGCACTAAAAAGAATCTGGAGTAAGTTCAGAATCCTATCTGGTCTGCGGGGACGGTTTGGATGATTCTCTTTTGAAGCAACTTTTGGACTTCTACAGTTGCTTGATCCCTGTGATTGGGTGGAACATCCAGGATTTTCTTGGTGGGATGAGGGGGAAAAGAGAAGGGTATGGAGTACCTTCTGGAAATTATTCTTTGTACCCACTTGTCTTGGGTGATGTTATGCCAGGCTTCTGGATACAAAGATAAGCGACCCCCGACTGGCTCCAGAGAAGCGCAGTCGGGCCCCACTTCAGGAGTGCTGATAGGGACGCCCCCAAAAGGAATCGTGGCCACCCTGGTTTTGCAGACCCCCCCTGTCTCTAGGGTGACGTCTACCATTACTTCCTCCTCCTCTGCCTCTAAAGGAAGAATCACCTTGTGCGTCCAGGAAAAATCTGAGATTTCCTAAACCACATTTTCCCGCCTCTCTGACCTTTAGGGTATGATCTAGAAGGGACGGAAAAATGTACTCCCATGGCAGAGAGAGTTTTCCCTTTCTGCTTGCACCTGGTGAATGTATCTTTTACTTTTGGTCCAAACAGAGAGGAACCATCAAAGGGGGCGTTGGTAAATGTAGATTTGAAGGGCTACGCAAAGTTACATAAGCGCATCCAGGAGTGTTTCCTAAGGGAAACTCCTGCACCTGCTGCCCTGCTCGCTCCATCTGCTGTATAAGATATCAGCCTCATGGATGAGTTAACAATGGAGTTTAAAGTAGACAGCTGAGGAGTAACCTTCTCAGGGACTCCTTCAGATAAGGTACCTTAGAGAGTATCTCCTAGCTCCTTTAATCATCTCTTTGAAGCCTAGTAAAATGGGTGAGGTAATTCAGCGATCTGAGTGTAAAACCCACTGAAGAGAAGATATGCTTCCAGGATCTATCCATCATTCGATACTCCTTGTTTGGTGGATAGACAGATGAGGAAGTTTCTGCTACTTCCTCCTTTGTGGCTGCTGCCACCACCATGGCATCTATAGGCACACCTTTAGTCAAAAACTCTTTCTCTTTGGGGACTGAAAGAAATTTGTTGGGCCTTCTGGGGACTGGCTCCATGGCATCAGGAGTTTTCCACACCTTTCGAATGACTAAATCTAAGAGCTCATAGAAAGGTGGAGACACCCAAGAGGCTGAAGGTTGAGAACCGAAAGCCTTCAGGTACACTGACTCCTCATCATAAGGGGTGACAGTGGACCAGCCGCCTCTCCGTTTCAAGATCTCTAGGATATCTACGAAGGAGATATTATCAGAGGATGACCTAGAGGACCCTTCTGACTCCTCGAGGTCAGTGTCAGAGGTGATGGACTCATCAGGGGAGTCTACATGCTTCCTCTTCCAAGTTCTCTTCTGAGGTGACTCCCAGAAGGGTATTCTGGGGAGGTCTCGGGAGACTGGGGGCCACCCAATGGGGGTTCTTGAGGCTGCAGGTCTCTGCTGTCAAGAGAGAGAGATGGTGCTGAGACAGAGGTCGGAGCTTGAGGAGGAATAGCATGTATACCCTTGTGTGGAGCTGAAGACCTAGACAGCACGTTCCTCATCATCTCGAAGGCAGATCTCTCTGGCTCCAAGGACACCCCCGGTTCTGAGGAAGTGGAAATAGCCCTCGGCTCCAAAGCCATCGGCTCCAAGACAGATGAAGGATCCAAGCTCAACTGAACCGACACACCGAGAGGTAGGCTCGAAACTGAGGAAGTTCGGGTCCAAGCATCCCTGTCGGGGCCGACTGGTGAGCTTCGGCTCCTAGACACCAAGGACAGTGCCAAAGGTGTCAGAGCAAAACTCGGCTCCAAGACAGATAAAAGAGGTGCTGGAACTGACGGTTCCACAACAGGTGGCACCGAGAGCTCTGGCTCCGAAGGACCAACGTGGCTAGGAGGAGGAATAGAAGCAGGGAGTATGGCCTTAGACGGCTCTGGAACCAACTGGATCGGAGCCGGCAACAAATTAACTAGCACCAATGACTTCAAGAGTATAAGTTACTACTCTCTCTACGTCCTCATCGGAAAGACTCTTGGAGGATTTGGAAGACAAAGGTAGGTGATCTAGATCTCTGCAAAATTGGAGATCAGGGAGTCAGGGAGAACGGTAATAATTCTGTAGACCAGCTCCGAGGTAAGTGTTCAGTAGTTGGCTCCGAGAAACTTGAAGCCGATACTGGAGTGTCAATGTCGATAACTTTGACTGGCTCCGAGGACAGTGGAGCCGAAGAGGTAGAAGGTTTGTCCAATTTTGAAATTTTTTGTGGAGGTCCAGATAAAATAGTCAGTGTGGGAGATTGTCTCTTGGCCGACTTGACCTTCTCTTTTTTAGAAGAGGGAGACCTGGAATGTGATGATGAAGAGCTGGCTAAATCCTCCTCAAATGAAGGCTTAAGGAGACCTTTCAGGATCAATTTGTTCTTCCTTTCCTGAAGAACCCAAGAACTGAAGGAGTGACAAAAAGAACATGTCTCCTGAAGATGTATGGCTCATAGGCAGTAAACACAATTACTATGCCCGTCAGTCAGTGACATTTTTTGATAGCATTTGACGTACTTTTTAAAACCCGAAGGTTTATGATCCTTTGACTCCTTAGACATATTGACAGAAACACAAACACAGAAGGAAAAAGCAGGAAGAGAGGACAAGGTCCTCTAACTTAAAGGGGCCTAGCCCTGAAAGAAGCACTGCACACAAGGAAAAAACAAGAGAGGACTAGGTCCTCTAACTTAAACGGGCCTAGCCCTACTCAAGAACAACACACATAAAGACAAGCGAAAGGAACAGAGGACTAGGTCCTCTAACTTAAACAGGCCTAGCCTTGCTGAGGAAACAACACACTAGAAAAAAGGTTAATAGAGGACTAGGTCCTCTAACTTAAATGGACCTAGCTGTAAACAGAGGAGAAGCTACATCAAGAATTTGCAATAATTCAGCAACACTCTAACTAGCTAGTTGTAGCTAATAAGAATTAATAAAGGAACACTGCACACAGCTATTAATTGTATACTACTATTCTAGTCAAAAACACAAGATTAGAAAAAGTCCTAACCCAAACATGGACCTACGCTAAGATAAATAAAAATATAGCAAAAAAAAAAAACTAGCACACCAAGGAAGGGATACCACTCAGAGAGAAAAAAGGCCTGCGGAAGCGATGGCCAACAAGTTTTCAACAACAACTTTGCAAATTTTCAGAAAACACACTACTAATTTACAATCTATATTAACAATGATTAAGCTATTTATACTAAGCTACTACTAATATCAAAGCAAGAATAATGAAGAAAATCCAACTTAGCCACAGCCAAGAAAGAGAGCACTTCTGAGCTCATAGACGTGGCAAACGAGATCTGGGGATTCTTACTAGTGCACTATGGGATACCTACCTTGTCACGAGCCAACTGAGAGACTTCGAGCTTTGTAATCGGCCGGGTCGGAGCCAAGGATCGTCTCTGACCCCATATGTAAGAATGAAGGCAAGATAGGACTACAGAACATCACACAATTATAGCATTTACTATTGCATAAATGTCAGGAAAAGTAAACATAATTCCCCCTGGAATCAAGTTCAGCCTGAAACATGGGTACTTTTGTACTACAAGCTAACCATTAAAATCAGTAATATCTGTAAAGGTTCTTGGATGTATGAATGCTTGCAGATCCAAAACTGGAATCCCTCAAACTTTCTTCCTGTACCGCTGGTAGGAACTTTATATATTATCAAACTGGTGCTGCCTGTGAGATGTAATTAAAATTACATTTTTTCTCTCTCCTCTATAAGTGGCAATCACTTTCCTACTGAGGAAGGATTGTCTTGTAACTGTCTGAGGTAAATGGTTTGTTCATGGTCAGCAAAACTTTCTTAAACAATTCCTTTGACAACTGTTCTCATTCTTACCACTTAGAATATACAAACCAGATGGACTTTGCAATGTTCTGTTCCCCTAATGGTTCAACAGCTGAACAAAACACACAGTTTTTAACAAAACCAGAAAACTAGAGGGTTCATGACTCACTGCAACCCCAGCAACACATCCCTGCTAACTTGTGAATAAAAATGGCTCATCATACTTGGGATCACGAAACTCCTAGATGTAACCTTCCTCTGAAACTCATGTTGAGTAGTGAGCATGCCTGTCAACATCTTAGTGCAAAAAATCTAGACAAATTCTAAAATAATGGGAGAGAAAGGCCCAAAAATAGGGACAGGTTTTAAATATTGCGCTTATAAACTTAGAAAGTTGTTAGAATAGCTGGAATAGTGTTAGCATGCAACTTCTGAAGGATATGAAGTATGAAACTCAAAAATATATCATTATTTAATGACTTCAATCCTCAGTGAATTGCCAGAAAATCACAACTTTTATGCTGAACAGACCAAAAATATTAGGCAAAATCTGGACATTTCCGAGAAAGACTGGAGAGTTGAGAGTTATGAATGAATACTGAAAAATTGATGCAGGCTATGCTAGAGTTTCTTTCAGCCCTCTGATTCCAAGTCTAATAGTAATGTCCTTCCATATCACTGTTGGAGTATTCTGAACCTAAGGGATCACCTGGCAAGGACTGCCCAACATCCAGCCAGTATACCAAACCTTTTAGTACTTATAGACAAATCTTAGTTAGGGAGGAGACTCCTACTACACTTATTGAATGTTACCAGGGGTCTGACCCTCCAAAGGTGTTTTATGCAGACATCCTGCAGAAAAAGAAATAGAAAGCCAAACATATTTTCCTTGTAGCTAAGGATCCCCAATGTGAATGGCAGGATTTTACTCCGGGGTTATTTAATGCTTTGATGGCTTTAAATCCTCTTTAAGGGGTATCTGTCCCTGGACTTCTACTCCTCTTCAAAGATCCATGGAACTGGATTCTTCAGACAAGCATTTGGATTCAAGGGAAGAGTCTCTGGCTTTCTCTTCTCACATGCCTTCCTCCTTGGACTGTTTTAGAAGATGAGGATTCTATTAATCTAGATTCCCTTCTGGAGGAGCTCTCCTTTGGGGATAATATTACCCATATGATGGATTTTTTTTAAAGAGATTTTTCTCACATATGTGATATTCAAAAAAGGTATTATGAATTCCTCCAGATGGAGTCTTCTAAGCCATCAGCTGTTCCTCCTGTTCTGGCTACCCTTCTGGATACCTTTTCAACAGCTTCTTTGTACCCTGCCCCCAAGAAACTTGATAGATTTTACAACATGCCCGAGGAGTGTAAATTTCTTTATAAATACCCTTCTGCTGTCCCTTCTGGAGTGTCTGTCTCTTCTGACGAGCTCTCCAAGTTGTTGCCCTCTACAAAGTTGCTCCCTTCAGATAAGGATATTATGACTATGGAGAGGCTGGCAAAACGTTTTATACTGCCGCCACTTTATCTTTAGGCCCTCAATCACAACACTTACATGATCAGGTCTGCTTTGGCTCTGTTTCTCATGTTTCTAAAGTGGTTTCTGACCTTCCTAACTCTGAGGAGAAGTTTTCTGCCCTTTCCTTGTTGAGCTCTACCTCTCAAGTTGCTCCCCACTCTATCAAATGCAGTTGATGCCTCCACCAGGGCTGCTGACTTTGGTTCTGTTATGAGGCGTTACTCTTGGTTTCATCTTCAGGCTATTCAACTATTGGATGCTGCTTTGGAAAATACATTTTTTTTTGGTGCTGCTGTTAATGCACTTTTCAAGATTTTCCAGGTTAAGGGTAAAGCCTTGTAGGAGTTGAAACATTTTTGCTTCAGCTCTTCCAAAGTTTCAGAGGAATTATCCAAATCTGCTTTTATACATAGGCAATCTTGTCTTCTGCCTAAGGGCAAAAAGGGTTCTAGATGAGTGCCTCCTGCTAAATCTATTCAGACGCCTGCCTCCTAGAAACCAACTTTTAAGGACAAGCTGAGTTCCATTTAAGAATTTCTTTCCCCTTTTCCTTGGTCAGGTTCCTTTATCCCTCTGTCTTTTCCTGTCTTTTCCAACTTGGTTAAGGATCACAGCAGGTACTTGGGTTCTATTTTCCATCAGAGATATTTTATGGTTTGGAAATCTCTTCCTCCTTCTTGGGCATTCCTCAACCTGCTCGGGTACACTTCATTTATAGAGGTTCTCCATTCTCTTTTTTGGTTCAGGGCACCATTCAAGCTGTGCTTCCTGCCCAGACATGGAGGGGTTTTAATTCCAGAACGTTTTTGGTCCCCCAGAAAAAGGTCACTCGGAGACCAATTCTGGATCTTACCCAGCTCAATACCTTTCTCAAGATTCCTTCCTCTTGGATGTTTTCTGTTCAAACGCCTTTCTGGTCTCTCTGAATCTCAAAGATGCCTACCTTCATATCTCCATCACCCCATTTTTGTGAAATTTTTAGATTTCTCTGTTTCTTCCTTACATTTTCAGTTCTCTGCTTTGCCCTTTGGCCCCTCTACTACCGCAAGGGTATTCACCAAATACCTTGCTCCTGTCATTGCCTTTTGCAGGATGCAAGGAGTTCAGATCTTTCCCTATCTGGATGATCTGCTCATTCAAGCTTCTTCCCCAAAGCTCTCCTTCACAATCTTCAGTTTACTATTTCCATGTTACAGAGTCTGGGGTTCACCATAAACTTCCAGAAATCAGCTCTGACACCTTCTCAGTTTAATATTTTCCTCAGTTTCAGCCTTCAGGCCATCCCCATGCTGTAATCTCTGCCTGCTCCCAATGGCCTTGTCTCTCACTGCATTTTTCTAGTCTCTCTTTCCCCTGGCTTCAGTCATGGCCAGGGATCTTCTCAGGGTTCTTGGGTTCATGGCTTCTACCATTCCATTGCTCGCCCTGGTCAGGCTCCACATAAGAAAGCTTTAGTGGTACCTCAAGTCAGTGTGGCCCCAACACTGCCACCCCCTAGACTTCCCGGTACCTTTCCTGTCTCAAACATGTGCTTCAGTGGTGGATTCATCAACTTTCTCTCAATCCAGGGCTTTCTTTCCAAGCCCCATTCCTGACTCAAGAGCTCTTTACAGATGCCTCATAGAGGGGATGGTGTGCCTCCATAGGCCCCCTCAAGATTCAGGGTCTCTGGCCTCTTCATTAGAGGCCATACCACATCAGTATAAAGTAGATGGAGGCTCTGCTTCTGGCTTTTCAGACTTTTCCTTCCTTTTTTCATCCTGGGCCCCTCAAAATTTTCGCAGACAATACCGCAGTGATGTAGTATGTCAACATGTTAGGGGGTACAAGGCCATGTCTTCTTTGGAGACTAGCTCTTCAGGTCTAGGATCTAGCTGTCCAGTATCAAGTGACCGTTCAGGCAGTTTACATTCCCTCAGAGCACAATCTAGTGGCAGACCCTTTGAGTAGGTCCAGCTCTGCTATATAGAGATGTGTTCCTGGACATCGTCCATTGGTGGAGTATTTCTCAGGTAGATCTTTTAGCATCCACTCTGAACAAACAACTTCCTCTGTTCTGTTCCACAGTCCAAAGTCCTCTGAGTTGGAAAATGGATGCTCTTGTTTTTCCTTGGAAGGGGATGTTTCTGTACGCTTTCCTTCCACTTCCTCTCTTACCACGAATCTTGCACAAAATCAGGCAGGATTCTCCCAAAATCTTGCTTCTGACTCCCTTTTGGCCCAGGCAGCATTGGTTCCCCATTCTTTCTCACTTGCCCAGGAGCAATCACCACAAGTTATCTCACGAGAGGGATCTTCTCACACAAAACAAGGCATCTCTTACCTATCCTCGCTTGTCCACTCTTCAACTGATGCTATGGATGATAGGGCTCTGATCCCTTTCAGGCACCTCTTTTCTTAGGACCTGCTTCAGTTTTCCAGGAGGCCAGGAAACCCACTCCCAGGAAATCATATCTGTTCAAATGGAAAATATTTTGTGCCTGGTGCCTCTCTTGCCATCAGGATCCCCTAATCTTTGCAGGTTCCTCTGATTCTCTCTTATTTGTGTGATCTGCTCCATGCTGGGTTAGTGTATTAAAGTTCACCTGTCAGCAATTTGTACATGCCTGCTCTTACATACTCCTTTATCCTCTAGACTTGACGTCAAGCAGTTTCTTAAAGGAATCCTTCATATCAGGCCTCCCAGGAAGCCTATCCCACCTTCTTGAGACATCTGTTTTATTCTGGAAAAACTGACTCCAGCTCCTTTTCATCCTGCTTCCTTACAACATTGTACTTGGAAGACTGTTCTCCTTTTGGCTCTCACTTCAGCCAAGAGAGTCTCTGAACTACAGTCTGTTTTGGTCATTTTTCCTTTACTAGTTTTTCATAGAGACAGGATATCTCTTCTTACTAATCCTTCTTTTATGCTCAAAATGGTTAATGGTATCTCCCTTAATCAGTCTGTTCATCCTCACACTTTTTTCCCTTCTCCACAGTCTGCCAGTGAGATGGTTCTTCACATCTTGGATTTGCATAGATATCTCATATTATTTGGACAAAACTAAAGTTATTCACAAATTTGAGCAGCTTTTTGTTTTCTTTCACCCCAGGTGTTTGGGTTTGGCTGTTTCTAAGTAAACCATCTATTTCTAGATGTTTAAGGCCATTTCTTTTTGTTATTCCTTTCATGAAAAATGTCTTTTCTCATCTGTAAAGGCTCATTCTACTAGAGCTACTGTCTTCTCTGGTGATTTTTTTCAAGGGTCTGGATATCAAGTCTCATCACTGAGGCTGGTACTTGGTCTTCTGTTCATACATTCACAAAGAATTACAAATTGGATATCATTTCCAGGACCAGAACTGGCTTTGTCAGGGCTATCCTGCATGGACTTCTGAAGGTCTCTTCTGTGCCATCCTCCTCCCAGGCTTCTTCTTGAGCTTTTGTACTCTCCATTAGGTTAAGAATACTGCAGTACCGATATGAAAGGATACAGTACAGATGTGTAAAATCTTACCATAAATGTAGATGTTCTTCTCTTCACTGTTGCAGTTTTCACTCCCTCCCTCCTTCCTGCACACGCTTGTCTAGCCTTTTCTTTTTTGCCTACTTAGCTGAGGAGCTGTTCTCCATTTTCTCATTCTGTATGCACGTTTTTCCTTGTCCCTACGGACATTCTGTTCCTCCTGGGGCTTTTCCAGTTCTGAGTGTGTGTGTACATCACCATTATGCCCTATGTCTTGTGTGGAGGGGATATATGTGTGATGTATGATGCCTATAAGTACTAAAGGCGTTGGTATACTGGCCGTACATTGGGCTGTCCTTGGCAGGAGATAAAAAGAAGTTATGTACTCACCATAACGTTCCATCTGAGTGGGTAACTTCATTTGTCTGCAACCTGTGGGGTATCGGATCTGTTCTCGGATCCGAGCCGGCAGCTTTACCTAGCTAAAGATCCGAGCTCCTAGCTCCTCCCCTACCCATAATCCCCTGCTACACATCCCCCATCCTCAGATCGAGTTTGCCTATAGAGACTTCACAAGACCCTCGAAAGAGGCCAGTAACTTACTGCCTAACAGAATGGACAATCCTCTCCTTGGTTAAGAAGCACGAAACTGGTTAGGGGGAATGGAGGGAGGGTCGGCTGCAGACAAATTAAGTTACCCACTCAGGTGGAACGTTATGGTGAGTACATAACTTCTTTATCTGAAGTGGTTAACTTAATTTGGTCTGCAACCTGTGGAACAGAGTCCCCAGCTACCTAGAAACTTTGGGCGGCCCTCAAGGAAGAATATTCCGGAGCACCGCGGAAGCCCTACTCCTGGAAATCATATCCAATTTATAATGGGAAATGAATGTATGAGAGGAGGACCAAGTAGCTGCTGAACATATGTCATCTATAGGGATTCTAGACCAGAACGCTGCAGAGGTAGCTATGGATCGGGTTGAATGAGCATGGGTTCCCATAGGTACCGGTTTGTTGGAAGCTAAATAGGCTTGAATGATGCACTGTGAAATCCAGTTGGCTAATGTCACTTTGGTAATAGGCTTACCCAAAGAAGAATTGGCAAATGACACAAACAATTGATCAGACTTACGGTCAGTCGTGCAAATAAAAACGCAGTTGTCTATGCACATCCAATTTGTGTAGTGTGTATTCCCCTTTGTTCTGGAAATTGGGAAAAAACACTGGCAGATTAATAGACTGATTAATATTTGACTCAGAGGCTACTTTAGAGAGGAAGGAAGGATTAGTCCTGAGAGAAACTCTGTCCTTATGAAAAATTAGATAAGGGGGTTTCATACAGAGGGCTTGAAGCTCAGACACTCTCCTGGCCAAAGGAACTGCAACCAGGAAGGCTGTTTTCCAAGATAAAAATTTCAACTGAGCCGACGCGGCCAGTTCGAAAGGAGGTCAAAGCCTGTAGGACCAGTGTTAAGTCCCATGGTGGGATTGCAGACTTAACTAGCGGTTTTAACAGAAACGCGCCTTTTAAAAAGGTTTTGCAAATCCTGGTGGAAGCCAGAGATCCTACATCATCCCCCACATGAAAATGAGAGATGGCTGCCAACTGTACTTTAACCGTATATGGACTGGCTCACTGATGAAAGATATGGGACAGAAATTCAAGAATCGTCGGGATAGGGACAGTAAAAGGGTGCAAGCCTCTGTCTTTGGCCCAAATGGAAAAACGTTTCCATTTACTATCGTAGATTTTTCTGGTAGAAGGTTTGTGTGCTGCTACCAGAATGGCTTTCACTGGTGATGAGATACTGGGAGTCCTTGCTATCAGCGGAACTGGATCAACCAAGCCGTGAGCTTGAGGTCTCCCAGGTTTGGGGGTTGTAATCCCGCAGGATGAGAAATTAGATCCGGAATGGGATCCAAGATCCAATGAGGAACTACACTGTGAGACCGCAGGTAAGGGAACCAGATCTGGCAAGGCCAAAATGGGGCTATGAGGATTATCTTTCTCCCCAACCGATGGGCTTTCTGCAGGAACTTCGTCATGAGCGGAAGCGGGGGATAAGCATAAAGGAGACCGGGGGGCCAAGCATGAACCAGAGCGTCTCTGGGGCTCTCCCCTATCAGGGGAATTTGCTGCACTTCGTGTCTGACGGAGAAGCAAAAAGATCACAGCAAGGTAGACCCCATTTGAGGAAGATCTGTTTCGCTACTAACGGGTTTAGAGACCACTCGTATGGTGTGAGGATCAAGCGACTTAGCTTGTCTGCTAGGATGTTGGTCCGGCCCGGAATGTGCGTTGCTACCAGAAAGCGGTTGGTGGAGATCGCCCATTTCCAAACTCTCATGGCCTCTTGGCAAAGGGGATAAGATCTGGTTCCTCCCTGTTTGTTGATGTACCAGACTACAGCCATGTTGTCTGACTGAATTGCAATAGTTCCCGGAGGAAGAAGGTCTTGTAGGGCTTGCAACGCCAAAAGCACTGCCCTCATCTCCAGGACATTGATATGCAGAATGGTCTCTGTGGAAGCCCACGTGCCTTGGACGGTTCTGCCCATAGCATGCCCCCCCCCACCCGAGGCGAGAAGCGTCCGTGGTCAACGTGGCTTGGGGCTGAGGCATGACGAACGGTCTCCCCTCTCGCAGCTCCTGAGAGTGTAGCCACCAGAGAAGGGAGTCCTTGCAAACCCTGCTCAAGGGAATCGGGGTGTTCAAGGGGTGCAGCAAGATTGACCATTGGACCTGAAGAGTCCATTGAAGGATTCTCATGCGCAGCAGTGCAAAGGGCGACAGACCAATGGCCGCCGCCATGGAGCCCAAAGCTCTCAGGACTAATTCCGCAGGTGGGGATGGGGACTGGAGAATTGCCAAAACATGAAGAGACAAACTGCGCAACCTGTCTGTTCATAGAAAGGTTTTGGAAAGGCGTGTATCTATCTTGGCCCCTATAAACTCCAGAACCTGCACAGGATGAAGGAAAGATTTTTTAAGTTTTCCGTAATACCTAGTCGCTGAGTAAAAGCCAGGGTATAATCCCTGGCCAAGCAGATCTGATGCCTGGTGGAGGTGGTGAGTAGCCAGTCGTCCAGGTACGGAAAGACCCGAATACCCTGAAGTCTCAGGTGGGCTGCAACCACTGCCATGACCTTGGTGAACACCCTGGGGGCTGAGTTGAGGCCGAACGGAAGAGCCCTGAACTGAAAATGACCATCTCCCAGCCGAAAGCGGAGGAACCTCCTGGATCGTCTGTCCATCAAAATGTGGTAGTAAGCATCCTTGAGGTCTATGGAGCACATCCAATCATTCTCCCATAGTAAGGGGAGAATAGATTGCAGAGTGACCATCCGGAATTTCTCTTTGGGAATGAACAGGTTTAGAGATGAGAGGTCTGGTATAGGCCTCAGTTCCCCCATCTTCTTTGGCACTAAAAAGAACCTGGAGTAATTTCCCAATCCGGACTGGCCTGGGTAAAACGTGCTGGATGACTCTTTTTTCTAATAGCTTCAAAATTTCCGAAGCTGCCTCCTCCCTTTGATCGGGTGGGACATCGGGGAGGCGTTTCATAGGAGGGGGAAGACTCAGAAAAGGAATGTAATAACCTCTGGATATAATTCGGAGCACCCACCGGTCTGTAGTAATAGACTCCCAAGCTTGGAGGTGCTCCAACAGATGCCCCCCGACTGCCTCCAGAGAGGGACAGCTGGGTAAGCCCTCAGGGCTGTTGCGCGGGCCTCTCCGAGAAAGGTTTCTGGGACCCGAGATTCCTCGGCCCCCCTCTGCCTCTCGGCTGGTGTCCACCTTGTCCTCCTCTGCCTCTGAAGGATGAGGGATCCAAAGCGGGACGGGACTGCTGTGATTTCCGGAACCACATCTTCTTTTGTCCCCTGGTTCCTCGAGAAGGACCGTTGGGGATTAGAGAAGTGGATCCCGATGGCAGACAGCGTCTTCCCATCCTTCTCGCTTTGGACCAGCGTGTCACGGACGGTCTTGCCAAAGAGCGTAGAACCATCAAAGGGCACGTTAGTGAAGGATGCCTTGAAGGGTTCCGCAAAATCGCAAAGGCGGGCCAGGCATGGCACCGCAGAGTGATGCCTGCTCCTCTGGCTCTAGCAGCACCCTCCATGGCATGGGAGAGTAGCTGCATAGATGTGTTAGTAATAGATTTCAGAGTGGCCATGCGAGTCGAGAAGGTGCGTTTGTCCTCGGCCACCATGGACTCCGGGGGGGGCTCCAGCGTATTCTTTAATAAAGTCTCGTTGGAGTCTGATAACGTGTGCATTATAGTTCAGCACCCTCACAGAGAAGGTAGCTGAAGCAAACATCCGCTTTCCAATGCGGTCCAACGTCCGAGATTCCATATCTGGAGGGTGGACCAAGGAACTCTCCTGCGCTAGTTCCTTCTTGGTGGCAGCTGCCACCACCATGGCATCCACTGGAGAATCTTTAGACCAAGCCAGCCTATCAGAAGGGGGGCTAAGTATCTTGTCTGGCCTTCTGGGAATTGGCTCCACGGTGTCCGGCTCCTTCCAAGCCCTGGTGGTAATTAAGTCCACCAGGGGGTCAGCCAGGGGGGACACCCAAGAAGTAGATGGGCCTGCATCAAATGCATCCAGAAACACAGACTCATCTGAGGAAGGTTTTTGGGCAGACCACCCCTCCTCTTATTTGCAGCATTTCCATGATGTCTCCAAAGGAGACATCCTCAGGGAGTGACCTTGGGGAACCTTCCCCTTCTTCCAAATCTGTGTCCTCTGTGAGGGTCTCAGGGGAGTCCAGGTGCCTGCTTTTGCACTTCCGTTTGTGAGGAACCTCCTCGGTGGGGCTATCCGAGGAGGGCTCACCCACGGGGTCTTGTTCCTCTAAGGGAACCAACTGGAGTGCCGATGCAGGCTGTCCCTGAGGCCAGATGACAGAGGACAGGCCCAAATGTGCAGGGTTGACGGATGGATCCACGGCCATGGCCGGGGATCTGGAAGTCCTCGACAGCACCCTCTCCACTACATCAAATGCCGAGGGCGAACCGCTCTCCCCTGGCTCCAGAGCAGCCCCCTCGGCGCCGATACATGGATCGGCGTCGGAGCCGAAGCGGTCAGACCTGAGAGGGAAGTGTGCTCTGACCTAAACGGTGCCGAAGACACAGTTCCCCCCACGGATCCGACGCTCGGGTCTCGGCCCCAAGAGCTAGGATCCGACACGCTCGAGGGCATAGTCGGCATCGAAGTAACCAAGACTGTCGGCGCCGACGGATCCCCGGGTCTGCAACGCCATGGATCTGACGACTCCGAAACCCGATACCGGGTGGGAGAAGGAGCGATCGTGGTAAAGAAAGGCAGTTTGAAGCACCCCCATCTGCATTTGAGCCTGCAAGAAACGATGCATCATCCGGTCCAAATCAGTGCTGGTCAAGCTTCTGGTGGATCTGGAGGAGGTCGCCTCAAGGACCTCGAGGGAGACCGGTACTCCTCTTCCGGCTAAGGAGAATGGAGCCGAGAATGAGGAGAACCAGAGACCCTCTCAGCGGGACTGGCTACCTTAGCTGGCAGGGCCGAGGGATGAGACTCAGCCCGCCTTTTATGCCTATGCTGGTCCTTATCCCTCCTCTTCTCTTTAGAACAGGAAGAAGAGTCCCCTTCGCCCTGAGAAACAGAGGGAGGTTGAGTCCCCAACAAGGGAGGGGGATCGGAAGGCACGGAAGCCGCAACCGTGACCGGTACCTTAGAGGGAGGAGGAAGAAGAATCCGGGGGCAATTACCCCTCCAGGATTAGCTTATTCCTCCTATCCCTGATAGCCTGGGGGTTGAAATCTGCACAGACCTGGCAGCTGGTGGATAAATGGGCCACCCCCAGGCAAATAACGCACTGAGTGTGGCCATCGGCTGGGGACAGCTTATGACCACACTCAGTGCATTTCGAAAAAATGGCTTTAGGCCCTTCAGCCATCACACTACACACTCACACACTAGGAGAGAGGGTTGAAAAAACAAATTTGAAGAAAAATTACTTCAAAAATATTAAACAAAGTATACTAGTCGGTAAAGGGGGCTAAACCATAAACATACAACACAGAATTTCCTGAAAATAAACGATTTTAACAGTTTTATAAAACTAGAAATCTCTCACCCACACCAAGAGCTCATCTCTAGAAGCTGCTATAAGCCACGGCAAACTAGATCTGAGGATGGGGGATGTGTAGCAGGGGATTGTGGGTAGGGGGAGGAGCTAGGAGCTTGGATCTTTAGCTAGGTAAAGCTGCTGGCTTGGATCCGAGGACGGATCCAATACCCCACAGGTTGCAGACCAAATGAAGTTAACCACTTCAGATCAAACATTGCAACTGTGGAGACAAGGAAATCTACTGTTATGGCAAGATTTTATACAACTGTCCTTAATGTCTTATCTGTTAGTATACATAGGCAGGGGTATCAATACATGCTCCACAACACAACACATCTTTAAACATTTTACAGCACATGCATATGGGATGATTCCTCTACTAACAAGGCCTTCTCCTGGAATGGATATTGATCCAACAATACTTTGTTTTCTGATTTTTAAAAAAAGAGCAAACTTGCATCTTATTAAAACTATATCACTCCATTAAAAGACTGCTTATTACAATATTTAAAAACTCCAATTGTATTTTGCTTGATACAAAACTAGACCCATCCCCAAGACAGACCAGGTCAGTAAACCATCTTTTGTTTACAAAAAGAAATCTTAGGTTTCCAAAACTCTTGTATCTTCTGGATGTACTGATTGGGTATCAGCCTACCCAATATATATTTACCATGATTTTTGTGAGTATTTCATTGTATTTATTTATAAAAGACACTGGATGGTAGGATGAGAAATAATTTTGCAACTTGCCCTTCTTATGCAGCACTGAGAATGCTGTAATTAATTCAAAAGGTGCTTCAACAAAGCATTAGTTTAAGGATGTGCACACTTATGCAACCAGCTTATTGTACATTTTTCATTTTTTATATTTTTCCCCTAACACATTTGTTTGATTTTCAATAGAATTGTATAGGTTATAGGTCACATAAAGGCGGGAAAAGTTTTGAAATGATTTATTGTGGTCTCATTTTTTTATCACAAAAAACTGGCATTTTAACAGGGGCGTGTACAATTTTTATATCCACTGTATCCCATGAGGGTTAAGGTATCACACAGTGAAAACTCTAGCTTGGCTAGGTTTTTCTTTTAGTTTTTACTAATTGGTTTGTCTGTGTGACCTTTTTACTTTTGTTTTTTAGTTGAGATATTTTGCAGACACCTTAATGGTTATGGACATTAGCTGGGTTTAAAGGCCCTGTGTTAATACAGTAGAGCCAAACAGTCTGCTTATACTGTGCTGACTAGGTCATAAAAAGTCCAAAACATGCACATCCATAGCTAGCGGCGTTAGGCTCTGTTGGCCTGAATTTCTCCAATAAGACTTAAAAGGGAAAAAGTAAAAAGTCATGGGCGTTCAGAAGCCATATAGCTGAAACACTTGATCTCCTTAAGGGGTCATTTACATATATCCCATTGACTTCTCTTGGCTAGGTTTTCTTGTAGTTTTTACTAAAAGCATGTACTTCAGACTTATACCAACTGAATAATAGAAGACTGGGCCACAAGTTTTACAACTTGAAGAAGGAGGAGACTATGTTGTTAAATACTCTTATAAACAACGGAACAGTTTATCTGATGAAACCAGATAAAGAGGCTGGTACAGTGATTTTTGAGGCCATGAATTATTCATGGGTTATAATTATAAGTGATATTTAAGGGATGAAACTACATATATACAAGCTTCCAGGAATGAAATTAACATTAGTTTTAAAAAGACTGATTTAACCCTTGAATACTGGTTGTTACAAGGACAAATAAATGTAAACATATATATTTTTTTGGTTAATAGGTACCCAGAAATTCTTCTATGTTTGGGATACCCAAAGTATATAAGAATATTAATGACCTTCCATTTATGCCAACTGTAGCAGCCCAGATTTCCAAAATGTACCCCTCAGTCTTGTATGTCGATAAGATATTAAAACCATTTTTTTCAAAATACACCATTTATTGAAAGACTTGAGATTTTCTAGGGAGAATTAAGAAATATTTATATCTTGATCAGTTCATGTCATTTACAATACATATTTCTTACTTGCATTCCCCAATATGAAGGACTGAATTTATTCCATGAAGCTCTTTTAACTTTAGATTTTTTGGAAGCTAATGAAATTAAGTTAGTTAAGGGTTGTACAATAGAAAAACTCTGGTTTTGGAAAACAATTTCATTTTCTTTGAAGGGGAAATGTTCAAACAAATGAAAGGGGTAGCCATGGGGACAGCTTATGCCTTCCATGTTTGAAATCTAAGGCAGAAACAAGAGTGCAGCTCTGATAGTAGAAGAAAACAGTAGCTAATAACAGCAAAACAACCAGCAAATCAGCCACCGAACTCAAGACTTGTCGGAGAATATGTTTAATACCAAAGGTGGGTTAAAAACATCCACAGTTTAGGACTTTTGTCAGTAACACTAAGACATCATCAGAACTATGAATGTACTGCTTGTGGAAGCCATTTTAAAACTTAAGTGCAAAAGACACACCTCCCATGTAAACCAATCACAACTTGTTGCAGCTGAAACCAGTATGAAACAGAAAAAATAAAGTAACAACACTAAAAATAAGTTCCTTTCGTATTAAACATATTCTCCGACGACAAGTTTTGAGTTCAGTGGCTGATTTGCTGGTTGTTTTGCTGTTATTAGCTGACGTTTGAAACATAGTCATGTTTGAGTAGGAAAGCATATATATTTTAATTTATCCTATTATCAACACTGATCTTTACATCTGCAATATTTGGATGACATGTTTTACTACTGTATGGGAATAATAACAAGACGATAAGAGTTTATTGACTATAAACACTCCATAACTGAATTTTTAAGATTCACATACACGTCAGATACAAATAGTATCAACTATTTAGACATGACTGTTTATAAAAAATACAGGAAATTTGCTTCTATGGTGTACAGACAGTCAACCTTTAGTAACAGTTATTTACACTTCAATAGTTACCATCCTATAAAATCAGAGAGTTTTGATAAAAGGACAGTTCATTAGGTTATGTAGAATGGTATCTGATAATGACATGACTGAATGTTGAGTATCTGTGGATTTTAACTTTAAAATATAATTGTTGATATTTTATTTAATTTGGACACTTTATTCTCTAGTGTTCGCTTGGGGACAGACGTGCAATATATAATTGGTTATTTGTGAATTTTTAGTCCTGCACTTGCTCCTTTGTGCCTTTGCGATTGAACTAATACCAGCTACTCATTCCATGCTAAACAGGTGAGCCGGATCCTATACCATTCCAAAAGAGCCTGCTTCTATCTTTTGAGTTTACTTTTAGCGCACTGATAAGTCTGCACAATAATTGCTAAATGTTTCAATAATACCTGATAGAGAGCACCTCATCTCTGTGGACTCCATTCGCCAACAGGTATCTGTTTGACTTGGCTATCTCTTGCGCCGAGGTTATCACCTGTGCTGTAACAATTTCCACACTTTTGTCCCATTTTTGCCTCCTCTAAATGCAGTATTTCAATTTAGTTCTTTCTATTCCTCTTAAGTTATTTAGCTAACTCACAGGGTGGAGGGTTTTTTCACTGCAATGACTCTAGTTGCATCTGTGCTGTAACAATTTCCACACTTTTGTCCCATTTTTGCCTCCTCTAAATGCAGTATTTCAATTTAGTTCTTTCTATTCCTCTTAAGTTATTTAGCTAACTCACAGGGTGGAGGGTTTTTTCACTGCAATGACTCTAGTTGCATCTGATGTGTCTAAGTACTAACATTTCAATTTGATTTTGTAAATTAACTAAAACAGTTGAATGTTCTATAGATGTGTGTGACTTTAGCATGCTGTAAATGCTACATAATAGCAGCAACTTTCCCCAGGAATGGGCACAACATTTTAACAAAACAGGGAAGATTTTCCTGTTCCCTCTACCAGGACCGATAAGAGTGGCTCTCCCTTGCCCACAGAGGGGACCCCAACAGCTGCAGAGGATGTGCCTAAGCCCCAGTTCATAGTGGCTGTAAGTGCTAAAACAGAGGATCCAGGGTAAAAGATGAATGGTCTTGCGGTCTAGCTAATGACAACAGCAGAGTCACCCACCTGAGGGCAAATTAATAACCTTCTGTGGTGGTAAAGGCTATTTGCTCAGCTTTTTCTTTTTGTGATGGGAAGAAGGATTGAGTGTGGAACTAATAGTTTGTTCCATGGTCAAGCCAAAAATGGTGCTTCTTTCCTGGTACAAACAAGCAGCAAAAGCCGGTAAAAATTTTAAGTTTTTAAAAGTCACTTTTTCATATAACAACATGGCAAAGTGTTTTAAAGTGCTTTTTGCTATCCGCAAAAAGTAAAATAAATACAATTTCTCCACAGAAATTTTTTTTTTAAATACTTTAAACAACTTTTAAGCTGACAGGAAAAAAGAGCACTCTTGTTTACATTCTCCTTACAGTCAGTTAAAACACAAACTCCTATCTTTAAAATAACTGAAGAGGAAAGTATTAATAATCAACAAAAATAATTGAATGGAGGACTTTTTTCCACAAAGAGAACTTATCTGCTCAGCAAAGGAGCAACGCAAGCCAACCATTTATCCTCAAAAGCCTCAGACAAGCTTCAGTGTAGTAAAGCTCTGAAGGACTTAGCACATGAACTTGTCTTTTAGACAACTGAGCTGGAGCTGCCTCACAGTTTGGGCACATGAAAGGTGCCCTGAAGCTTTGGAAGCTGGCTGGTTATTACATCCTTGGCAGGATATAACCCATATAGCTAAGGTATTACAGCAGTGATCAGTCTGATAAGAACATCACTGGACATTTAATAACTTCCCCTGACATATTAGTCCTAGACAGAACTGCTGTACCAGTATGCTTGTCCCTCCCGAGTTTCTGAAGACATGATACAAGTGTCTGTAACCCACTGTCTAGCTGATTCCTTTGGAAATCAGTTTGATTTCCTGCAACAAACTAAAATGAATATTTGCACTTCTCTGGGGAATTTTCCGGTAAACTTTTCAGGTTAAAATCTATAGTCAGATCCTGGCATAGAGGGATAAAGCTTTGACTACTTTGCAGCTAATCCAAATTTGATTTATTGGCTCAGGTGCCTGTACAAGATGGTTGGGGAGCATGAAAGTAAGCTGACAACTTGCCCAGACTAGGTGTAGGGATGCGGCTGTTGCTTGCCTCAAGGATGACGCATGGGGGAGCACTAGGTGTCATACCCAGTGATGTTTGAGCCTTCACTGATGTAATGCACTTGCACTATGAGGCTGAGGTAAACATAGTGTGGGGAAGCAAGTTTTCCCATCTGACGACAGCAATGGTGGGGACTGAAGGAGCTGTCAATGAGAAGTGCTCCCACGTTGAGAGGGAAGGCTGACCTCAGAACCAGCAAGCTAGCTAGCTCCCTACTACCTAATTCTTGCTGAAGAACACAGGTCAAATTGGGGTTCCCAAGTAGGAATGAACAGGGTATAAAACTCTCTCCTAGCCCAGGAATACCTTCCTTGTGTATCCCCGGAATGAATGGGACAGTCTGGTGCAGGTTTAGGAGACACTGGTTGAGGTCCTGTGGGAAAGCAAAAACAACATCATTTATAACTGTAAGCTTATCTAGAAAGGAGGAGAACAAAAGGAAGAAAATACATTTATTAATTACCCAAGCAACAACCCCTTAAATTTATGCCTAAAGATACCGGGTTTTCAGCCCCTCTAGCTACCCTTATTTCTGGATGTATACGTCAGGCTCTAATCCAGTATAACAAATATGATAAAAACGATTTATAGTTAAAAATAAAATGTGCTCCCAAGACCTGTTATTAAAATAAACCCAGCAAACCAAGCAAGCATAGTACACAATCAAGCAAAACAATAACAAGCCTCTTCCCTTCCAGATGTCCGACTGTGGTGGCCTCACTTATTAAAACATGCTTATTTCTGTTCATTTACTTATTTATTCATTCTCTATTTGTTTATGTGTTGGTTTACTAGATAGGTGATCTGCTGAGGACTCTTTTCAACCAGAACCCAAGCCAATAAAGTAGCAATTACTTACACAAAAATTTGTTGCATAAAACATAAATCAAGGTAACAATAATAACAGTAGGAAAATCATCATAAAAGTCCTGTATAAAACAAAAATTAAGACATGTAGTAGTCTTAACATTTAACCAAAACAACTGTCCCACATCATGAAAGTAGTTACATTTATACTTTTCAAGATGCTCTTTTGGTTTTCCTCTAAACATCACACAGCAGATACCATTTTAGTTCTTGTGGTAGGCTGTTCCCTTATGCAAGCATTACCTTGGGAAAGGTCCTTTCACCAAGAGATAGACAGAATGCAGGATGGTGAAAGGATGGTGTTCCCAGCCTCTTTGGTCTCAAACAGGCAATATTTTTAAAATAAAATTTATTTCCCAGGACTGGACAATAATGACTATTAATCAGCCTGAAAAACAGTGAGTTTAACAGCACTGCAGCTCTAGCCATGACTGGAAACTAGGTGGCTTTACCAGCAAAGACAATGCAGTGGTGTTCTCTGTCCTGGGAAGAAGAAATAAAGTGATAGTTCTTATTTTTGGCAGTTTGTAGCAGTGAAGTATTAACTAGGTGAGTTCAGGGCCATGACAGTCAATGCATGCTAAAGTCTTAACATCTGGACATCAAGTCCAACAGCAAAATGTGCATCTCTAGTTAACAAACTGGACAATTTGTAAGTCTATTTCAATTGATTCAATACTTTTTCCACTACCTCTTTTGTGTGTGTTGTCAAAGAAAGGCATGGATCCATGCATACACCTAAGTACTTTTGGGGGTTCAGCCTGTTCATGTTTGATCCCCGGAGAATCTCTAAGAGGACTAGACATTCCTTCAGTAGTGCCAAAAATCATTGCTGTTGATTTTCTGGAGTTAATAGCCAATTTGGTAATGAGCAGCCAGTGCTAGATAAGAGCAAAATCTTTTTTCCCCCACTTCATCCTGCTGTGTTTTAACAGAGGAAGCCAACCTCAATAATACTGTATCATCTACATAAAATGTGAGACTGGCCTTTGGAATGTAAAAAGACAGACTGCTAATACATAAAGAAAATAAGAGCAGTCCAAGGATCTACTCTCATACCCCCACTCATATATAAGTTAGCTCTAAAACCAAAAAAAAGCACAGCATCACTGACAAAGGAACTTCCAATGTACTAAAATATCAACACACAGCATTAGATTTACGATGATTTGGGGCATGATTAAACATCACAAATAAACTATAGTGTCAGTTATGCAACAGGTAGCACACTCATATTTGGTGCAGAAGATTTTGAGTTCTATTCCCCCACCAGGTAGATGGATACCTGATGGTACAGTGCAGCATAATGGGGGTGCTGCATTCTTGAATGTGTCATCCTTTGGAAGAGATGTTAAACTGAAGTCCCATCTGTCTGTGCTGGTGGTAGCTCAGGTGGGTGTAAAAATCCCACAGCACCTATCAAAAAGAATTGGAGAAGTTCTCCAATGCTCTTGCCAAAATTAACCTCTAGTGGTATAAATACCACCTTGAGTCCCCCCTGAAATGAAACTACCAGATAGACAAATAACATACTGCTCCTCCAGAGATCTTCATGGAAGAAGCTGAGTCATAAGTCTCACATATCCTACTTCAAACACAGAATACCTGCTGACACTACACATTAATGGCATTTATCTTAGCTGCACTGCCTGAGTGGACTGCAGTACACAGAAACAGATTAACTCCCCACCCCTTCTTTACTGCAGCCTTGTCCTTCATATGGTCTTCATCTTTGTGGAAGTCAGTTCAGCAGCTTCCATCCTTTGTAGCAGTTGTTCCTGTAGCTCTCAATGAAACTATCAACGCTGTTTCCTTCTGAGTTTGTGTATGCAGTACCCTTCTTGAAATTGTACTTTCCTGACTTTGGTACATACACACCAACTCACTTCAGGTTGCATGCTGCACTTTCAGCCTGTAGATGAACTTGGAATGGAAGTGCCCCCTTCTTTCTGGCACCCTTACTTCCAGCTCTGGGGAAGCTTGGGCTGTCAATCACTGGACAGCACAGTACAGTTCTTCCAGACAAGCTCTGCAGTGGTTAACACTACTACTTCATCTTCCATTACCATGTGACAGTTTCCTTTTTTGTAGAACCAATTACTTAAACTGTCTGGTATTCTAGAGAGAAAAGATGTAGATATAGCATCTCTAAACCTTTCCATGCAGTTTGTTTTTATCCTGTTGTAATAGCTAAAGTAAGTCCCAAACTGTCTCCCATTTTATAGGGGTTCCTCAAGTTTCCAGTCTAAAATTTTCTCTCGCAAGTAAAAATACCACCTTTAATATTTTTTTCTGAAAGGGAACTTGTGACCCCAAGGGATCTACTCAAACAAAAAATAAATAAATTAATACATACATACATACATTAATTTGGGGTTTTACACTGGACCACTCTTATAATACCTAAAAATGTAATTTTTTGTGCTATGAGTTGCACCTCATTTTATGGTTTTGGTTCTAAAGTTGAATCTAGTATTAATGTGTACTGAAAGAATGAAGAGAAAGACTAAGAATGGGCCTCTCCATTACTTTCATGAACTATTTTAGATGAGTTAATCTAACTTCATTTGTATATCTAATATTGCTTATGCATGAATGCTTTATTATGTCAGATGTGTCTTTGCTCTCAAATTCAAGTTGGGGCAAGAAGAAAAATGATCATTGGCAACTGTGCACTGAGCATTTGTTGAGTGAAAGAAATATTGTATGTGTGTCTTTTAGGATTACAAGCAGACAGGTTTTGGGGACATTTGACAGCACTTGATTAGAGATCTTTGCTTTATAACAGAAATGCAGTTCTATCATTTTTTTACTGCTGTCGAATAATGCAAGCAAGATTTCCAACACATGAAATTCAACTACACAAAGCCTGACGTTATGTTTTAAAAAGCAGTTGTAAACTGCCTTAACTATTCAAGAGTTTAATTAGCCACAGTGAAAGGAGTGTTTTTTTTGTTTTGTTTTTTTTTAACAAAAAAGTGTAAGTATAGTACTGAAGCAGGAAATCACATGTTGTGAACATTATACATCAGACTTAAAATAGACAGTAAGCATTGTAAATGAAAGTTGTCTTAGATCTGTGAATGTGAAAGTGCTCACAAAATGTGGAAGTTAGGACAGGCCCTTATCAGTTACTATACTTAAATGTTTACTTTTTTAAAAATTTGTAAAGCATGTGCACATAACGGTAACTTGCACAATGGCATATTGGTTTAAAGAAATTAGTTAAAAAAGAGCTGCATCCTGTTGGCCTAGGTCTGCATACAGTGTGACTCAGCAGATCACTTGACCACAACAATGATTTACAAAATTGCTGTTTTATAGGTCTTCGTAACAAGCAAACTGACTCCTTCTCAAATCAACAGTCTTAGTTTAAATGCTTCTGTGTGCATACTAATCTGCTATATATGGTGCTACCACACAGTTATGTCAACTGGTGCCCTAGGCAAAAGGCCTCCACAGTGCCCCCCACCACACCACCCGGTGCCCCCATCCTGGTCTACCTACATCAAATAAATACTGGCGGTCATCTAGCTGGCCTAAGCCTAAGGCTGGCTATGGGTGCTACAAAGTGAACTTTGTTGACTTGTTTCAAAATTTTGCCACTCTGTGTAACAACAGAGAATCAACTTCTGATGACTCTTGGTGGAATATGAATAAGATTAACTTTTCATCACAAGTGGCAATTTGCATTTTGACCTTTGACCTTTGGTGTACTTAAAGAATCCCATGGGTAGTTTATGACCTCTTATTGGGGAAATCTGAAGTCCCAGAAAAGGAAAATCACAAACTCTGCTCATGAGATCAAATGTTTCTGATATTTCTATTTTATCAGTAAATTATAATATCAGTAATTATTCTCAGCTAGAGCGTCTTCTGCGTGGAGACATGCGTGAATGGGCGTACCTTCGTTGAAGATTGTGCATCAGGCCTGGCAAGCCGGTACGTAAAAATCAACTGCCAGTCATTAGCGGACCGGAGTTCCGCTGTGGCGACCCCTAACCGGGAAAAGCCGAAAGACACAAACAAATTACCTCAGCAAGTAAAGTGTGCAAGGCAGTGCTGGATGGGAGGCATGCACACGATCACAGAGGTAATATTACATGGCATAAAACAATAAAGAAGTCTGTATGATATGAAATGCTTTACTTGTATATACTGCAATAGCTTTGCTATAAAAGGACAAGTACTGCGTATTCAGCTTTGTGTCTCCTACCACCCAGTATGCACACAAAAAAATTACCTCACATTTTTATTACAGAACCTCTGGAGCTATGAAAGGAGCATTTGGGTGCTACTGAATGCTGGGATGAGTAACAGTTTCAGTAACAGTACAGGGAAGAAACAGTAATAGGTAAAGCAAAATATTTCATATACCATTAACTCTTGGCATTATAGTATGAACCTAACCTAATACGTGAATGCAGTTCTTGCAGTAAACATCCATAATTTTTAAGAGACTTTATGTTATCTACACATGTCATCTTTGTATTCTTGGGGCACAAAGCAGAACGTACAGTTATATACACTTACCATAAATGTAGATGTTCGAGTGTATTCACTGTTGTAGTCATCACATTTGGGTTATCCCTGCCAGGATAGCCCTCGGCCAGCCCAAATACCAGAGGCTTAGTATTTCTGTGTCGTTGCTGTCACTTCAGGACTGACGTTAGGTCGTCAGTAGTATAAAGTAAGGCAGCCGGCGACATTACATCACTTTTTCTTGCCCTAACCTGTCAGGAGCCCCCAAGTGGGAGCCAGGTTCTGGTGGAAGAACCCCACCAGTAGAAAGTAAATACCAATATGCCCCTTGTAAGGAAAAAGAAGAAAGAAGAGGGGGATGGAGGGAGGGAAACCAGGACTGCAACAGTGAATACACTTGAACATCTACATTTATGGTAAATGTACACAACTGTACTATGTTCTTCGTGTTTCACTATTGCAGTCATCACATTTGGACTTTCCCAAAGCTGAGGAAATGGGTGGAGGCAGTCAAGGAAACTAGGGGCAAAACCTGCCCTGGATATGGAGAAGATAGGCAGGTGGTAATGTTTGGTAAAGGTGTGAACAGATGTCCAAGTGGCAGTCTCCAGGATGCCCCTGGTGGGGACTCCTCTGAGGAAAGCTGCAGAGGTGGAAGCTGCTCTGCTGGAGTGAGTCTTGAACACCTTGGGGGAGGCTTTTCGTGCTGCCTGTAGCAGAAATGGATGCACTGTACTATCCATTTGGAAATGCTTTGCTTGCAGATGGCTTTGTCCTCTGCCCTTGCAGCAAAGCTAACCAGCAATTGATCAGACTTTCTGAAGGATTTAGTCCTTTCTAGGTAGAATCTGAGCTGTCTGTGCACATCTAGAGAGAGCAGGATCCTTTCCCCCTTGTTCTGTGGGTTAGGGAACAAGGCGGGCAAATTAATGGAATGGTTAGCCACACTGGACACCACCTTGGGCATTAAGGATGGGTTAGTCCTGAGGGATACCCTGTTAGCATGGAAGATGATGAAGGGTTCCACAGCCATGAGTGCTTGCAGCTCGGAGACCCTTCTGGCTGAAGTGATGGCCAGAAGGAAAGCTGTCTTCCATGAGAGAAATTTTAGCTCTGCTGAAAAGGCTGGTTCAAAGGGGGGCAGGGTGAGCTTTTCCAACACAAAGTTAAGGTTCCAAGTTGGGGTGGGTGCTCTTCTTGGTGGCCTCAAGTTGCTAGCCTCTCTTAGGACCTGTTTGATTGGAGGGTGTGAGAAAAGGGGCTGCTAGGTGGGGAAATGAGCAGAGACAGCAGAGGCATGAATTTTAATAGGGGAAAAAGAGAGACCACTGTGTAGCAGGTCAGCTAAGTAATCCAGGATGAGAGGGAGGGAGGGCTGTACAGTATTGGCTCCCTTAGCCTGAATCCAGATGCAGAACCATTTCCATTTGTCAGCATACGACTTTCTAGTGCTAGGGCGTCTGGCCTCATGTATAACATCTAAAACTAGTTTCAGGGGTTAGGGAATAAGTTAAGCTGTCAAATTGAGGGTCTGCAATTGGGGGTGCATGAATTATCCTTCCCTCTGGGTCAGGAGGGTTGGAATCTGAGTGAGATGCCATGGTGGCAGTGGGGACAGGCTGCGCAGCAGTGGATACCAGTGCTGGTGAGGCCAGTCTGAAGCAATACGAATTGTCCATGTTTTTTCCTCCTTTATATTGAGCAGTACCCTGGGGATGAGAGGTAGTGGAGGAAAGGCATAGACTGATAGATTGACCCAAGGGAAAGAAAGGGCATCCACTTTCCAAGCCATGCAGTGATGCTCCCCGGTGCAGAACTTGCTGAGCTGATGGTTGGTGTAGGAGACAAAGAGGTTGACCTTTGGGATGCCCCATTTCTGAGTTATTAGGGTGAAGGTTCTTTTGTCAAGCTGCCACACGTGTGGATCCAGAAGATTTCTTCTTAAGTGGTCTGCCAGAGAGTTTAGCGAACCTGGTAGGAATTGTGTGAACAGGTGGAGTTGCATGGCAGAGGCTGTGTGTCAAAGGGTCATGGCCAGCCTGCATAGAGGGTAGGAGTGAGTCCCTCCCTGCCTGTGGATATACCACATCACAGTGGTGTTGTCTGTTTTGATCAGGAGAGCCCCTGGGGAGAGAAGAGGCTTGAAAGCTGTCAAGGCATGCTGGACAGCTATCATCTCTTTTTGGCTGATGTGCAGATGGATTTGGTGTGGGCTCCTCTGGCCCTGTATGCACCTGCCGTCCAGGTGTGCACCCCAGGCATAGTCTGATGTATCTGTGGTGAGGCTCTGGGTGGTGAGGGGAGGTGAGAAAGGTAGTCTCTTGTTGTGGGAGTATGCTGTTGTCCACCAAAGAAAATCTTTTCTGAGGCAAGGTATCACGTGTATAAGAGTCTCCACGTCTTGAGAGTGTTGACACCAAAGGCTTTTTAGGTACCACTGAAGTTTCCTCATATGCAGTCTGGCATATGGAATGAGTAGAATGCAAGATGCCATGAACCCCAGAGCTTGCAGGATTCTCCTTGCAGATAACTGAGGTCTGGTGGCTAGTTGAGAGAAGTAGGCTGTCAGGAAAGTTTGCTTTTCTGGTGTACGGAATGCCATCTGGGATACTGTGTCCAGGCTTGCTCCCAGGAATACAATCCTTTGGGTGGGTACCTGTTTGGATTTCTTTTCATTGATTGTGCACCCTACGGAGGTTAGTAGGGACTTTACAAAGGCCAAGTGTTTGAGCAGCTTTTCCTGGCTGTCTGCATGAATCAGGCAGTCGTCTAAGTATGGGTAAATCTGGATATTCCTTTGTTTGAAAAAGGCAATGGCCAGAGCCAGACATTTTGTGAAAACACTGGAAGCAGGAGATAAGCCAAAGGGAAGTGCAGAGAACTGAAAGAGTGGAGATCCTGCCCTGAAACAGAGATATTTCCTGCATGATTCCCTGATAGGAATGTGGAGGTAGGCCTCTTTAGGGTGGCTAGCCAAGCATCCTTGGAGAGTATGGTTAGCAGCTGCTGGAGAGTGAGCATTTTGAATTTTGGTATCACCAGGAAGGTGTTTAGAACAGATAGATCAAGGATGGGGCACCAGGTGCCCTCTTTTCTGGGTACCAGAAAAAGTCTGGAGTTGAAACCTTGGCCTTTCTGTTCTGCAGGAACGTGCTCTATTGCCCTCACAGAGAGCAGGGAAAGGACTTGCTTTTGTGCCTCTGCCCACTGGTTTGGAGGTAGATCTGGGAATCCTTTTGGAGTTGGAAGGGTGTGGAAAGAAAATTTGTATCCCTGGGACACTATGTTGAGAACCTAGTGGTGGTTGGTAATGGTGGCCCAGGTGTTTGCGTGAAAGGAGAGGTTTCCTCCTAGGGGTAAGTGAAGGTGGGTAGAGGGAGGGGGTGGGGGAGGAGAGTCATTATGAGTTCTTACCATAAGGGGGTGGCTTAGAACTCCCTATTTTTGAAGTGGTGGAAGTCCACTGTTTACATCTCTGCATTCCCTGTGGCTACTGTCTGGGGGGGTCTACTTCGATGGGATCTGGGCTGAACTGACCTGGTGGGAGCAGAAAAGGACCAGTGCTTGGAGGGACAATGCCTGCTGAACCGGGGTGGCTGAACTTGTAAGAAATCCTTAACTGTCTGCATAGATTTTGCTTTTTCTTCCATCTTTTTTAAGACCTCTTCTGCCTTAGTGCCAAATAAGTTGTCTTTGTGCAAGGGGGCATCCAGCAATTTAGATTTAACATGGTCTGGCAAGGGCTGTTCCTTAAGCCATGCATGCCTTTTAAGGAAAGAATCGGTGACGGCTGCCCTGCAAGAAGCTTGTAGGGCATCAAAACCACAGTGCAAGGTGTGTTTAGTTACTTGACTTGCAGAATGCATTAACTCTTGTAACTCTTTAGATTCTGGCCAAGCAGGGAAGGAAGACATTTGTTGTTTGAGGAGTTCCAAGGTATGTTGCTAAAATTTTAGCATATGGAACTGGCAATTTGGTGCTCTGACAGCAAGAGTAGCAGAGGTGTATACTTTTAGATTCATAGATTACTACTAAGCTAACTGCCCTTGTGGGCCATTTTAAGCGTAGGCAATTACTTCATGTGAGAATCAAACCCTGCACCTTGTGTTTGTAAAGTAAGTACCTTAACCATTATACCAACTTCCTTCCTACCCCATCAGTCTAGTGCTCGCAAATCCCTATCTGAGGGGGTGGGATTCTTAGCAGAGGTTGCTTTAATTCCCTTAGGCCCTTGAGAAATTACCTCAGGGTCAGCAGTAGGATTTTTAAAAAGAAATTTGTGTGAGTCAGGGACTCTGTAATACCTGTCTGGTTTTCTGGGTGCAGGAGGGAGGATGTCAGGAGTCAAACTGGATTCCAGAAATCCATCCTCCACAACATTCAGGACTGGGGGAATGGCCAGGGGTCTATGCTGTGGAAGATCTACGAATTCCACGAGTCTCTTTTTAGACTGAGGGTAGTCCTGACTTTCCCATTGGAAATGCTCCCTTAAGGTATGAAGGGTTTCCCCAAAGGAAAATTCCTCTGGGGGAGAGGCTGAAGGAATAGAATCCTCTGCATCAGAATCCTCATAAGCAGAGAGGGGTTGCATGTCTTCATATTCAGATGCATCAGAGTCATCAGACTCCTCTTCAGACAAAACGACAGGGGAGAGATCTCTTTTTCTTTTGGAAGGGGTAGCTTGGCTTCCTCTGACCAGCATGATAAGGTCTTCCACTATTTTAAGCATTTGAGACTGAGGCAAGGAAGCAGGTGTCTGAGATTGGGTCGTCAGTTTCTTGGGTGTGGTTTGTACCCTGGGCCTAAGAAAATCTGTAGTTTTCAAAGGAACGGTAGACGCGAAAGAAGTCGATGGTTTGTGTTGAGAATCAGTAGTGCGAAGGACTTCCTCGAAAGCCGGTGCCTGCTCAGCAGCTCCGGACCCATCCAAGGGAGAGACAACCACAGGATCCTTAGTCGAAGAAGAGTTTTGCGGCATACTGGACTCCAAAAGGGTCTCAGTAGCGGCCTGCAAATCCACAGAAGCATGTATCAGGGGCTGCGAAAGTGCCTCACTGAAGACGGGAGAACTGATGACTAGCTTAACAGAAGTGTCGTCGGTAGGTTTGGACCTGTGTGGTCTGTCTCTGTCTTTATATTTACGTTTTTTCAGAAGATCTGCTGTCGGATGGCTTACTGAAACCATATCGGAATTCGAGGACTGAGAGCGAAAATATCTAGCTACAATAAGGGCCCGACGACTTATAGTTCTGGCATTGAACAAGGCACAGAAGTGACAGCGGGGGACATCATGGTCTGGGCCTAAGCAAGTGATGCAGTAAGAATTAAAGTCTCAGTGTGATATTTGCTTTCCACAGGCGAGACAATTGTTAACTTTTTCTGACATTGGTTAGTGCAAGAAAAAAGGATCCCCAACGAGGTACTTAGCTTTAGAAGACTTCAGCTTCAGTTCGGAAGATGAAACTCAGGTAGCGGCCGACTGGCACTGGTACGAACTGCTTCTGCTTCAGGCTCCATGGCAAG
Source organism: Protopterus annectens (assembly GCF_019279795.1). Lineage (NCBI taxonomy): Eukaryota > Metazoa > Chordata > Ceratodontiformes > Protopteridae > Protopterus > Protopterus annectens. The sequence goes on from NC_056728.1 coordinate 219,665,825, forward strand.
AAAGACTGATGTAATGGCGTCAGCTGCCTTACTTTATACTACAGATGACCTGGCATCAGTCCTGAAGCGACAGCAACCGATGCAGAAATACTAAGCCTCTGGTATTCGGGCCGGCCGAGGGCTACCCTGGCAGGGATAACCCAAATGTGATGACTGCAACAGTGAAACACGAAGAACTTCTTTGACACATATGTCTGATGGGAAACCAAAGATGACCTGACAGCACTCTTGCATCTTTTGTGTCACACTATCCCTATGTTTTGGGAATAAATGAATGTCATTATTCTCAATGAGATGGTTCTATGCCCTGCTTCATATTTTTCATTACAGTTTTAAAATAAATAAAAGGAAAAGAGAGAGTAAGAATGTGTGTACATCAAAGTTATGTGTTATTAGGAGCTGCTCCTTGTTCTCCAAGGTTTGATTCCCTCAGCCTCCATTTGTCTGTTGTGGGTCTCTAAGCAAGTTACTTAACCAGACAAGACTCCCAGGTCTCTCATAAAAAGGGAAACATAGCCAAAGAGCTTACTTTGTTAACAAAGGAGTAAAAAACATACTGCTTGTTTATAGTCATTGGTGTAATACTAGGAAATCGATACTTTGTTTTTATTTATTTGTTTTTCAGAAATACTTAGGATATGCATTCACTTGAGTCCTATATAATGTTGAATCACTCAAGAGTTAAAAGTTCAGTATCTGATGTACCAGAAAAATAACTGTTAAAACCCTGAAATTCTGCTTAGATAATTAATTCAGACTCTGCTCTTTCACACACACAAACATAAACAGTTCTAAGAACCAAAAACAAAGAAATGGGAAAGACACAATTCTCATTCATCTAACTCAGAGCAGTGTGTACATCTATGTAGCATAAACTTTTCAAAGCAGAAGAGTAAAAAGCATCCACACTGCTATTTCAAAGTTGATAAAAAACTGAAAAAAAAAGAAGTTATATACTCACCATAACGTTCCATGTTTGTTGTCCAGTATCTCTCCTTCATTCTTGCTGTTTGGGTTTGGAGCCGAAACTCGGCTCCGACTCGGCTATACTAAAGCTCGAGAACTTCCACTGGCTCGAGGCTGAATCCTATTCCATGGTGCTTAGCCCTATTCCCCAGATCTCGTTTGAGGAAGAAGGTTCCTATGATATGTTCAATATCCAAAGGGATAATATCTGAAAACATATTGTCATAAAGATTAACAAGAAAAGGCAAGAATGGAATCAGACCTAATCTGCCAATTTCTGAGAAATTTCTTCTAGATCCTCCAGGAGGGCGATGGCTGGGAGAGACGCAAGACTGAAGGCGAGATACTGGACAACAAACATGGAACATTAAGGTGAGGCCATAACTTCTTTATGTTATGCTGTCCCAACTCGCCTTCATTCTTGGTGTTTGGGACAGAGTCCCCAGCATCTTTTTCATGCTCTGCATTACTGTGTTTGTGATGCTGGTGTTCGGTACATCTATGCCTCCTGTTATATTGGATAACTGGATAGTATTAAGGCTGTTGTCTACTCATAGATGGCTTTAAACTTTATCCAGTACTCTGCGATCCATTTTGGTCCAGCTTACTATTCATTATGCTAAATGCACTCTATTGTTATTATTTATGTTTCATTGTAGTCTTTATATTTATATTTTTTGGTCAGGTCCCTTTGGACCTTCCAGCTTCATTTGGGAGTTGAATGTTGACTTATTTTGTGTTTGAAACGATATTAGTGTGAACTATCGTATCAGTATTTCGCCAGATCTCTGGATGCCAGACATTATTAGAATTGAGTGGTTGGTTGTTTGCTATTCAATAGATGACCGTTGTTGTCAATGTTTTTCGTTTCAGACATTTTGGCAATGTTTTTTATTTGGGTATTTAGGTTTGTGTTACCAGATGGTGAGTCTTCCATTAGGCTACAGCCAACCAGTAATACTTTAGTAAGCCAGCAGCTGGTTGTTACCTCGCTCTCCAGTTTGGTAGCTGCTGTTGTCAGTAGGATGTTTTTTTCCGCCGGACTGGCTTTTGCTGTCTTGATTGTTTTTGTGAATTCCCTTGTTTAGACAATGACAGCGATCTTGTTCTCACTGCGATCGCCATGGATGGACTTTATTTCTGTGCTTTTTTTTTTTTTTTTTTGAATGGTAATGCTGCTTTCTTTTTGAGATTCAATGTAAGTTCAGGACACTTTGCAGCTGTGGTTTAGGTCAACACCATTTGACGCTCTGCCGTTGCGATGGTTGTATTAATATGTTTTTAACAAATATCATGCTTTGCATTTATTAATAGATACAATACATTGATGTTTTTTTATTTTTACACAAGTAGTTATTGTATGGGATATATTGATTGACAGCAGTGTTTGGCAATATCACTTTCTCACACCACACTACACCTTATGTATTTGGTGTCGTTTGATGTACTTGGTTTGTTTACCAACCGGATGCTATATGGTAAGGAGTTCAGTATGAGCTCAGTTGAGCGACTTCAATAACAGAGTTGGTTTACACACTTTAACTATATTAGTGATATCGCTGTGTTGTACATCTTTATTTAGAAAGTTTTCCGGTTTATGATTTATGTTTTGTGTTCCGGTCATGAACACCTACAATTTTGTTTTAAAGCAATCTTGGTTTGCCAGCAGGCTTGCACCGTCAGTCTGACGGATGATTTTGTTCTATTTTACTCATGCAGAACAGTTTATTTAAGTCGCTTTATGCCAACTTTGCCATTTGTGCTATTTTTAAATGTTTTAATGATTTTTTATCTGTTTTATACGAATCTGTTAATGTTGTTTCTTTAAATTAGCTTAGTATGAATGATATAATTATCCAATTAGGGTTTTAATTGGTTAGTTTTGAGCGCCAAAAGACTTTGTATAAATAGCTGTTTAAACTTATGTCTTATTACACCTGAAGAAGCGTAGTACAGCTACGTGAAAGCGCTTGTGTGTTCCTGTTCCTAATAAAGAAGCCTTCCATAACAGTGGTCATCTCCGTGTGGTGTTTCCAGTGGATTTTGTGTGTTCCAGTTTCCTGTTTTTTCCACTTGGAGTCTCTGTTTTCTTGCTACAGTTTTTTGACTTTTTTTTATTAACAAGAAAAGGCAAGAATGGAATCAGACCTAATCTGCCAATTTCTGAGAAATTTCTTCTAGATCCTCCAGGAGGGCGATGGCTGGGAGAGACGCAAGACTGAAGGCGAGATACTGGACAACAAACATGGAACATTAAGGTGAGGCCATAACTTCTTTATGTTATGCTGTCCCAACTCGCCTTCATTCTTGGTGTTTGGGACAGAGTCCCCAGCATCTTTTTCTTGGGTGGCTCAAGGGAATAAACTCCTCAGGACAGTGGAACCAAAAGCTGCTTTGTAATGAGTAATAAAGGTATGAGGGTTAACCCATGTAGCAGCACCACAAATTGAATCCAATGGAAGTCTGGATTGAAAGGCAATGGAGGTAGATACTGCTCTAGTTGAATGCCCTTTGACTTTCCCTGGTGGTTCTTTATTGTGGGAATCACAGACATATGTGATGGTCTCAGTAAGCCATTTGGACAAGGTAATTTTTGAGATTGCCAAACCTTTTTTTATTTTCTGAATAGGAGACAAACAATTGGTCTGACTTTCTAAATTATTTGGTCCTATGCAAGTAAAAATGCAACTGTCTATGTACATCCACTTGGTGGAGATTATGCTCTGCCTTGTTGCCATGGTTAGGAAAAACACTGGTAATTCTATATTTTGGTTTAAATTAGCTTGAGAACAAACCTTCGGCAAGAAGGAAGGATTTGTTCTGAGGGAAACTCTATCTTTGTGGAAGATCAAATAAGGTGGATGGATAGACAAGGCTTGTAACTGATACTCTCCTGGCTGAAGTAACTGCTGTCAGGAAGAGTGTTTTCCAAGATAAAAAATTTTAATGAACAAGATGATGCTGGTTCGAAAGGGGGCAGGATCAAAGATGATAACACTAGACTGAGGTCCCAAGGAGGAGGAGGAGATTGTCTGAAGGAAGGTCTTAACAGAAAAGTACCCTTGAGGAAGGCTTTACATAATCCATGGGATATTAGACTAGATCTTGATTCTCCCACATGATAATTAGAAATATTAGCTAATTGAACTCAAATAGTGGTTGCTGCTGCCCCTTGATTAAAGGTTTCTGTTATAAATTCCAGAATTGCAGGTATAGATGCTGTAAAATGATCTACATGTCTTTTGTCAGCCCAATAAGAGAACCTCTTCCATTTGCTTGTATAGAGATTCCTAGTCGTCTTCTTGTGTGAGGAGACTAGAATGTGACGAACTGCAGGGGATAATTCCGAAAGCCTGGCTAAGAGTGGAAGTGGAGCAACCAAACTGTCAGCTTGAGGGTGTGGCATGCAGGATGGAGCGTTCCTGACTGATGTGTCAGAAGATCCGGCACTGGGTCCAGGATCCATAGGTCCTCCTGAAGGTAGGGCCAAAGAAAGGGGAACCAAATCTGACAAGGCCAGTGTGGCGCAATGAGAATTAACTTGCGACTCAACAACTTTGCTGTCTGTATAACCTTTGGAATCAAGGGAAACGGGGGGAAGGCATAAAGAAGACCCAGGGGCCAATCGTGAACCAGTGCATCCCTCAGTGACTCTCCCAGAGGGAGATTAGGGCAAAGTAGTTGCTGCATTTGGTACTGAAGGGAGTGGCAAAAAGGTCGCAGCAAAGCTGGCCCCATTTGCGAAAAATTTGATTTGCAACTTCCTGATTGAGGGACTACTCGTGAGGCATGAGAATCGCTCTGCTTAGCCTGTCTGCTATAACGCTGAATTTCCCTGGGATATGTGTTGCTGTCAGAAAGGATTGAGAAGATATCACCCATTGCCACACACTCTGAGCCTCTCGACATAGGGGGTAGGATCTGGTTCCCTCCTGTTTGTTCATGTACCATACCACCGACATATTGTCTGTCTGAATTGCAATAGTCCCTATGGAAAGAGAGTCCTGAAGTGCTTGCAACGCCAGAAGCACGGCCCTCATCTCTAGGACATTGATATGCAAATGGTACTCATGATCTTTCCAAACCCCTTGGACTGTTTGTCCCAGATAACGCCCCCCCCCCCATCTGGGACGCATCCGTGGTTACTGTAGCAATAGGTTGGGGAAGTAAAAATGGTCTGCCCATTGTTACCTGAGTGGACTGAACCCACCAAAGTACGTCCGTCTTGCAAGAGTGAGTTATGAAAATTTCGTGAGACATGGGTAACTCCTGCATGGACCATTTGCCGAAGAGTAGCCACTGCAATATTCTCATGTGAAGTCATGCCATGGGAAGTAGTGTTATCGTCGCTGCCATACAGACTAGGACTTTGAGCACAAATCTTGCCTGTACTCTGTTTTTGTTGAGTAAAATAATCACTTGACTGGGTAACGTCTATACCCTTTCTTGAGGTAGCCTTGCCAACATGTCGTTTGTATTTAAATCTGCACCAATGAATGTAATATGCTGTGATGGCAACAAGGCAGATTTTTCTGCATTTATAGTAATGCCTAGTCTTGAGAAGAGATGGATGGTGTAGTCTCTTGCTTTGATCAGTAGTTGCTTGGTGGTGGCAGTTAGGAGCCAGTAGTCTAAGTATGGAAAGACCTGGAATCCCTGAAGTCTCAGATGAACTGTGACTACTGCCATGCATTTGGTAAACACCTTGGAGGCTGTGGTGAGTCCAAAGGGCAGAGGTCTGAACTGGTAATGACTAGCTCCCAGACAAAAGCGTAGAAATCGTCTTGAGCGCCTGTCCATCTTTATGTGGTAGTACGTGTCCTGAAGATCTAACAAGCACATCCAATTGTCTTTTCCCAGAAATGGGAGTATAGACTGCAGTGTTACTATCCGGAACTTTGACTTTTTCACCGACTTGTTTAGTCTGCTGAGATCCAATATGGGTCTCCAGTCCCCTGTCTTTTTTGGAACTAAAAAGTACCTTGAATAAATTCTGGATCCTAGTTGGTCTGCGGGGACTTCTTGGATGACTCTTTTTTCTAGCAACTTTTGTGTATTTCTAGTGTTGCTTGATCCCTTTGACCGAGTGGAATGTCTGGGATAGACTTTGGTGGATGAGGTGGACATTGGAAGGGGATGTTGTATCCTCTGGATATAATGGACTGTACCCATTTGTCTTGAGTCAAATTCTACCAGGCTTCTGGGTACAGCGATATTCTCCCCCCGAATGCCTCCAGAGGTGGACAGGCAGGCCAGCTTTCAGGAGTGGTGGAAGGGCCTACCAGAGAACATATCTCTGTCACCCTGGTTTTGCGGACCCCCACTGCTATGTGAATGGCGTCTTCCATTGTTTCCCCCTCTGCCCCTGAGGGAAGGATCACCACGAGTGTCAGATAAGGCTCCTTTAGATTTACGGAACCACATTTTTCCGCCCTTTTGACCTTTAGGATAAGGTCTGGTAGGGGTGGAAAAACGGACTCCAGCGGCAGACAGAGTCTTACCATCTTGTTGGCTCCTGGTGAGAGTTTCTTTCACTTTCGGCCCGAACAATGACGAGCCATCAAAGGGAGTGTTAATAAAGGAAGAACGGAAGGGTTCAGCAAACTCACAAAGGTGCATCCAGGAATGATTACGAAGAGCTATTCCTGTGACTGATGCCCTGCTCGCACCATCAGCTGCATAAGATATGAGGTGCATGGAGGAGTTAGATATGCAGGTTAGGGTTGCAAGCTGGGAGTTAACCTTATCAGATAAGTCCTGGGCTGTAGCCCCTTGCAGTGTATCTCCTAACTCTTTTAGGAGATCCCTCTGAAGTCGCATGAAATGCGACAAATAATTCAGCGACCGTAAGGTAAAGGTCGCTGAGGAGAACATACGCTTCCCGTATCTGTCCATATTATGAGAATCCTTGTTCAGTGGATGAACAGATACAGACGTTTCAGCTAACTCCTTTTTTTGTGGCCGCTGCCAACACCATTGCATCTACAGGAACCCCTTTAGTTAAATACTGCCTATCTTCTGGGGCCGTAATTAATTTATTAGGCCTCCGTGGAAAGGGCTCTACTGAGTCCAGAGAGTCCCACACCTTTCGACTCACCAAATCCAGGAGTGGGTCGAAAGGTGGAGACACCCAAGAGGTGGAGGGGTGAGAGCCAAATGCCTCCAGGTATACCGACACATCTTCAGAAGGGGAAAGGGACTTCCAGCCACCCCTCTGCTTATGGATCTCCAGGATGTCTGAAAAAGAGACATCCTCCGAGGGTGACCTTGGGGACCCTTCTGAATCCTCTAAGTCAGTATCAGAAGTGACAGACTCAGGGGAGTCTATGTGCTTCCTCTTACACTGTCTCTTCCAAGAGATCTCCTCAGGGGGATGTTCTGGGGAGGTATCGGAAGAGGAGGATCCACCCATTGTGGCTTCCTGGGGCACTGGCTCTCTACTCTGTGGGTGATGGAGATGTAATAAAGAGGTGGACACTGGTCCCTTAGGGGGAAGAGAGGCTAGAGCCAAAGGTGGAGCAGACTCAGTTGAGAGCACACTCCGCATCACCTCGAAGACACCGCGGTCCTGGGCCGAAAGAGACTCTGGCACCGAGAGGCCGGGAGATCTCCTTAGCACCAAGGAGGGTGGCTCCGAGGCAGATGTGGGAGCCAAACTCACCTGAGCTGAGGCACTGAGTGGCAGAGCCAATTCCGACAAGAACCCCTGGAGCCGACCAGGGAGAGCCAGCCCCCAGGTTCCTCGATGGATGAAAGCATCGAGGAAACCAGAGCAGATATCGGAGCTGAGATATCAGTAGTGATTAGTGACTCCAGCGGTTCCAGCACAACGACTTCCATACTCTCTGGCTCCAAATTCATTCGAGTTGGAGGAGGAACCGGCATAGTAGAGGGTACCGTTGTCGGCTCCAAGATCTGATGAGCTGGGCTTAAGAGAATTTCTGCTAGGGCCCGGGTCTGAAGCAACCTCTTCACTACCCGCTCCATGTCACCATCCAATAGCCTGGATGATCTAGAGGAATGACTGGAAGACTTGTGGCTACCTGCCACCGACTGTAGTAAAGGAGACACCGGTACCAAGCGAACAGGCTGCAAGGATGGTGACTGGCTCCTTTTTCGGCTCCGCAACGGTTCTGAAGAGACAGATGGAACTGAGGAAGAACCATGTTTCTCAGGCCCGACATCTTTCAGATCCGAAGAAGTATCAAGTTTGGTGCTGCTTGTCGGCTCAGACACCGGAGTCGATGAAGCAGACTTTTTTGTCGCGTCCAATTTTTTAGTCTGATTTCCTACGTCCACTTTTAATAAGCTCCTCAATATAAGTTTATTCCTCCTCTCCTGCAAGACCCTGGCACTAAAACTATGACAAATGGAGCAGGAGTCTTGAAGATGGAGTGGACCCAGACAGTACACAGAACTAGTGTGTCCATCAGTAATGGACATCTTTTGAGTGCAGGAATCACACTTTTTGAATCCTGACTTGTGTTCCTTAACTGGTTCCTTAGACATGCTAGCTATAAGGAAAAAAACTCTCAATAAAAGTTAGAACAAGCTATAACTTTTACAGAAAGAGAAAGATAGCAAAAATTAGGTATCCAAAATAAGATTTTTTTTTATATATAAGAAGAGGAGGAAAGGGAGAAGGAGAAGTGAGACACCTCTAACTTAAATGGTGTACTCCTAAAAAGTGGAAACAAGGAAGAAAAGGGGCAAGAATCCTCTAATTTAAACGGATTCTTGAGGAGACAACAAGGCCCAAAGAAAAAGACAGCCAGAAAGGTAAAATTAGAAGGTTTAGAGAGCCTAAAATAGCACAGGCTATTATGATAGAACTAGTAAGTAAAACAGATAATTATTAGGAAGCAACTATTAGAAAAAATATAAAATATTAAATTTTACAAGCCTAAACCAGTGAAGACAATCCCGGATCTTCAAGCAGCAAACGAGATCTGGGGAATAGCCACTAAGCGCCATGGGATAGGATTCAGCCTCGAGCCAGTAGAAGCTCTCAAGCTTTAGTATAGGCTGAGTCAGAGCCGAGTTTCAGCTCCGAACTCAAAGAGCAAGAATGAATACGAGATGGGACAACATAACATGAAATATTTTTGTTTTTACACATACAAATCTTTCACTGATTTACTATCTAACAACATTAACAGTTGTTGTTGTTGTCTTTCGGCTTTTCCCAGTTAAGGGTCGCCACAGCGGAACTCCGGTCCGCTAATGATTGGCAGTAGATTTTCACGGTGTCGAGTTGCCAGCTCAATGCCCAACCTTCAACGAAGGCACGCCCATTCACGCATGTATTTCAGAACGCCACTCGACCCGCAGGGAGGACATGCAGACTCCACACAGAAGGTACTCCCCACACACTAGCTGAGACTCGAAAGGGAGAACCTCTTGCTGTGAGGCAACAACGCTACCGCTGCACCACCATCTAACAACATTAACAGTGTTAGAGATAATCTTATCACAAAGTGCATTTATTAGTTTGCAGTTTTGTTTCCGGGCTAGATTCAACTATTCTAAAATAAGCGACTTTGAGTTGTTTGTTAGGACATAACTCAGTGTGGTTTTTTTTTAAGCATTTCTACTAAGTTACATAAATGCCCATTTACCTTCACAATGCCACATTTAAGGAAAGCAGAAAGAAAATGCATTAACAGCTGTTGAATGTGCTGTGAATAATTAGCCATACTATGAATTTTTAAAAAACATTAACGAGAAACATACTGAAAGTTTACCATTACAACATGAAAGCTAATTAACTAAATTAGACCAATAAATCTAAGGGAATTGTATGTAAAGGCAGAAGAAAATAAAATGTCTTTTCAAGGTGTAAATCTGAAGTTAAAAGAATCAGGACAAAGTAAAAATGTGGGGTACAAACTGCTGCTTGCTGAATGGGACTCCTGCTACTGTTAATCCAGTTGTATCCATAGCATTCTCATTAGAGTCGGAAACCATTGTACATGGCTGAAAGTAAACTATATCTAAGCTATTTTAACTGCTAGAGAAGAATTCATATTTTGAACAGTTTCATACCTTAACAAGTGTTGAACTGTATAGACCCATATGAGATACTAGATAGATGCTATTCGACTCTACGTTTCCACTGATGACATTATTTGTACTGAACTATACTCATTATCTACCTCATTTGCTGTCAAATATGTTCCACTGGAAAATGTTGAACAAACTAGTACATTTTTCAAGACACATGGGATTTATTTTTTTTTGAATTTTCAAGCTGCGACCACACAGAAACAGAGACAAGCACACACACTCCATACTCCGGCAAAAAAAGTAATTATCAGGAAGGTAGATAGCTGAAAAAGCGTGAAGTTGATACTGCAGTGCACCAAACAGATGCTGCTGTAAAAACTAAGAACAAAGGAAATAACTTGAAACTTCATCTTCCCTCTGTAAAGTGAACAAATAGGTTAACATTTTACACAGAGATTCAATAGTCACTATGCCATGTTCCTTCTTCAAGTGCATTTTATAAACCCAAAGGTCTTCCTATGATGGCAGTCTGATATTTTTTTTCTAGCAGACCACAGGAGATTGTGAAGTCTTTGGGTCTGAAAAAGTTTTTATTTCACTGATTTCCAGGTGAAGCCTTTTTCCTCTATGACAAGATTTGTAGAGTTAAGTATCTATGCCAAAAAACAGTTATCCGTGATACAGATGTCACGCCTTCGGTCACCAACTGTGAGCACAGCACAAAATGTAGTTAGCCTCCACAATGCAGTCTTTCTATCTGACATGGCAAGAGTTTCTTCTGCAAGGATATTGCTTTTTGACTGACAGTGAAGAAGTGAGAATTTTCCTTATTCTCCTATCAAAATAATTAAATGTCCCCCTTGAATACTACCATTAAGGAGGTTTCTTCCTGAAGCATGCTAAAGACAACTGGTTTCAAGGATTCATCCTTCCCCATTGGTTGAATATTTAGAGCTACTTCTGCAGAATGGATTTTCAAACAGTAAACAGTCTCTTTCATGAATATTCTGCACATCACAGTTCCATGTTCTGTGCTGGATACAAAAAAGAAGCATCAAAGTTAACATCTGGCCTGCTTTGTTTAGCAACCCACAAAATCTGTTCTATTTTCAACCTAAGTCCATCTCATTTGGTGTAAGGGGTGTATCCCACTTCGTAGTCTTTCATGTTTGTTAGTGACAGTAAAATTATTCTTTTTTACATAGCACTCTCAGTATACCAACGCCATTCCACCTACAGTGACAATGTCAAACCCAGACAGCAAAGGTAGTCATGCTGTTCACTATCAATCTGATGGATGGTCTTCAGATAAGGAATAACTGAAGTCATAAAGCACTGAAGGCCACCCCATATAAAGTTCCCTTTCAGCCAGTACATCACTGCAGGGTCATCTTGTAAAATTCTCCCTCCTGACTTAACATTGATGTTTTTCACTTTGTTACAGCAGAAGGGCAATGCATCTGCCAGACCATAAACACACTTCTTCAGTTTCCACAATCATCCCACACATATTGCCTGAGAGGGGCATAAACATAAATGTCTTATGTGCCATACCTTTTAAAAATACAGACTTAATGTTCATGGAATTAACTTCTCACTGCTTTTCACAAATTATGGTCAAAGGAAGATGAAAGGGTATGTTGGAAGAGACTAAAAAAAGAAAATAGAAAAATTAAGAAACTGGAAGCTCTTGTTTATGGATATGGATAGCAAGATAAAAGCAGTGAAATATTTTTAGTCCCTTTAGTTTTATATACAGTTGAGGCATATTTTATCAACCAGAGGAGAAGTTGTGGACAGTAATTAATAAAGAACTGAAGGATTTTATCTGGGAGGGGAAAAGGGTAAGGGTCAAGTGGGAAAGTTGATCCTTCCGACAGAGCAAGGTGGTTTAGAATTACTTGATTTGAAGGGATATTTTAGAGCTACACAGTTAAGGCTCTTATACAAAACACAAACAGAAAACTATAATTCAGAGTGGAAAGGAATAATGAAACAAGGGGGAAATTCACAAAATAAGGAGCGAGTGGGATTTCGGATACAGATCTTAAGGAGAAAATCAACAGCTATACAGAATATTATATTCATAAAGTAGCAGAAAGTAGTCTAAGAACTAAGCCAAGATGAGACTGGATAAAGAACCTCCAAAATATGTGTGTATACCATGTGTACTTTATTTCGTTTTACTGCTTGATGTGGATGCCCAGGACTATGTGGACCGTTTGCAGGTTATTGGTTTTGGTTAGTCACACAGTATACATAACTACTTCAGAGGTTCTTGGTGTTTTTGAGGTGTGTTTTGTCCCAGACATTACATGTGGTACTGGACTGAGAATTGACATACCGGAGATTTTTTTACTCTTTTGGGAGAATTTTTGTCACGTTAAGGATGTTTACAAACACTGAATTACTTGTCCATTTTCATAGAATGTAAAAGGGGATTTTGGATGAACTAGTCTCACAACCAGGGCAAACAGGCAATCTTACTCAGCTTGTGGCTTTGCTTACCCAACAATGCAGTCAGCTGCTTGCGGCTTTTAATACTTCTTTGCCTGTTTTGGACTCCTACAGAGGAAATGGAGACACATTTTGTTCAGCTTCTCACTGTACATCGAATGGTTTGAGCCGAAGTTTTAGGAAGGACCAAGGAAGAGATGGAGACAAAGTGATTATGTTACTTCAAACGGATTCTGTTCAAAGGAGCAATAATGAACCTGTTGCAGTCTCTGAGACAAACTGTTCAAACACAGATATGATTCCTTCTATCCTGAACCACAGGCAACACAATTCAATAAAGTGGCCGAAGCAGGATATCTCCTTTCAGAACGATTGTTTACAGGAACGAGATGTACAAATTAGTTTAAAGTCTGTGCTTCGTAACATCAAAAAGAAACTTAATAAGGTGTGTACCTTACAAATTGACAACTGCTATCTAATAGAGTGTTTAAAACATGGACAATTCCCAAGGGGATTGAGACTTTTTAAGTTCCCATTCAGAGTTTCCAGGGGAACAGAAGAATACTTTTACTTTAGCAGACATGTTTAATAGGCACGGGACAGAACTTTTAGAATTTATCATTAAATTTTGTTCCTATTACGTGATCGAACTTCAACAAGTTCGAACCCTATATGGTCGAAACCATATAGTCAAACTTGCTGAAGTTTGAACACATAAAAAAAAAAAAAAAAAAAAAAAAAGATGCAACAGTTAAGTAACTGTTGCAAGCAGGGGGGCAAGCCCCCCTGCACCCCCACACCCCCTGCTCTTTAAATATACCAACTCCAAGACTGCGCTATAGTGCAAAAAGGGAATATTTCCCTTTACTGCACTGTAGTGCGATCTAGAGTTGGTATATTTAAAGAGCGGGCCAGTGTGGGGGGTGCAGGGGGGCTTGCCCCCTGCTTGCAACAGTTAGTTTACTGTTGCAACTTTTATTTTCCCCGTGTTTGAAGTTTTGAAACTTCGAACAGACAAGTTATATACTGTCGTGTTCAAAGTTTCAAAACTTTGATCACGTAATAGGAACCCTTAATCTTACCTCTTCATGTATTAATAGTGTAATGGATGAGATTACTGTTTTGAATGATGCAGTTTTGAACAACTTGTTATTTGAATATCACCAAAACAGTGATAATATTTTCAAATCAGTCAATGAACACGTTGTTTCTCTAAAAAAGAAGAAAATGAGATGAAGCTATTTAGAAACAAAAGAGATTACACTGAAGGGAAAGCATACCCACTGTTTGATAATACTAAAGACTTCGCAGACAGGAATGCTAATATTGTAAATTCTAGTGACCACGTACGACCATTAACAGAACAGATGAATAGGGATAATGTGTCTGATCTAGTGAATGGTGAACAACAGGAACATTTTTTTAATGCTGTTGACCCCCAAGAGTTTCCCTCTTTAAAGTTGCCCCTATCCCCAGAAGGTCAAAAGGATTAAAAAGCCAGAATATATGACAAGGGATTGGTACTCCAAACAGGATTCAAACCAGGACAAAGTACTGACAAACCAACAGGAGGAAAGGACAGGTGAATTTCAGAGAAGGAACACAAAGGGGGTGGAATGGGAAAGGCTGGTAGCACACACCAACAACAATGAAATTATTTGTTTTTTCACTAGATGAAAGGATTGACTCTAGAAGGGGATTTCACATTTTTAATTACAATAACTTGACCACTGATTGCACCTATTCAGCACTACTAGAAAAGGGTTTTAAGTTTGTTCCCAGCAATAGGATGAATATATATGGTGTTATTTAAGACTTAAAGCTATTTAACAGAAAATTAAACTTGTCTTTTTTTAAATAGAGAAACTAAAAATAATCTATACTTTAAACCTGTTGAAAAAGAAAAATGTATTTAACCCACCCTTACACAAAACTATAAACCTTTTTGAGAAGGCATTTTTCTTGAAAGGGGATACCCAAACAACTTACTTGCACTTCAAGCTGAGGTGATAAAAGACAGAGGGACAAATATTTACCCATTCTAGGGAATCCGATTATTATGGGGGGGTAAAGTGACTTGATTACTTTTGGCCCCTCTAGCAAAAGTGTATTTCAGAATGCTATGGCCAATAAATATAATGACACTAGCTCACAGATTAGGAGCATTATTAGGAACAATTGGGCTATCCTTAAGACACACGTGGTTTATGACACAGTGGGCAAAGGTCCCCAGTTTATTTACAAAGTCAATATGAATATAAAAGAAATTTTAAAAAAAGATGGTAAGGTGGATGTGAAAGGAACCATCAAATTTGGCAAATGTAGTTATTGTAATTACCTTTTGGATAAGACGGTATTTTCTTTAAATAACTACTGCTGCACAGAAATTAAGTTGGAAAAAGTTAATTGTGAGACAAAATGACTGGTGTATATATAGCAATCTTTTAGTGGTGTCAGTGTTTTTACATAGGAAAAACTGAAAAAAACAGGCTAAAATGCAATACAAATATCTGTATGATATTAGAAGGTGAAATACAAATAATGCTTTGTACAAACACTCATTAACATGTAAGGGTTTCACTAAATTTGCATTTGACATTCTGCAAAATGTACATACAAGTATTAGAGGGGGCAGTGGGAGAATAGAACAGAGTACTGGGAATTAGAAAGGCCAAAAGAAGATCACCAGCTCAGTCTTACTTGACAACACCACTCAAAAGTAGTGTAAGGAGATAATGTTCATAAAAATACTCCTTCGCACATCATTAGTGGGTAAAAAAGTAGTAAACCAGCACTAAAATGTTGTAAACTGGAACGAAACCTCTTTATTCACACAGAGAATAAAACCAAGCGCTTTCGCCTGAGAATCCCAGGCTTTTTCAAGGTACATGAACAATGTGGCCATTCAGTTTATATAATTCTCTTAATTGGCCAAATTGATTGATTAGACTCATTAATTAATTAGTCAAAAAACATTAATTGTTACCCAGAACAAAAAAATGCTTAAAGTGCAACAGTGTTTCTAAAAAATTTACCTAAAAATGTGCAACATTAAAAAATACTGTATTGTAATACATATGTTAAATGTAAACAAAATAAATATGTTTTCAAAAAATGCTTTAAAATTGCTTTAAAAAGTATGTTAAAAAATTGATCTTAATATAACCCAAATGTATAAATAGCATACCAGTAAACAACATCAAAGACGTTCAAATACATCTCCTTTCAAAGTGTTACATGAACCTGTCTGTAATGCAACAATACATTCCAGGTATGAATGACACTATCAGTTTAAGGAGTCTACTCAAAATGAGGAGAAACAGATTGTAAACAAGTTTTATTTCATTTTTGTACTCACAAAATTTAGGTCATGATGTTTTGTTTTAAGGAGGTAGAGAAAAGATAATTCAAGTATTGTTGCATTACAGACAGGTTCATGTAACACTTTTAAAGGAGATGTATTTGAACGTCTTTGATGTTGTTTACTGGTATGCTATTTATACATTTGGGTTATATTAAGATCAATTTTTTAACATACTTTTTAAAGCAATTTTAAAGCATTTTTTGAAAACATATTTATTTTGTTTACATTTAACATGTATTACAATACAGTATTTTTTAATGTTGCACATTTTTAGGTACATTTTTTAGAAACACTGTTGCACTTTAAGCATTTTTTTGTTCTGGGTAACAATTAATGTTTTTTGACTAAGTAATTAATGAGTCTAATCAATCAATTTGGCCAATTAAGAGAATTATATAAACTGAATGGCCACATTGTTCATGTACCTTGAAAAAGCCTGGGATTCTCAGGTGAAAGCACTTGGTTTTATTCTCTGTGTGAATAAAGAGGTTTTGTTCCAGTTTACAACGTTTTAGTGCTGGTTTACTACTTTTTTACCCACTAATGATGTGCGAAGGAGTATTTTTATGAACATTATCTCCTTACACTACTTTTGAGTGGTGTTGTCAAGTAAGACTGAGCTGGTGATCTTCTTTTGGACTTTCTAGTACTGGGAATTAGTTTGACAAATCAGATTGTATGCCACCATTTCAACTGGATTAAATGAGCATATTTCTATTCCGCCTGTTCTTAAAAAGAGGGCTGCTAAATTATGAAATGTTAGTTTCTCCCTTTGGCTGGAGGGGTCTGAATATAACATATATGGGATTTTACATACATACTCCTACACAAGTTATTTTAAATGGAAATAAACTTTTTTATGTGCTCACAGATATTTGTTATGGGTTCAAAGTGCTTTTAATGTACTACTTTATGTAGATAGTTATTTTAAGCTTGTACTTGCTTTCTGCACAGTTATTAGTCAATTATTTAATTAACTGATTTACAATCATTTCTATTTACTATTTGTATTTAAACCCAGTTGCTGTGTTTTATGGTGTTCTGGTGAAGTTCAGAGTCTTGTGGATGAAAATGCTCAACCTTTTTTGTATTAATGGTGAGTATAAGATTGACTGACTCTAAATATTCTTTATTTCATTTACCACTTGGTGCAGATACCCAGGACTATGTGGACCATTTGGAGGTTATTGAGAAAGGAGAAAGAAGATTCCGCTGTGACCTATTAAACCACCAGTGAAAAACTCCATCAGAAATACCCATCTACAGAGCACCTCCTAGATCAGTCCTGAAAGCACCCCTTTGTAATAACAGTTCTTCAAACCTAGCATTATAGACAGTTGTTTCTCCTGCTAGCCTTGCTGACTTGGGTCTCCTGAGGTACAGTAGCAACTGTCTCATGTATACTGACAACCCTCTACCAATAACTTACTCTAGTACAGAGTGTGAGAGATGTATCTACATCAAGAAACTTGAATCCCTGTTCTCTCACACTTGAAGTAGTAACACTGAAGAGGCTGTCATCTCACTCACCACTACTCATGCACATAGTACCAGTAATCATACACACAGTATGCATCTAACACATAAATCAACATATGCGGAGGTACTCTATAAAAACTTTCTGAAAAAACAGAGACCTCCAAAACAAAAGACTGCTACAACACTGCTACAACTAACACAATTCCAGCAGCACCCAAGACACATAACAACACCAGTGTCTCACCTACCAAGCCCTTAAGGTGTAACACTCAAAAAACAAGCTTTCTTGTCATTGGAGACTCCATAGTGAGACACACTGATGTCCCACTCACCAGGTTAGATAAAGGTCAGCTGCTTGTCTGGTGCCAGGATTCATCAGATCATGCATGCACTCAGGACTCTCGGCAGCAAGCACCATTATGACTCTGTCATAACTCATGTTGAAGTGAACGACCTGAGACATACCTCATGGGACTATATGAAAGTCCAAACTGAAATGTAAACCAGCTGCCAGACCACCACGGCAACTCACATAAATGCTCAAAGTTTAATTCTCACTAACAGCAGTAAAATAGGTAAAAGTGCACAACAGAATAAATGCCTTCGGAAAATAATCCCTTCTCCAGATCCAATTACATAATCGTATAATCACATCCCAAAACTTCTAAAACTCCATCTGGCCTATCAGAAAACAGGAATGAGACAATTCCTCCATTAACTTCCAGTCAGCCCTCAGTGCTGCTTATGCCCTTACATTCCTGTTTTCTGATAGGCCAGATGGAGTTTTAGAAGTTCTGGGATGTGATTATGTAGCTGGATCTGAAGAAGGAATTATTTTCTGAAAGCACTTATCCTGTTGTGCACTTCTACCTATTTTACTGCTGTCTGTGAGAATTAAATTTTAAGCTTTTATGTGAGTTCCCATGGTAGTCTTGCTGCTGGTTTATATTTCAGTTTGGACTTTTATTTCTGTGGCTGGTCCCTTGCTACCTCTCGTTTTGTTTTTTTGTCCATGGGACTATAATGAAGAGAGATGTGATTGACCTCTCCAGGTATGAGTCCCAGGCAGGTATGTCCCTAGCCTTGAGCAGTATAATACCCTTACCTAGAATGATGCCACAATGTAAACAAAAAATGATTGATTTCAATAACTGGCTTAGTTTTTGGTGTCATTCAAAGGGGATCCAGTTTCTGTCAGCCTTGGATGACATAGTCGACAAACCTCACTGCTTTGCCAGAGATGGTTTCCATCTGGCAACACTAGGTTTTGGCTTCTGGCAAAGGCTCTTGCCTCCCCCATAGTGCCTTTTTAGGCAGGATCTCAAAAACAAAATTGGCTACCATAACAAAATAGGGGTTATACTGCTAAATGCTAGGAGATTAAACCAAAAACTGCACACCCTGGAAGCACTTCTATCACTAAAGGATGTAGATGTCTGTGTAGTCACAGAAACCTGGTTCAAGGCCTCAGAGAGTACCCCAGCATTGCAAGGTTACAATGCCTTCTGCACCCTGAGACCACAAAACAAATTTGTGAGAACCAAAGGAGGTGGTGTTTCTATCTATATTAGAGGTAAATTCACCTCCGGACTAGTTAGAATGGACAACTCCATGGAGTTATCCCAAGTTCAGATTACTGTGGGTAAGACCCCCATTCAAGTCGTAGCTAGTTATAGCTCCCCCTCCATTGATCATGATGCACACAAGGCTTACTTGACCAAACTGGAGTCAATACAAATACTGCCAAACACTCTGCTCATGGGGGATTTCAATTATCCTACCATCAACTGGAAAACCTACTCTAGCCCTAACTCACTAGTGCAAAATTTCCTTGACTTTAACTCAAATCCCCTGGAATAAATTGTTCAAACCCTAAAAAGAGGAACAAACATACTAGATCTGGTCACTGCAACTGTCGGACCCTCATTAGTTAAATCTGACCACAAATCAGTCCCCTTCAAACTGGCACTAACACCAGAACTCACAAAGGGCAAAGTCAGACTAAAAATCTTCACCAGAGTAAACTGTACTCTCATAGGGGAAACTATAAATGCATTCCAACCCCCACCCTCAGCTGGAAGTGGTAACTACACTAAAGCTTAAACTAAAGCCCTGTATAATCACTTGTATTAGACTCAGCTGTTCCACAGAGAGAATCAAAGCCACAGCCCAAGTAAAAAAAAAAAAGCTGCCCTGATGGACATCCAGCATGAACAAACTTTACAACAAATGCAAAACGTTGCTGTCTAAGAAACCTAAAGTGAGGCCACAACCCTCCTGGACATGGGCAGTCATTACTAAATACAATCCTGGGTATTGACTAGAGTATCTATGGTATTATACTGGGATGAAACGGCTAGGTTTGAAATCAACTCCAGGTCAATAGCCTAGTAACCTGCTATGATCCTATGAATCTCTGCATCTGAAACTGGCTCTTTGGAAAATAAAATTACACTGCATTCTTTTCTCCATTATTTTAACTTGTTCACCACTATTTGGAGAGACTAGTAATGTCAACTGCTCTGATGTACTTCACATTTGGTTCTCTTGCCATACTAATCTAGGGAATTTATGCCCAGCAGTGGTGATCTCACCCAACCCAGCATAATGTTTTGTTTCTATTCTGCAAAATATGCTATGTCCCGACTTATGTTAATGCCACTACACTGTGTGATGCCTTTTCTCAGAAAATATGCTTTAGGGCTGACTTCACCGAGGAAACTGTAAGATGGCATGTTCTCCTGTGTTCGTGGTGGGTTTTCTCCGGTACTCGGTTTCTCCCACATTCCAAAGACATGCATCTGGAGCATTTCTCCGGCCTCCACTGAAAACAGGCTCTGTGGAACCTAGTCTCAACAAATGATAAATAAATAAATAAAATAAATAAATAAAGATGCCCTTCCATATCATTGTTAAAGTATTCTTCATCTAAGGGATCGCCTGTCAAGGATAGCCCAACATCTGACCAGTATACCAAAGCCTTCAGCTCATATAAGCACCATATGTCACACGCATACTCTCCGCGCATGACGTAGGGCAGAAAGGTGATATATGGATGCAGATACTCAGAAAGTACAGTTGTGTACAATTACCATAAGTGTAGATGTTCGAGTATATTCACTGTTGCAGTCATCACATTTGGGTTATCTGCCTGCAGGTAGCCCTCAGTCAGCCCGAATACCAGAGACTTAGTATTTCTGCATCAGTTGCTGTCGCTCCAGGACTGACATCAAGTCGTCAGGGGTATAAAAACAGGCAGTCAATGCCATTACATCAATTTTTCTTGCCCCAAATGTCAGGACCCCCCCAAATAGGGAGCTAGGTTATGGTGGGGGAAAACACCACCAGTAAAAAGTAAATACCAATACCAAAATCCCTGAAAGGCGTGAGTAGAAGGCATAGAGAGGAGAGAGAGAGAGACAGAGAGAGCTGGGGGCTGGAGGGAGGGAAACCAGGACTGCAACAGTAAATACACTTGAACATCTACATTTATGGTAAGTGTACACAGCTGTACTATGTTCGTCTTGTTTCACTGTTGCAGTCATCACACTTGGGTAGATTCCCAAAGCTGAAGAAGGGTGGAGTCAGTCAAGTAGAGTTAGGGCTGGCTAGAATGCCTTGCAGGACTGCTGTTGCAAAACCTGCCCTGGATTAAGAAAAGATGGGCAGGTGGTAGTGCTTGGTGAAGGTGTGTACAGAACTCCAGGTAGCAGCTTCCAGGATGTCCCTGGTAGGGACTCCCTTGAGAAATGCTGTAGAGGTAGATGTTGCCCTAGTGGAATGTATTCTGACCCCTTGAGGGGTTGGTTTCCCATGGTGGTTGTAGAAGAAATGGATAGTGTGCTATCCATTTGGAGACTGTTTGTTTTGAAATGGCCTTGCCCTCTACCCCTGTTGCAAAGCTGACTAATAACTGGTCAGATTTTCTGAAAGGCTTAATCCTATCAAGGTAGAATCTAAGCTGTCTGTGCACATCCAAGGAGTGCAGGATCCTTTTCCTTTGTTTTGAGGATTAGGGAAGAAGGTTGGCAAATGGATGGATTGGTTGAGAGCCACACTGGACACCACTTTAGGCACAAAGGAAGGGTTAGTCCTGAGGGAAACCCTGTCAGCATGGAAAATAATGAAGGGTTCTACAGCCATTAGTGCTTGTAGCTCAGACACTCTTCTAGCTGAAATGATGGCTAGAAGCAAGGCTGCTTTCCATGAGAGAAACTTTAACTCTGCTGATGCTGCAGGTTCAAAGGGGGGAAGTGTGAGCTTTTCCAGTACAAAGTTAAGGTCCCAAGCAGGGGTGGGTGCTCTCCTTGGCGGCCTTAAGTTGTTTGCCCCTCTGAGGAATTGTTTGATAAGAGGGTGCAAGAAGAGAGGTGGTTCAGTGTTGTAATGAGCCGAAATGGCTGTGGCATGTATCTTAATGGATGAGAAAGACAGGCCTTTGTGGAGTAGATCTGCTAAGTAACCCAGGATTAGAGGCAGGGAGGGCAGAGTTGTGTCCTCTTCTTTGGCTTGAATCCAGAAGCAGTACAGTTTCCACTTATCAGCATTGGATTTCCTTGTACTGGGTCTTCTGGCTTCAAGAATGATGTCCAGTACTTGCCTGCTTAGGGATGCTGGGGAGAATTCAAGGAATAAGCCAGGCTGCAAGATTTAGGGTTTGCAGTTGCAGATGCAAAATCTGTCCTTCCTGCTGAGACAGCAAGGATGGGTTCTGTTGTAGGTGCTATGATGGCACCGGTGTCAGGCTGTGCAGGAGTGGGTACCAGTGCTGGGGTGGCCAGTCCAGGGCAATCAGAATTGCCCTTGGTCTGTCCTGTCTTATTTTGAGTAATACTCTTGGGAGAAGGGGCAGAGGAGGAAAGGCATAGATTGAGAGATTTACCCACTGAAAGGATAGGGCATCCACTTTCCAGACCCTGCTGTGAGGGTTCCTGGTGCAGAATTTGCTGAGCTGGTGGTTGCTGGGGGAGGCAAAGAGTTCCACTTCTGGGGTCCCCTATTTCTGAATCAGAAGATTGAAGGTGCTGGGCTGTAATTGCCACTCGTGTGGGTCTAGGAGATTTCTGCTTAATTTGTCTGCCAATGAGTTTTGTTTGCCTGGCAGGAATTGAGCTTACAAATGAACTTGCATGCCCAAGGCCGTGTTCCACAAGGCCATAGCTAACCTTCAGAGTGGGTAAGAGTGTGTTCCCCCTGCTTGTTGATGTACCACATAACTGAGGTGTAGTCTGTTTTGATTAGCAGTTGTCCTGGACAGAGTAGGGAGCTGAAAGGTGTCAGGGCGTGTACAGCTAGCATCTCTTTTTGGTTGATGTGCAGATGAATTTGACTTCGGCTCCAGTGGCCCTGGATGCATTTGCCGTCCATGTGTGCTCCCTAAGCATAGTCTGATGCATCTGTGGTTAAGGTCTGGGCAGTGTGGGGTTGAGTAAAGGACAGTCCCTTGTTGTGGTTGCATGCTGCTTCCCACCAAAGAAACTTTGTCCTTAGACAGGGTATGATAGAAATGACAGTTTCCAGGTCCTGAGAATGTTGGCACCAAAGACATTTTAAGTACCATTGAAGTTTCCTCACATGCAGTCTGGCATATGGAATTAGTAGGATGCATGAGGCCATGAACCCTAGGGCCTGCAGGATTTTCCTTGCAGATAGCTGGTTTCTGGTGGCCAACAGAGTGAAGTAGTCTGTCTGAAAGGCTTGCTTTTCTGAAGTGTGGAATGCCATCTGGCATGCTGTGTCCAAGCTTGCTCCCAGGAATACAATTTTTTGACTGGGCACTAGTTTTGGTTTCTTTTCAAAGATGGTGTACCCCCAGGGATGTGAGAAGGTTCTTTACAAAAGTCAGGTGCTGCAACAGCAATGCCTGACTGTCTGCCTGTATCAGGCAGTCGTCCAAGTACCGGTAAATTTGAATATTTCTCTGCCTGCAGTAAGCAATGGCTGGAGCCAGGCATTTGTGAATACTCTGGGAGCAGTGGATAAGCCAAATGGAAGTGCAGAGAATGGATAATGCATAGATCTGGCCCTGAAATGTAGACATTTCCTGCAGATAGGCTTCTTTTCAGTCTAGGGCGACTAACCAGGCATCCTTGGCTAGCATAGGTAGAAGCTGTTGCAGGGTGAGCATTTTGAATTTTGGCACTACCAGGAAGGTGTTGAGGATAGACAGATCCAGGATAGGCTGCCAAGAGCCCTCTTTTCTGGGTACCAGGAAAAGTCTGGAATAGAATCCTTGACCTATCTGTTCCTCCAGAACTGGTTGAATAGCCTTGATAGAGAGCGGGGATAGGACTTGGTTTTGTGCCTCTGCCCACTGGTTTGGAGGAAGATCTGGGAACCCTTTTGGGGTTGACAGAGAGTGAAAGTAGAGTTTGTACCACTGGGATACAATGTTGAGGACCCATCGGTCTTGGGTGATGGACATCCAGTTTTTTGCATGAAGGGCAAGTTTTCCTCCTAGGGGCACAAGCGCCTGGGCAGAGGTGGGGAGTGGAGTAGAGAAGTCATTGTGAGGTCTTACCCTACGGAGGTGGCTTAGCACTCCCTGCTTTGGGGGTGGGGGCACGCCATTGCTTAGATCTCTACATATCCTGAGACTGTAGTCTGGGTGGTCTGTTTCCCCTGGGTCTAGTTTGAGATGGCCTGGAGGGGGCTGGAAAGGACCAGTGCTACGAGGGGCAATGCCTACTGAATCTAGGAGGCTGCACTTGTAAGAATTCTTTAACTGTCTGCATATATTTAGCTTTTGCTTCCATCTTTTTAAGAACCTCTTCTGCTTTAGTGCCAAACAGATTGCCCTTGTTCAAAGGAGCGTCTAATAACTTTGATTTGACATGGTCTGGCAAGGTCTGCTCCTTAAGCCAAGCATGTCTTCTCAGTACAGAACCAGTGACTGCTGCTCTGCAAGATGCTTCTAGGGCGTCAAAGCCACACTGCAATGTATGATTGCTGACTTGGCTTGCAGAATGCATAAGTTCCTGCAATTCTTTATTTTCTGCCAGTCTGTAAAGGTAGCTACTTTTTGCTTAATAAGTTCCATAATATGTTGCTGATACTTCAGCATGTGAAACTGAGAATTCAAGGCCCTAATGGAGAGAGTTGCAGAAGTATATACTTTCTTAACCCATCTGTCCAAAGCTCTGGAATCCCTGTCCAAAGAGGTGGGATTCTTAGCTGTAGTTGTCTTGATACTTTTAGCCCCCTGGGAAATGATCTCTGGGTCAGCAGTAGGATTTTTGAAAAGCAATTTATGAGAGTCAGGTACTCTGTAGTACCTGTCTGGTTTCCTAGGAGCAGGAGGTAAAGTATCAGGAGTAAGACTGGATTCCATAAAGACATCAAAGTATCAGGAGTAAGACTGGATTCCATAAAGACATCATCAACAACTTCCAGGGCTAGGGGTATTGCTAAAGGCCTAAGTTGTGGCAAATCTAGAAATTCTCTGAGTCTCTTTTTGGACTGAGGATAGTCTTGGCATTTGCAATGGAAATGCTCTCTTAAAGCATGTAAGGTTTCACCAAAAGAAAAATCCTCTGGAGGAGAGGCAGAGGGAATGGATTCCTCTGCATCTGAATCCTCATAAGCAGATAAGGTCATGTCTTCATAATCAGAAACCTCAGAGTCGTCGGACTTGGTCTGTTGAAGCTGCTGGGGACTAATCTCTTTTCCTCTTAGCAGGGGAAGGCTGACTTCCCCTTATCAGCATAATAAGGTCTTCTGCCATTCTAAGCATTTTATGTTGTGGTAAGGGAGCAGATGCAAGCACTTTAGTCATTGGTTTTCTAGGCTTAGCGTGTACTCTTGGCCTTAGAAACTCTGTAGTTTAAGACAGTCGTTGGTTTGTGTCAAACATCGGTAGTGCAAAGAACTTCCTCAGAAGCCAGTGCCTGCTCAGAGGCTTCGGACCCATCCAAGGTAGAGACATCCACAGGTTCCACAGTCGAACAAGAGTCTCGTGGCATACTGGACTCCGAACGGGTCTCGGTAGTGGCCTGTGAATCCACAGAAGTGGGCATCAGGGGTTGCGATAACACCTCACTGAGTACCGGCGAACTGGCGACTAGCTTAACAGAAGCGTCGTTGGTAGCTTTGGACCTGTGCGATCTGTCTCTGCCTTTATCTTTATGTTTTTTTGGAAAATTGGTAGTCAGATGGCTTAATGAAGCCATTTCAGAATACGGAGATCGAGAATGAAAATATTTAGCAACAATAAGGGCCCGACAACGAATGGTTCGGGCACTGAACAAGGCACAAAACTGACAGCGAGGTACGTCGTGGTCTGGGCCTAAACAGGTGACGCAGTAAGAATGAAAATCTCAGTGTGTTATTTGCTTTCCACAGGGAAGGCAATTGTTAACTTTTTCTGACATCGGTTAGAGAAAGAAAAAAGGATCCCTAACAGGGTACTTAGCTTTAGGTGACTTCAGGATGATTCAATTCGTAAATGAAAACTCAGGTAGCGGCCGACCGGCACTCGTGCAAACTGCTTCTGCTTCAGGCTCCTCGGCAAGAAAGACTGATATAATGGCGTCGGCTGCCTGTTTTTATACCCCTGAAGACCTGACGTCAGTCCTGGAGCAATAGCAACCGACGCAGAAATACTAAGTCTCTAGTATTCGGGCCGACTGAGGGCTACCTGCAGGCAGATAACCCAAGTGTGATGACTGCAACAGTGAAACACGAAGAACATCTCCTCTGCCACCAGTTTAAACTCCCTTCTGTTGTGCTAGTTACTATGCCATTTTTTCAGATAAGTGCCCCGTTGGGGTTTCTTCTCTTCTTTTTCTTATTATCTGTTGTGTTCATGTCATCCAGAAAGGGAAAATGTCAGTGTGGGAGGCAGACTTCCCATAAAGACCGCCACAAACAATTTATTTTTTTTTGTTTGGGTGCTTCCCACAATCATACTTAATGTTCTATCTGCCACGCATCTGTGCCTAAGACCCTTTGCAGTCACCTCTCCTCTCTGTCCATATACCTTGAGAATCAACGTCTCAAGCTTTCGGATCAGGGTGCTGTGGCTTAATTCTCCCATCCCGAGGGCCAGCCATCTGCCAAGAAAAAGGCCAAGAAAGTCAATCCTGATATGGCCGCTGTCTAGCCTCCTCCAGACCTTTCTTTAAAGGCTGGTTGAAAGCCCTGAAGACCATCTGGTGCTTGTTACAGATTCCTGTGACACAAATCCATCAGAAGCTGGCAATGCATCTAGCATCTCGGATGTAGTCGTGGGCGTTTCAGATGCCTGTACCTGATGCTGAGGGGGGAACCTCAGCTGATAATATCTAAAGGACCAAGGGAGAATCCTATGACTATTATACAGTCACATGAGGGGTCTGACCCTCCAAGGCTGTTTGAAGTGGACATCCTGCAGAAAAAGAAACAAAAAACAAAGCTTATTTTCTTCCACTCAAGTCAACAGGCTTAAAAAAATGGATTCCTCAGATGAGGATCTGGACTCAGGGGAAGAATCCCTAGCTTACTCTTCCAAAATCCCTTCCCCCTTAGACTATGGTTCAGGGGAGAAGGATTTCTCAGACTCGATATTCTTTGGGGATATTATTACCTGTATGATGGACTAATGAAAGTGGGATTGTTTCTAGGTCCTTGATTTTTAAAAAAGGTATTATGAGCTTCTACAGATGGAGTCTCCCAAACCATCTGCTGTTCCTCCTGTCATGGCCCTATTAGACACCTTTGTTGCAGTTTCTGAAAGGAGATCCAAAACATAACTCCCCTCTAAACAGACAGCATCATCTATTCTGTTCCACATTCCCACGTCCTCTGGCTTGGAAAGTGGACACCCCGACTCTCAGCCTCCTGCACCAAAAAAGCTGGATAGGTTTTACAAGTTGCCTGAGGATTGCAAATTTCTTTATAAATGCCTTTCTGCTGACCCTTCTGTAGTGTCAGTCTCTTCTGACGAGCCCCTCATGTTTTGCCCTCAACCAAGCTCCTGCCTTCTGATAAGGATAGTAGAGCCATGGAAAGGTTGGGCAAGAAAGTTTACACTGCTGCCACTTTGTTTTTTAGGTTCAACAACTACCAGACTCAAATGACCAGGTATGTTTTGACTCTCCTCTCTCTGGTTTCTAAGGTGGTTTCTGACCTTTCTGACTCTGTGGGGAAGGCTTTGTCTCTTTCCCTGCTGGGCTTCACTTCACAAGTTGCTCATCATTCAGTCAAATGCAGCTATGATGCAGTTGATGCCTCTTCCAGGGATGCTTCCTTTGGTTCAGTTATGAAGCTTTATTCTTGGGTCTGTCTTCAGGATTTGCCTGACAACATCAAGGCCAAAGTTTTAGATGCTCCTTTAGATAACAAAAGTCATTTTGGATCTGCTGCTGATGACTTATTCAAGTCCCCCCAGGATAAGGGCAAAGCCTTGCAGGAGCTGAAACATATTTTTGTTTCTCCAATTCCTAAGTTTTAGAGGAACTATCCTTCCAAGTCTGCCTTTTTCCTTAGGCAATCTCAGCCTCCTCCTAAGGGTTAGAAGTGTTCTAGGCATGTTCCTCCTGCTAAGTCTACTCAGACTCCTGCCTCCAAAAATCTTTTCAGGACAAGCCTGGTTCTATTTCACAGTTTATTTTGCCCCTCTCCTTGGCCAGATTCCCACGTCTCTCTTCCTTTCCATGTCTCTTCCAAATTGGCTATGAATCACCTCAGACTCCTGGGTTTTGTCCATCACCTGTCAGGGATATTACATGGTTTGGAAGTCCCTTCCTCAGTCTCCTGGGGAACAGCTTTCTTATTTCCCAGAGGCTCTTCACTCTGTTCTGGATCAGGGCACCATTTAAGCGTGCCTCCCACCCAGGTAGGGAAGGAATTCTATTCCAGAATGTTTATGGTCCCTCGAAAGGAGGGTACATTGAGACCAGTTTGGGATCTTTCCCTGCTAAACACTTTTCTCAAGATTCATTTCTTTCAGATGTTGTCCCTTCAGACATTGTTCCCTCTTCTAGTTCTTCATACCTTTCTGGTGTCTCTGGATCTCACAGATGCATACCTTCACATCCCCATTCATCCTATCTTCAGGAAGACCTTATGCTTCTCTAGTTCTTCCTTGCATTTTCACTTCTCTAATTTACCCTTTGCCCTCTTAATTGCCCCAAGGGTATTCTCTAAATGAATCGTTCCTGTCACTGTGTTTTGCAGGCTTCAAGGTATTCCGTTTTTACTTATCTAGATGATCTGCTTATTCTAGCTTCTTCTCCCAGCAGTCTACTTCAGGATCTCCGGTTTACTACTTGCGTATTACACAGTCTGGGGTTCACCATAAATCTCCAGAAATTAGTTCTGACACCTTTTCCTGGATCATATTCTCATTGGATACAAGATTCAGACGATTCCCATGTTGGCATCTCTCCCTGCCCCAAGGCTCTGTCTCTTTTAACCTTTTTCCACTCCCTTCTTCTTCTGGCATCTGTCATGGCCAGGGAATTTCTCAAGGTCCAGGGGTTCATGGCTTCCACCATTCCCATGCTCCCTCTCACTAGGCTGCATATGAAGACACTTTGGTAGTACCTCATGCGACAATGGGGGGATACTAACAGCACAGCTATCTGAAATTTTGTAAATATATGTCATTTGTGAATATCAACATGATTTATGTAATATGCTTGTTACAACTGTATTAGAACTTCATGTCATGTGTATATCAAACTGGCTTGTGCAGACATGTGTGCTGAAAATGTATTTTATAAAGTGCTTGTGCTTAAAATGTAACCACAGTGTGCCCTGCTGGAACAGAACGGAAATGTACATGCACTATTGTAACTGTTGTACATATTTTAGCATTGGGAACTGGAATACAGGAGGTTAACTTAGAAAAATAGCTGAAATTAAATTACTTTATGGC
The DNA here is from genome assembly GCF_019279795.1 of Protopterus annectens. Taxonomy (NCBI): domain Eukaryota; kingdom Metazoa; phylum Chordata; order Ceratodontiformes; family Protopteridae; genus Protopterus; species Protopterus annectens. The sequence goes on from NC_056728.1 coordinate 219,694,954, forward strand.
TACACAATAAAAAATGGTATCTTTCAGTTTTCATTGCAGCTACAGACACACAGTATATGCTGAGAAGCTTTCTGTATTGTTTTCAGAATAAACTAATTACTACCTCTGAAAGTATGAAGGAATGCAATTGTTTTATGACTTCTGCCAAAGATCTGAGGCCTATGTATTTTCACAAGTAGATGCTAAATACTGCCAAGCTTCCAGCAGTGGGGATTTCACCTGGGATACAGTCAGATGACTAGAAATTATGTAATTCTGCAAACTATCTTAGCAGTAATATTTGAGATATTAATTTGAGAACTCTCTGAGAAAGACAGTGCACTCTGTATTCTGTCTTGGACCTGACAACAACAGGAACCATTCACCACACATCTACCTTGCTCTGATGAAGTAAGTTTCTAGGGAACAGTATAATTCTTTTGAATATAGTCAGGAATATAGCAAAGCTTAATTTAGATACTTTTCTTTATTTATTTGAGACTGTCTCGCAATGTTCTTTTAAATATTTCCTGTGATTTTGAACTCTGATGTCACTGTGAATTTATACTATGTTCTTGTTCTTTTATTATTTATTATTAAATATGTTTAAACCTTTCATTGTGACTGATCTGTCTAGAGATATTTAAGCTTTGAGAGTACTTAGATATTTATTTGGTGACACTGTGTGGGCCACTCCTAATAGCCTTGCTCTTGGTCAAACTTCAATTTGCATTAATATTAATATTGCACAGTAGGACTGGACACCCTTTATTAAGGGCCTTAAAGTAGCTGATAAGGAATTGGCTGGTGGCAGTGATAACTACCTTATAGTCTGGGCAAAAGGGGCATAGCTAGTAAACCTGTGCCAGCCTTTCCTGTGTGTGTGTGTGTGTGTGTGTGTGTGTGTGTGTGTGTGTGTGTGTGTGTGTGTGTGTGTGTGTGTAAATCAAACCTCAAAGAGTGTATGTGTCAGCTACTTGGGCAGGGACACAAAGCACTGGTTGGACAGAGAGGGTGCTGGAGGTCTGGGCTTGGCCACTCAGCTGAGATCTCAACTCTATAGCTGTGCCAGTGGGGAGTCTTATTGGGGATCTGAAGAAAGAGGGAGAAACCAGCCCCAGAATTACTGTGGTCTCTGTGTGCTCTTGCAGGAAATTGCACTTGATGCAGAGAGTTTCATCTGGAAATACTGTGTGTGCACCTGTTATCCTCCCAGTGTATGTCCCTCACTGTTGCCAGTGGTGAGGATTGAGGCTCCTTGATTAATGGTCCAGTGGTGGGGAGTCACACCTCAAATCAGTGTGGCTTCAACATTAAAACCCCCTGGAGTTCCCAGTGCCTTTTTTTCCCTGTCTCAGTCTCGAGATTCAGTGGTGGATTCATCAATTCTCTCTCAATCTGTGGCTTGCTTTTCAAGCTTCAGTTCCCACAAGGGAGTTTTTTTACAGATACCTCAGACAAGGGGTGGGGTGTCTCCTGTAGTCCCCTGAAGTTTCAAGTTCTCTGGCCTCCTCATCAGAGGTCAGACCATGTCAACATGAAAGAGATGAGGGCTCTGCTTCTGGTTCTGTAAGCTTTTCATTCCTTTCACAGACAATATCACCATGATGTGGTATGGCAACAAGCGGGGAGAGGGGTTCAAGTCATGAAGTCCTATCTTCTTTGCACAATATGTCTGGGATCTAGCTATCCTGTATCAAGTGACTCTGCAGGTGGTTTATATTCCCTCAGAGCACAGTCTAGTAGAATGCTCTCTGGGCAGGTCTAGAACACAGGCTCATGAATGGATGCTTCATGGAGATGCATTCTTGGACATTTTCCATTGGTGAGGTATTCCTCAGGTATAGCTTTTTACCTCCCCTGAACAGACAACTTTGTCTATTCTGTTCAAGTCCTTGGGCTTGGAAATTGGACAACCCTAGATGTTTTTGTATGCTTCCCCCTCTTCCTCTGTTGCCATCTGCAAAAGATCATGCAGGACTCTCCCAAAAATCTTGAGGTTAACTCCCTTTTGGCCCATACAACATTCACTGGTTCACTGGCTGGATCTTCTCACACAAGATAAGGGGTCTCTTACCCATCCTCATCTAGCCACTCTTCAAATGACACTGTGGGTGATACGGTTTTGATCCCTTTCAGGGTCCTCTTTTCTGAGGATGTGCTTTGTGTTCTGTAGGAGGCCAGGAAACCCACCATTAAGAAATCATTTATGTCCAAACAGAAAAGATTTTCTGTCTGGTGCTTCTCTTGCCATCAAGATCATCAGTGGAGGTTCCTCTAGTTCTCTTTTATTTACATGATCTGCACCATACTGGGTTGGCATATTCTTCAGTGAAGGCTCACCTGTCAGCAAATTCTGCTTGTCTGCTCTTGATTCCTCCTATGGCCTCTAGGTTTGAGGTTAAGCAATTCCTTAAAGGTGTCCTTCATATCAGGCCTCTCAGGAAGGCCATTCCGCATTCTTGGGACCTTCATTTTGTACTTGAGAAATTGACTCAGGCTCTTTTTAAGTCTGCTTCTTCAGCTTCCTTGTAATATTGTACTTGGAAGACTGTTCTGCTTTTGTCTCTTACTTCAGTCAAGAGAATGTCTGAACTTCAAGCTCTCATGGCTATTCTTCCTTTTTTAGATTTTCATAGAGACAGGGTGTCTCTTCATATGAATGCTTCATTTATGCCTAAGGAGGTCAATGAGTTGTCCCTTAATCAGTCTATTGATCTTCCTTCCTTCCTTCCTTTTTTCTTTCTCCACAGTGTGCCTTTGAGAAGGTTCTTCACACCTTGTATTTGGATTTGCATAGACAGCCACAATTTGAATAAAAAAGTTTTTTTTCACACCTTGTATTTGGATTTACATAGACAGCCACTATTTGAATAAAAAAGTTTTTTTTCGCAAATCTGAGCATCTTTTTTGTTTCTTTTCATCCCAGGACTTTGGGTTTGGCTGTTTCTAAACAAACCATTTCCTCCTGGATTTCTAAGGTCATCTTTTGTTGTTCTTTTCATGGCAAATGTCCTTCCACATCTGTAAAGGCTCATTCTTCTATAGTAGTTGCATCCCCTGGTGCCTTTTTCAAGGGTCTGGATACCAATTCTATCCTTGAGGCTGCTACTTGATCCTCAGTTCATACTTTCACTAAACATTACTAGTTGAATTCTGTTTACAGGGCCACAGCAAGCTTTGCCAGTGCTATCCTGCAAGTGTTTGTGGAGGGTTCTTTTCTGGACTCCTCTTTCCAGGCTTTCCCTTGAGTTCTTGTGCTCTCACTTGGGTGAAGAATACTGCAACATGATATGTAAGGGCATGGTACCTTTGTAAAAAATGCCCTACAATGTGTGCGGGGAGCATGTGTGTGACGTAAGGCACATTAAAGAGCTGAAGGCTTTGGTACACTGGCTGGATGTTGAGCTATCCTTAGGTGAAGAATACTGTAACAGTGAAGGGAAAGACTTACACAACTGTACTTTCAGCTCATACTGTGCATGTAGTATCCAACAGCTTAAATGTAAGCACTGCATCCAGGAACATCATATTATATGTGTGCTTCTGACTACATCATTGCTCAAAATAAGTTATGTAGGTTGTCACAAAGACTGCACTAAAGTAATCCATTCAAAATTAGAGTATGCTGCATAAATCTGATTTGTTCCTCTCTCGAGAAAATAGCATCATGTACAGTTATTAATGTGGACATACTGCCATCTATGTTCAAATCTACTGCAATTGTCTTTTGTGCTTTTAGTAAGCAAAAGAGCAACTTCAAGAGCATGTTTTTGTGTTTACAGCTCAGAACAAGAGTCCAAATCATAACCTTCTTTTTCCAGTTATCTTAGGTCTTATTTTCATCAAATGTAGAGGAATCTATAGTTGGAAACAATCGCTTGCTACCATTTTCAAGCTGCATTTTCAAGACACATGGAATTGATTCAATTGAACATCCAGGTTTTGTGCCCCCCCAACACACACACACACACACACACACACACACACACACACACACACACACACACACACACACACACACACACACACACACACAATCCAGTTTAAATTGTTGAAATGAACTAAATCATTTCCATACAAGAAAATACTGCAGAAAACTTGAAAAAGTTGAAGTTGCAGTAAATGTCTACCAGAAAAGAGATGCTGCTCTGAAAGTCCTAAGCAAAAAGAAGCAATTGCAAGCTTAACACCATTGTTATCCTGTCACTTCGGATCTCTGCTATTTTCAAAACCTACAGGAGTTTTCTTTTGGTTGTTCATAGGTGTTTACTAGGCTAATGGCCAGAAGGGCCTTTTTAAGCCAAGCATCCCAAATCTCTGACAAGTTCTGATATACTTGATCAGTGTAAGTAGGGGCTTGGGAGATGAAACATTTACAAGCTAGGGCCTGGGAGATGAACCATTTACAGGTTGCCTGTATCCATTAGAGACATAGGTGCCAAACCAGGGATGAATTCCCTGTTCCCCATCCAATTGTCCAGGTTGTACTTGAATTGGGTTAGAACTCTGCTTCACATGGATGGGGAGTCTGTTCCAGAGACAGCATAATCTCTGGGATACATACCTGTCTCTCCAGCAGGTCCTATTTATATCACAAGCACAGTTTAAGTCTTTAGAATGGGTAATTCTGGTGCTGTTTGTTTTGTGGATATGCAGGAGGTCCATCAGACTGGGGTCTGAACATGCCCTGTATGTTAGGCATAGACATCCCTTGAAAAGCCTGTAGGAGACATAATACAGGGATAGAGCCTTGAGTTGGTCTGCATAGGACATTTTACTTAAGCCCTGTATCCTTTTAGTGAGGAACCTCTGTGGACGTTCCAGTTGTTGGATATGCCTGGTTAGGTACATAACAAAGGGGGCACTGTACTCAATAGGTCTGATGAATGCCAACTACAGTGGAACAATGACTTCTTTGGACTTAGATGGCATACCTTTGTTTATAAGCTGCACGGCATAGAAGCACTTCCTCACTACTGTTGTGGTGAGATACAAATAAGTTATAAGATTTCTTTAATATTTGTGAGCAAACACTAGGTGTGCAAAGATGCACCTTGGAGGTGGGTACTGCAAGTATTAAAAGTAAATCCTGGCAAGCGCCTTTAAGATGGACAGGTACTGGTTTATATGCAGGAAAGCTAACTCACTAAATAAGACTTTCTTGATTACCATTGTCTCTCTTAGTACACCTTGCTGAAATTATTATCAACCCCCTTTTTACCATTTCTCATTCGAGTCTGAGTGTTGTCACTCTTGTCGAATCTCTTAATTCAGAGCCATTATTTTCTCTTCTTTGACAGTCACGCCTGACTGCCACAGGTTTTTTCTCACACAGTCTAGCCATATCTTGGCTGGGTGTCTTAAAATTTCCTTGCTTTCTTCTTGTTTCTACCAAATCATCTTTGCCAAATCAATTTTTGCTTTCCTTCAAATGTGACCAAACCAATGTGATCTACTCTCCTTGACCTCATCTCCAGCCGGGGCCATCATTTTTTTTCATTTTTCCTAAAATGTGCATCATACTACCCATCTCATGCACTTCACCTCCACCTTCTCAATCTTTTCTCAACCCCTCTGCCTTCACTGCCCAAGTGTCTGTGCCATACGGAAGCTCTGGTTGATCCACTGTTTTTGTATATCTTATTCTTCATCTTTCTTCTGTCATACACTAACCCTGAGACTTCATGCCATTTGGCTGCAACACCTCTGCTTTTGCTTCCATGACAATTGGCTAGTCCTTGCATCTCATATTATAGTCACATCTTTCTTGTAAAGGTCTACTTTTCACAAATGACCACTGGTGGAATGCCTACTTTCATTGTACATACTATAAATAGTAACACTTTCATTTGCAATTGTAAATTAAATAACACATCAATGTATAGTCTCTACTTTGTTACTGTATGACATACAACTCTTTGTATTCTTTAGTCAATGTATAATTTACTGTTTGTGTCTTGTAACATGGTGCCCAAGTCATGACTGAAAAAGGTCTGTCAGGCAGTCCACTTACCTGGATTTCAAACTGAATTAAATAAATAAATTAAAAATTATAGCTTTGACTTCCTCATTTAGACCCCTCTCTTCTTCTCACCCACACCTTCCAGATACTTGATGCTGTCAACCTCTTCCACTGTTTTACCTTCTATCTCAATTTTCAGCTTTTTCTGATTTCTTCCATTTGCTGTTATGACCATTGTTTTATCTGTGTTTAGTTTCATCAGTTTTGCATTCCAATCATCTATCACTTGCTCAAGTTCATGCTCAGAGTTGTAGTGCCGCACTGTCTGTACACAGCAGCTTTGTTGATCTGCTCTCTCCAAGCTGTTTATCGTGTAGTCCATCACTAGTACGAAGGGGAGTGGGCACAGAGCTGAATACTGAGACACACCAGCTCCCACTGAGGACCCCCTCATGTGTCCAAACAGTGCTTGTTTGTACTTGTATCACTGGGTCCTTGTACACAGCTTGCATTAATTCTATCAATATTTCTGGGAATTTGAACCATCACAAGCCTGCCCAAATCAGCATTCTTAGGACCTTGCCCTATGCTTTCTCCAGCTCTACGAATGCCCATTTAGACACTTTCCCAATCTCCGATTTCTTTTTCACTATCTGTCTCACTGCAAACATTGAGTCAGTTGTACTACATCCTGATCTGAATTCAAACTATTCATCTCCCATCTTATTTTCTGCTTCTTTTTGTATTCACTTTACCAGTCGCTGCATGAAAGTACTGAAGAGGGTATGACAGGTGTTTGATACCTCTGTACTGTCCACAGCTGTGAATGCCTCCTTTGTTCTTGTACACTTGCACTAGAATGCTTATTCATCAATCAACTGTGATACACTTTTCTCTCCATATTGTAATGAGTAACCCCAGGAGCTATTTCTCCCCAGTGCACCCAACATCCTGATCACATCTGCTGTGACTTCATCTGAATCTGCTACTTTCCCCAACTTCTTTTTCCTTAGTACTATTCTTATGTTTCTTATGGTGGATTTTTCTAATTTTTTGGGACAGGCTGTCCACTGGGTTGTACAGCTTCTGTGAGGTTATCTTCATTTAGAAGTTTCTTGAAGTACTCCTTACATCTGCCTTCAAACCTTTAAACATCACACCTTGTTATTTTAAACTTATAGTCCACTGCTAAGTAATACATCTTGCAGCACATAGTGATATAACTAGGCTGCTATTGTAACATAATATGTTTAGTACCTAATAATGCTCCCTGATAGACATATTGGTAGGTGCCTAAAATATATTGGAATCCTTTGTTTTACATGTACTGCTGTAGATTAATGTTTGGCTCCTGCATCTTAACTGATAAAGCCCACAATAAATGCCAGCTTTAACAGTCGTACGAGGGTAGTGTTCCCATTAGGGGTCGCCACAGGGGATCATCAGTTTCCATTTCTTCCTGTCCTCTGCATCTTGCTCTGTCACACCAACCACCTGCATGTCCTCTCTCACCACATCCATAAACCTTATCTTAGGCCTTCTTCTTTTCCTCCTACCTGGCAGCTCCGTCCTTAGCATCCTTTTTCCAATATACCCAGCATCCCTAATTAGCACATGTCCAAACCAATGCAATCTTGACTCTCTGGCTTTGCCTACAAACCTTCCAACCTGAGATGACCATTCTTAATCCTGTCCATCTTCATCACACCCAATGCAAATCTTAACATCTTTAACTCTGCCACCTCCAGCTCTGACTCCTGCCTTTTTGTCAATGCCACCATCTCCAACTCATATAACATAGCTGATCTCACTACCCCCTTCTAGACCTTCCCTTTCACTCTTACTGGTACCCGTCTGTCACAAATCACTCTTGACATTCTTCTCCACTCACTCCACCTTGCCTGTACTCTCCTCTTCACCTCTCTTCCACACTCACCATCTCTCTGAACTGTTGATCCCAAGTATGTAAACTCATCCACATTCGCCAGCTCTACTCCCTGCATCCTCACCATTCCTGTATCCTCCCTCTCATTCACACACATATATTCTGTCTTAGTCCTGCTGAGCTTCATTCCTGTCCCCTCTAGAGCATATCTTCACCTCTCTAGGGTCTCCTAAACCTGTTCCCTACTCTCACTACAGATCACAATGTCATCCACAAACATCATAGTCAACAGGGACTCCTGTCTGGTCTCATCTGTCAATCTGTCCATCACCAGTGCAAATAACAAAAGGGCTCAGAGCTGATCCTTGATGTAATCCCACCTCCATCTTAAACTCATCTGTTACTCCTACCACAGACCTCACCACTGTCACACTACCCTTGTACATATCCTGTACCACTCTTACATACTTCTCTGCCACTTCGGACTTCCTCATACAATACCATAACTCCTCTCTAGGCACCCTGTCATATGCCTTCTCTAAGTCCACAAAGACACAATGCAACTCCTTCAGAACTTCTCTATACTTCTCCATCAACACTCTCAATGCAAACATCGCATCTGTAGTGTTCTTTCTCGGCATACAACCATACTGCTGCTCTCTAATCCTCATCTCCCTTCTTAACCTAGCTTCTACTACTCCTTCCCATAACTTTATGCTGTGATTGATCAGTTTTATTCCTCTGTAGTTACTACAGCTCTGCACATCACCCTTATTCTTAAAAATCAGTAATAAAAAACACTTCTTCTTCACTCCTCAGGCATCCTCTCACTTTCCAAGATTTCATTAAACAATCTGGTTAAAAATTCCACTGCCATCTCTGCTTAACACCTCCATGCTTCCACAGGTATGTCATCTGGACAAACAGCCTTTCTAGTCATCATCCTCTTCATTGCTGTCCTTACTTCCTCCTTGCTAATCCATTGCACTTCCTAATTCACTATCCCCACATCTTCCAACCTTCTTTCTCTCTCATTCTCTTCATTCATCAGCCCTTCAAAGTACTCTTTCTGCTCAACACACCCTCCTTGCTTGTAAGTACGTTTCCCTCATTATCCTTTATCATCTTTACCTGCTGCAAATCTTTCCCAGCTCGGTCCCTCTGTCTAGCCAATCAGTACAGGTTCTTTACTCCCTCCTTAGTGTTCAGTCTTTCATACTGCTCTCCATACTCCTTATACATAGCCTTCATCACCTGTCTCTTTGCCATACACCTCATTTCCTTATACTCCTGTCTACTTTCTTCATCTCTCTGACAATACCACTTCTTCTTTGCCAGTCTCTTTCTCTGTATACTCTCCTTTACTTCCTCGTTCCACCACCAGATCTCCTTGACCTTCTTCCTCTGTCCAGATGTCACACCAAGCTGTCTCCCTTGTAAGCTCTGCTGTAGTTACCCAGCAATTCGCTAACTATTCACTGCCACCCACTGCTTGTCTTAACTCTTCCCTGAACTCCACCTCACAATCACCCTTTTTCAACTTCCACCATTTGATCCTTGGCACTGCCCTCACACTCTTGTGTGTGTGTGTGTGTGTGTGTGTGTGTGTGTGTGTGTGTGTGTGTGTGTGTGTGTGTGTGTGTGTACTTGTGTGTTTATTTTGCTGTCTGCACATGTGAGTGAATGCGTGCATGAAAGCAGGAGAGAGAGAGAGACAGTGTGTGTGTGTGTGTGTGTGTGTGTGTGTGTGTGTGTGTGTGTGTGTGTGTGTGTGTGTGTCTGTGTGTGCGTGTAACAGAGAAATTGAAGAGTGAGACCAATCAAGCGATCCCTGGCAGCATCATATAAGAGCTTTGCATACCTCTTGAACATACCTCTTGGCACAAGAAATCTGGACAGAGCCAAAAATAATGAGGAAACAAACGGATAAAAATAGGGACGGATTTTAAATATTGCTCTTATAAATTAGAAAGTTGCTAGAATAACAGGGTTTTCATTAGCACTCATTTTTCTGAAGCAGAGGTGTGCATGTGTGTGAGAATGAGTGAGTGAGATGACTACAGCAGCAGCAGCAGTACAGAGGCTTGCATAACTCTGCATCTTTCAGCTGAAGAAGTCTGGATAAAGCCTAAAATAAAGAGGGAACAAAGGCTCTAAAATAGAAACAGATTTTAATTATTGCTCTTATAAAATTACAAAGTTGCTTAAGAAAAGGATTTGCTTATGTTAGCATGAATTTTCTGAAGGAAATAAAAGTCTGAAGCTCAAATGCATGTCATTATTTAGTAATTTCAATCTCCAATGACAGCCAACCAAATGAACTTTAGAGTAAGGGATGAAAAAATAAATACCTTGTTATTTTGTAAATGTTACATTTTGGATGTAAAATGGTTCTTCTAACACCATAAACATATACTACATCAAGTTTGAAACATTAGGCAGAAGAACTATTTTACATAAAAATATGTTAACAAATATAGCAATAAATATATATATATATGTAAAACACAACAATTTTACAGACAGACCATTCTCTAATCTCAATAATGCCCTCTAGGGTGTGTGTTAATGTGTAATTAATGCCCTTCCAGTGGTGTAGAGGCCCTCTGCCTGTGGTATCATGCCTCATAACACCTCTGGGCAGGCATTAATTACATATTAACACACACCATCGGGCATTATTGCTTGCTTAGAGTATGTCTTCGATACTAAGGTTACTATACTCAATGGGACACTACAGATCTGTCATCAGGAAACCAGCTGACATACATATATATCTACACAGAAGCAATAATCATACCAGGTACACAAAGACGTCAGTCAAGCACTTTGAATTACCATATTTGCTTTAGTGAGGAAAAATAGAGACACAGTTGACACAAGTGAAAGAAGCCATGTTTTCTAAGGGTCAGTCTGCCAAGACCTTTGACAAGACAGTAGAGAAAGCAATGTAGCTACCACAGGAAAAAGAAGTTATGTATCTACCATAATGTTCCATGTTAGTTGTCTTCATCTCGCCTTCTTTCTTGCTGGTTGGGATCGGAGCCGATCCTCGGCTCCGACTCGGCCATCTTCTATAGCTCGAGAGCTGTTTACTGGCTCGAGGCTACCCCTTATCCCATGATGCCTAGTGATAGCTACCCAGATCTCGTTTGAAATAGCTAACCCCAGACATAGCCAGAGAATCAACCTGTCCAAACAAACAGGTTGAGCATACCTGTCATACTCTCTAAGTCAGTAGAGGAAACAAACCAGAGAACACTCAGCCAGAGAAACCAGAACTCCTCTCGGTCCAATAGGATAGGGGGACGGAGGGTGGGACACAAGAAAGAAGGCGAGATGAAGACAACTAACATGGAACATTATGGTAGGTACATTACTTCTTTATGTTAAGTTGTCTATCTCACCTTCGTTCTTACTGGTTGGGACAGCGTCCCTAGCACCTACAATCCTGGGTGGCTCATTGGAACAGACTCTTCAGAACAGTGGAACCAAAGTCAGCCCTGCTCCTGGAGACCATATCTAGCTTGTAATGAGAAATAAAGGTATGAGGATTTGCCCACATAGCAGCTGCACAGATAGAATCCATGGGCAACCTAGATTGGAAGGCTACAGAGGTGGCCAAGGCCCTAGTAGAATGACCTTTCAGTTTGATAGGCAACTCTTTGTTTCTTAATTGATAAATGAAAGTAATAGTGTGAGACAACCACCTGGATAAGGTCACCTTGGAAACTGGGAGACCTTGTTTGCCTAGAGCATAGGAAAGGAATAGTTGGTCCGACTTCCTTATTTCCTTAGTTCTGTGCAGGTAAAAACGCAATTGTCTATGAACGTCCAATTGGTGTAATTTGTACTCTGCCTTGTTGGTGTGGTTAGGGAAAAACACAGGAAAGTCTATAGATTGGTTTAAATTATTTTCTGAGCAGACATTCAGAAGAAACGAAGGATTAGTCCTCAGAGCAACCCTGTCCTTATGAAAAAACAAGTATGGAGGATGAACACATAGTGCCTGAAGTTCAGAGATGCGTCTGGCTGAAGTAATAGCTACCAGAAAGAGTGTTTTCCAAGATAGAAACTTAATGGAGCAGGACGCTGCTGGTTCAAAGGGGGGCAGAATTAAGGTGGTTAGTACCAAATTAAGGTCCCAAGGAGGAGGGGGATCTCTCACTGGAGGTCTAAGGAGAGTAGTCCCTCTTAAAAAAGCTTTACAGATCTTATGAGACATAATGTTTGAATTTGACGACCCAACATTAAAGTTAGAAATGGCCGCCAATTGAACCCAGATTGTAGCAGAAGCAGACCCAGAATGAAAAAAGTTGTGCTAAGAATTTCAAAATTTCGTGGACTGGGTCTGAAAAGGGATCTACGTTCCTAGCCTCTGCCCAACAAGAAAAACGTTTCCATTTGCTAGCATAAATTTTTCTAGTTGTGGACTTGTGAGAGGAGACAATAATCTCATGTACGACCGGGGAAATGCTGGGAAGCCTGGCTAAGGTTGGAAGTGGACAAACCAAGCTGTGAGCTGGAGTGTTTGGAGGGACTGATGCAACCCGCCTGATTGATGAATCAGTAGGTCTGGAATCGGATCCAGAGTCCAGGGCTGATCGAGAAGGTAATGGTGCAGGAATGGAAACCATATCTGTCGAGGCCAGTAGGGGGCAATGAGGATCATTTTGCAGCCCAACGATATTGCTTCCTGTATGAGTTTTGGAATCAGGGGAAATGGAGGAAAGGCATAAAGAAGTCCCTGAGGCCAAATCGTGGACTAGAGCATCTCTCTGGGTGAGTGACCTGGAAGCAGAAGAAGGGAGAAGTAGTTGCTGCATTTGCTGTTGAAGGGGGTGGCAAAAAGATCGCAGCAAAGCTGTCCCCATTTGCGAAAGATAAGATCCGCAACTTCCTGATTCAGAGACCACTCGTGAGGCATGAGAATAGCTCTGCTGAGCCTGTCTGCTATGACGTTGGACCTCCCAGGGATATGCGTCGCAATCAGAAATCATTGGGAGGAAATTGCTCACTGCCAGAGTCTGAGTGCTTCTCGTCATAGGGGGTAGGACCTGGTTCCGCCCTGCTTCTTGATGTACCACAGCACTGACATGTTGTCCGTTTGAATTGCAATGGTCCCAGAAGGCAGAGAGTCCTGAAGAGCTTGCAACGCTAGGAGCACGGCTCTCATTTCTTGGACGTTTATATGCAGATGGTACTCGTGAGGCTGCCAAGTGCCTTGGACTGTCCTGCCCTGATAATGCTCCCCCCCACCCTATCAGGGAGGCGTCTGTGGTCACTGTGGCAACTGGAGGGGGCTGAATGAAGGGTCTGCCCTGAGTCAGTAGTGGGGAGACCATCCACCAGGAAAGGTGCCTTTTGCATGCTTCTGTAATCATGATCATGTGAGACATGGGCAGCTGTTGGAAAGACCACTGTGTGAACAGAAGCCACTGAAGGATCCTTATGTGAAAACGGGCCAGTGGGATTAGAAGAATTGCCGCTGCCATGGAACCCAGAGTTTGAAGGACAAACCTCACTTGGATTCTTTTGCTCTGCATTAGAATTTGTACTTGCTGGCGAATTGTAGACACCCTTTCTGGCAGTAGCCTTGCGGACATGTTCCTTGTGTCTAAGTCTGCTCCTATATAGGTGATAGATTGACAGGGCAACAAGGCAGATTTTTCAAAGTTTATTGTAATGCCTAGCTGAGAGCAGATTGTGATTGTGTAGTCCCTGGCTTGCAGAAGTTGATGCCTGGTAGTAGCAGTGAGGAGCCAGTCATCTAGATATGGAAACACCTGGAATCCTAGACATCTCAGGTGAGCCGTGACCACAACTATACATTTGGTGAACACCCTGGGGGCTGTGGTGAAACCAAAGGGCAGAGCTCTGAACTGGTAATGACTGGCTCCCAGCCGGAAGCGAAGAAATCTCCTGGAGTGTCTGTCCATTTTGATATGGTAGTATGCATCCTGAAGATCTATCCAGCACATCCAATTGTCCTGACCCAGAAAGGGTAGAATGGACTGTAGCGTGACCATCCAAAACTTTGTTCTTTGAACAGACCTGTTTAGTCTGCTGAGATCCACAATCGGTCTCCAGTCCCCTGTCTTTTTTGGTACCAAAAAGAACCTTGAGTAAGTTCCGGATCCATGCTGGTCTGCCGGAACTTCCTGGATGACTCTTTTTTCTAGCAGTTTTGAAACTTCTATTACTGCTTGGTCCCTCAGATTGGGTGGAACATCTGGAAGGGATTTCCTTGATGGTAAGGGGGGTTGACAAAAGGGAATTTTGTAACCTCCGGATATAATGAACTGTACCCATTTGTCTTGCGTTAAATTTTGCCAGGCTTTTGGGTACAGTGAAAGTCTTCCCCTGACTGCCTCCAGAGGCGGGCAGTCGGGCAACCCTTCAGGGATGCTGAAAGGGCTTATCAGAGAAAGATTCTCTGTTGCCCTGGTTCTGCGGACCCCCTCTGTCATGAGGGCAGTGTCTATTGTTGTTGTTTCCCCCTCTGCCCCTGGAGGAAAAATCGCTACGTGTGTCAGGCGAGGCTCCCTAGGATTTTCAGAACCACATTTTACCACTTTTCTGACCCTTGGGGTATGGTCTAGAAGGAGTGGAAAAACAGACTCCCACGGCAGAGAGAGTCTTGCCTTCTTGCTCACACCTAGTCAAAGTGTCTTTCACCTGTGGTCCAAAAAGAAAGGAACCATCAAAGGGGGTGTTGGTGAATGACGCTCTAAAGGGTTCCTCAAAATTACACAGCTGCATCCATGCATGCCTCCTAAGGGCCACACCCGTACCTGTGGCTCTACTCACACCATCGGCTGCATAGGAAATGAGCCTCATGGAGGAGTTGACTACAGAATTAAGCGTCGCCAGCTGGGAAGCTACTTTAGCTTGAGCCCCCTCAGCTGATGGATCTTGAAGGATATCTCCGAGCTCTTTAAGGAGATCCCTCTGAAGCCTGGTAAAATGGTATAAGTAGTTCAGTGACCTCATAGAAAAGGTCGCTGAAGCAAACATTCGCTTCCCGTACCTGTCCATGGTCCTAGACTCCTTGTTAGGAGGATGGACAGACAAAGAGGTCTCTGCTAACTCTTTTTTTGTGGCTGCTGCTACCACCATGGCATCAACAGGAACACCTTTGGTAAGGAACTGCTTATCATGGGGTGCTGTGATGAACTTGCCAGGTCTCCTCGGAGTTGGTTCAACTGTATCCGAAGCTGACCAGGCCTTTCGAGCCACCACTGACATAAGTGGATCGAAAGGCGGAGAAACCCAGGAGGTGGAAGGTCGGGAACCGAACTCATCCAGGAATACAGACTTATCCTCGGTAGGAGCTAGGAGATTCCAGTTCGCCCTCTGCTTAAGCATTTCTAGGATGTCCGAGAAGGAAACATCTTCAGAGGGGGATCTCAGGGACCCTTCCGAATCATATAAGTCTGTATCAGGAGTGACAGACTCAGGGGAGTCAATGTGCTTCCTCTTGCACTTCTTCTTATGAGGGGGCTCTTCTGAATGATCAGGGGAGGCCTCGGAAGAAGAGGAAACACCCAATGGGGTGCCCTGCAGTGCCGGTTCCCCACGCTTGGGGTATGGAGGTGGAGCAGAGGTTGGCACAGGCACTACAGGGGATGGAGCCGGTGGGGCCGATAGTGGAGCTGACTCAGTAGCTAGCACACTCCTCATGACATCGAAGGCGTCCCTGCCACGATGCAGAGAAGTCTCCGGTTCCGAGGAAATCGGAATCCTTCTCCACACTGAGGGAGACGGCTCCGAGGCCGATGTAGGAGCTGAGTTCACCTGCGCCGAAGGTCCGAGAGGGAGAACGGGGTCGGACAAGGGTTCGATGCCACTCGTCCCCTCGGAGCCAATGAGGGAGCCCTGGCACCCAGATCCCTCGATGGATGGCACCATCGAGGGGATTGGAGCCGACCACGGAATCAAAGGAGATAGCGTTATCGGAGCCGACGGTTCCACTACTCGAACCCCAACGAACTCCGGCTCCGAACTCAAAGGAGTTGGAGGAGGAACATCGATCTCAGCCTCTTGTGGCTCCGCGAAGGCTCCAAAGTTTCTGATGGAGCCGATGGGGAGATAGTCTTATCGGTGCCAGCCGGAACCAAAGTAGCAGGTAGAGTCTGAACCAAAGAAGGCTCCGAACTTGGAGCCAACGGCTTGCTAGATTTAGGGGATTTCACAGGCTGAGAGGTCTTGGCAGGTGAATCCTGGGGCTTTAAAAGACCCCTAAGAATAAGCTTATTCTTATGCTCCTGCAGAACTCTTGGACTAAATGCATGGCAGATAGAACAAGAGTCCTGCACGTGCACAGCGCCTAAACAATAGACGCAAGAAGTGTGCCCATCTGTCAGAGACATTTTCTGACAGCATGAGTCACACTTCTTGAACCCAGACACTTTGGATTCTTTTGACATCCTGTAACAAGAAATACAACAATAGCTAACAAGGCAAAACACAGTCTACACAAAAACATACTGCACTACAGATTAAAGCTAAAGTTTTTTTGTTTTTTTTTTAGATAGGAAAGCCTCTAACTTAAACGGCTCGCCTATAAAGAAAGTAGAAAGAAAGCCTCTAACCTAAACAGCTAACCTGACAAGAAAGGATAAGGAGGGGGTGGGGAAGAACTCTCTAAGTTAAACAAGTTCTACAAGGAAGGGAAGGAAGCTACAAATACACACTAGCTAACACAACCAAAAATAAGACTAAAATTAACAATAACACCTAGGAAAAGGACTATTTCTAGTAAAAAAAATTCTATAAAGAAACTTTATACGAGCCTGAGCCAGAAAAACGACACCTCGCAGCTGAAGCGGCAAACGAGGTCTGGGTAGCTATCGCTAGGCATCATGGGATAAGGGGTAGCCTCGAGCCAGTAAACAGTTCTCGAGCTATAGAAGATGGCCGAGTTGGAGCCGAGGATCGGCTCCGATCCCAACCAGCAAGAACGAAGGCGAGATAGACAACTTAACATCAACTGTTACAGTATAATGAGACCCCTGTAAAGGAGTTCCACTAATAACACCCAATCCAGACCTTGGGAAAAATTCTACAAAACTCTAAGGGATCTCCAGCCAATATTCAATATGGATGACAAGTTGAAAAACATTTTCAAGAACTTCTACTATTTAACTGGGAGCCAGTCTGACTTTTTTCAGTGTTCTAGACCATGGGTGGGCAACCTTTCCTCGTGTGGGGGGAAAATGATCATTCTGTCTCAGAATCAAGGGCCGGACCAAATTATTAAATAAAGTAAATTATTATTAAATTAATTAAAACAAGTTGCTACTTCATATTTTATTCATTTATAATATAATGCTTTGGTATAAAGCTCTACAAACGCACATTTTACATAATGAACAACATAACAATTCAGTGTGAAGATTGGCCTTGTACTTGAAGTACGAGACTATCAATACTGACCTTGGTATTACTGTCATGCAGTTTTAATTCTGCCATGTCCAAAAGGCAGCTGGATGACCCACCAGTTGGATTAGAAATACTGAATAAATAGTATGCAATGTTTCATTACTGATCCTACCCTCAATTCCCACTACATTTGCACAATTAATTCTAGACTATCCCTGCAAGTTGTTTCCACCAAATACACAAGCAATATGTAATGCACATGTGCATTATTATAAAGACATTCAACATTTTCATCTTTCAGCTCTCTCATGCTTTTCAGCTGTTCTTTGCTAACTCCTTCCCACCAATCCTCCTCTCTTCCCACTCTAATATGCAACATATTTCAGCCACTTAAAGACTTATCAAAAGTATTCTTGACAGAAAAAGAGTCCCAACTTATTGCAGTCTGGCAAGCTTACCATTAAAGGGGTTGATGTTTTGGGTCATTCGAAGCAAAATAGCATCCAACATAGCAACATTTCTTTTCACACACTGTATTTGTATGACATCAGTTAGCCCTGCATCCGGGCCACGCTCCTGCCGCTTGTCATGCAGACGAAGCATGTTTTGTGCAGGTGTAGAACACACCATGTTTTCTCCTACTACTAATTAACTTCACAGAAATCGAGCAGGGCCGGATCAAATGAGGTAAAGGGCCGGATCCAGCCCACGGGCCGGGGGTTGCCCATATGTGTTCTAGACGGTGGTGGTCATTTCTTGGAGTATGTAATTTATTTTCTATTTTTTGAATAGTGGTGAAGTTTTTTAATGGGAGCTGCTGATAAAACACAGAGGTTGAATTCAAGATGAGGTAGTAGGATTCCTTTCTCTGTTGCAGACCTGGTGGAATGTGAAAAGAAAGGAGATATTTTTGTGCCCAGAAAAGTAGGGGATTATTACTTTACATGTATTACCAAGATGCAGGTGGAAGTTGTGTCAGACGTCAAATCTGAGACCGAGATACTTGAAAGAGGAGACTTGCTCAAATCTAATGAAGCCTACAGTGAGAAGCACATTTAGACCAGAATACAATTGCACCATTCAAAATGGCACAAAACCCTGCAACCATCCAAGATGCAAAACATGTCAGATGATTCGGACTGCTGCCAACATAACTTAACAGAAGTTTCAAGTTATACAGTTCCTTTTACAAGCAGTTCTAAAAATGTGGCTTATCTAATCAAATGCAGGAAACGTCCAGCTACAAATCATGTAGGGAAAACATGCCAAACACCCAAAACTTGTTTGAATGACCACAGACACAGTTATGTGCAAAATGACTGATAAGCCAAATGGCAGCACATTTTCCCCATCTGATCATTCTGTATCAGACATATCAGTTATAGATATTTAAGGACATTTCCCTACACTTTTGGAAAGGAAAAAAAAAAACAATAGAAATTAAGCAAAATTCAATGTTCAGTTTGACAACCAGTAGCTTGAACCTGGATCTTAGTTTTTTGAGACACTACATCACTTAAGACCTTTTCCCTCTGATCAGCTAACAGTGGACGTAAATGAGATCTATTGAAGGGCAACAAATGTTTGACTCTGGTAATGCTTGACTCTGCAATGAATTTACCCTAAATCCAAACTGCTACCTACCTCAGAAAGTTAACAGTAACTGTAAGATTACTGGAGTTTGTGTGTTGGCACCTGTGATTTATTAATAACAAAAGTAGTTATTACATAATATTCTAGTCACAATACGACTAACTATAAACTTTACCAGACAGCCTTAATATTCAAACAATGTTAGCAATTTATTACAAAACTTTATTTGATACTACTGCTCTTCAAAGGTATTTGTCTTTTCCTTCTCTGTTTCTTTCTTTCCTTTGTTTTTTTTCTGTTAGCTAAACCACAACCTATATAGTGTACTAACTGCACACAACATCCATACATTCTAACCCTAATATCTTATTTTGTTGGTAGTCACTGCCTTTTTCATAACACATTTCACCATAGCCTGGACATTATTGTAACTTCACATTTTGCATCAACCAAAACATCTATTTCATAGGGTCTATATTAGGACATCGAAGTTTCAAAACTTTGAATGTTCTAATATCAACCCCTATTCAGCAAAAGCTGAAAATATCGAAGCAACAGAAAACCGAATTTTTTCCTAGGGAAAGAATTTGGTTGTCCGTTTCTGTTGCTTCGGTATTTTCAGTGCTGTGGTGGAAAGTTAAGGGTCGGGTTCAGGTAAGTGTGCGATTGAGTGCGGGTTAGGTTAGTTAGGGTTAGGGTGCGGGTTAGGTATGTGTGCGATTGTGTGGACATGAGGGTTAGGGTGGGTTAGGTGAGTTAGGGTTAGGGCGCAGGTTAGGTATATGTGCGATTGTGTGGACATGAGGGTTAAGGCGGTTTAGGTGAGTTAGGGTTAGGGCAAGGGTCAGGTAAGTGTGTGATTGTATGGATGTGAGGGTTAGGGCGGGGCAGGTGAGTTAGGGTTAGGGCGCGGGTGAGTGTGCGATTCTGACGGACCTTAGGGTTACATAGCTGAGCATAGCTGTAGGGTTTGGGTTAAGGTAAGTGGATAGTTAGTGGTGTGTGTATAGTTTAGTGTAGGGTTAGGTGTACGATTTTAGGTGTATGTGTGTGGATTGCTGTTTGTTTGGTGTGCTTGTGTTGTGTGTATGTGTTTTGGAACAGCAGATTTTTTTCCTGAAGGAAAAATTCGCTGTTCTGTATGTTCGATGTTTTCAGCTTTCGCTGAATAGGGGTCGATATTAGAACATTCGAGGTTTTGAAACTTCGATGTTCTAATATAGACCCATTTCAAAAAGATGGCATTTTTAGACAGCTTAACAAATTATAAATAAAAACTACTTCTTTCCTTCTTTGGATTTAATTAAACTCCCTACACGTCTTTTATTATGATTTATTTTCCCATTAAATATCAGAGTAGTCTCTTGAACTGTTAACTTCTCTGGTAAATGAACATTTGACTCTAATGCAACATGCAGGGAGAAAGTTTAGTCTTAAGGCAGTTCATAACTTTGTCTTCTTAAGTATCAGACAGACACAGACATACACACCGTGGCCATGATTCAGAAAGGCTACTGCCTTTTCTTACCACTGGTGATAACCATTCTGATTCTTTGGCAGTTGTGTGGCACTGTTTACCTTAAAGTGGTCCAGCATCATGGTGGTCTGTCTCTCTGGCCTACCACAAATGGTAAAAAGGCATACTGGGGAGTGTCATATGGTGATTAGCCATTCTTCCCCCAGAAATGTTTGCAGTAAATACTTTATGCAACTGAGTGATTCATAGAACTGCTCAGCTATGTAAATCTTCACTATAATTAACTCTGCAAAAAGCGTGCATTCATCCATTGCTTCAATGGATGAGTTCACTTTAAAGATAAGTGCTGGGTAACTTAGTGGTTAGGCAGTGTTGGTGGGTTGTGCATTTCTGTGTATGTGTGTGAGTGAGAGTGTATGTAGTGATATGAGTAGTGTCAGCTTTGCGTGAGCATTTGTGTATGTAGCAATATCAGTACTGTCAGCTTTGTGTGTGTGTGTGTGTGTGTGTGTGTGTGTGTGTGAGAGTGTATGTAGTGATATGAGTAGTGTCAGCTTTGCATGTGTGTCTATGTGTGTGAGAGAGAGAATGAGGGTGTTGTCATACCTCTTAAATCCCTCTAGACTAACAAGTGGTGGATATAATGGGGGATGGGGGACACTAGATATCAGGGAAATATTTGTTCATGTTAATCACCAGAAAGGTGATAGAACAACAGTTTTTTTTTCCAGCATGAATGACATATGAGGGAGAACACTACGCAACAAATTCAAATAAATAATTCCTGTTTACCAGGGCAGAACACTGATTAGTTCTGACCAATTTCAGTCTCAGCTCTGGGTCAGAAACTAACCAGACATACAAAATAGACAAGAGTATAATAACACATAAGAGACAGGTAATCAGTACAATGGTAGCACAGTGTTCAGGACACATAGTAAGAGTGTCAGAGAAGTATGTAAGAGTGGTACAGGATATGTACGAGGGTAGTGTGACAGCGGTGAGGTCTGCGGTGTAAGTGACGGATGCATTTAAGGTGGAGGTGGGATTACATCTAGGATCAGCTCTGAGCCCTTTCTTATTTACAATGGTGATGGACAGGTTGGCAGACGAGATCAGACAGGAGTCCCCGTGGACTATGATGTTTGCAGATGACATTGCGATCTGTAGTGAGAGTAGGGAACAGGTGGAGGAGACCCTGGAGAGGTGGAAATATGCTCTAGAGAGAAGCGGAATGAAGGTCAGCAGGACTAAGACAGAATATATGTGTGTGAATGAGAGGGAGGATAGAGAAATGGTGAGGATGCAGTAGTAGAGGTGGCAAAGGTGGATGAGTTTAAATACTTGGGATCAACAGTTCAGACTAATGGAGAGTGTGGAAGAGAGGTGAAGAAGAGAGTACAGGCAGGGTGGAATGGGTGGAGAAGAGTGTCAGGAGAGATTTGTGACAGACGAGTACCAGTAAGAGTGAAAGGGAAGGTCTACAAGAGGGTAGTGAGACCAGCTATGTTATATGGGTTGGAGACAGTGGCATTGACAAAAAGGCAGGAGTCAGAGCTGGACGTGGCAGAGTTAAAGATGTTAAGATTTGAACTGGGTGTGACAAGGGTGGATAGGATTAGGAATAAGTATGTTAGAGGGTCAGCCCAGGTTGGAAGGTTTGGAGACAAAGCCAGAGAGGCAAAATTACGTTGGTTTGGCCATGTGTTGAGGATGGATACAGAGTATATTGTGAAAAAGATGCTAAGGATGAAGCTGCCAGATAACAGGAAAAGAGGAAGGCCTAAGATAAGGTTTATGGATGTGGTGAGAGAGGACATGCAGGTGGTTGGTGTGACAGAGCAAGATGCAGAGAACGGGAAGAAATGGAAATTAGAAGTTATGTACTCACCATAACGTTCCATCTGAGTAGGTGTATTCATTTGTCTGCAACCTGTGGGTTATGGATCCGATATCGGATCCGAACCGGCATGGTTTTCCAGCTATGGATCCAAGCTCTCAGCTCCTCCCCTCACCCATAATGCCCTGCTCTACCCTCATGACCTCAGATCGAGTTTGCCAAAGCAACAACACCCTGAAAAGGGTAACATAGAATATGCAGGAAACTGAAAGGCCAGGGGATAGGAGGGCGGGATGGTTGCAGACAAATGAATACACCTACTCAGATGGAACGTTATGGTGAGTACATAACTTCTAAATCTGAAGTAGGATATTCATTTGTCTGCAACCTGTGGGACAGAGTCCCCAGCTACCTGAATCTTGGGCGACCATCATGGAAGAATATTCCGGAGCACCATGAGCCAAAGGATGCTCTACCCTAGATGCAAGATCCAACTTATAGTGGGAAATAAAAGTATGAGATGAAGCCCACGTGGCTGCTGCACAAATATCATCTAGAGGAATCCTAGCCTTGAAGGCTGCCGAGGTAGATACTGACCGGGTTGAATGGGCATGAACACCCTCCGGTGCGGGCCTTCCTGAAGCTTGATAAGCCAATAAGATGCACTGTGAAATCCAGCGGGACAGAGAAACTTTAGAAATTGGCTTGCCCAAATTAAATTTTGCAAAGGAAATAAACAACTGGTCGGATTGCCTATGACCAGCCGTCCTGTTTAGATAAAATCTAAGTTGCCTGTGAACATCTAATGAGTGAAGCTTATATTCACCTTTGTTTTCATATTTAGGGAAGAAAACAGGGAGGTTAATGGATTGATTGATGTTTGCTTCAGAAGCGACTTTAGGAAGAAAGGACGGGTTGGTCCTGAGGTAGACACGGTCCGGATGAAATACCAAGTAAGGAGGTTTAGCTGATAATGCTTGAAGCTCTGAAACTCTCTTGGCCGATGTAATGGCTACCAAAAAGGCTGTCTTGTAGGACAAGAATTTGAGATCCACCGTAGCCGCTGGCTCGAAAAAGGGGGCGGTCAAGGCCTGTAGAACCAGAGAGAGGTCCCAAGGAGGAACCGCTTGTTTTACAGGGGGCCTGAGAAGAAAAGTACCTTTAAGAAAAATTTTACACAATTTGGCTGACATAAGAGGATTAGAGTCGTGGCCAATGTGATAATGAGAAATTGCCGCCAGTTGTACTTTGACTGTGGAACTGCTGGCACCATCGTTAAAAAGAGTGGTTAGAAAGTCAAGCACTAATGGAAGAGGAACCGTGAAGGGATTCAGGCCTTGCCGCTCCGCCCACAAAGAAAACCGTTTCCACTTGCTGCGGTAGACCTTTCTAGTGGATGGTTTATGAGCTGCCACCAGAATTGCCTTAACAGGTGACGAAATACCGGGAGTCCTGATCAAGAGTGGAACTGGAGCAGCCAAGCGGTCAGCTTCAGGTTGTCCAGATTCGGAGGAGGTATGCAGGATGGATGGGATATCAGATCCGGAATGGGATCTAGAATCCAAGGAGGATTCACCGAGTGAGACCTTAGGAAGGGGAACCAGATCTGTCGAGGCCAAAACGGAGCAATGAGAATCATTCTGCAACCCACCCGAGAGGCTTTCTGAAGAACTTGGAGCATCAGAGGCAAGGGTGGATAAGCATACAGAAGACCGGGTGGCCAAGCATGCACCAGAGCGTCTCTTGGGGAACCTCCGGGAGGAGGTATCAGAGCAAAAAAACTGTCGCACTTGGTGTTTGAGGGAGAGGCAAAAAGATCGCATGAAGGAGTTCCCCACCGTGCGAATATGCGTTCCGCTACTCGATAATTGAGAGACCACTCGTAAGGGGTCAGAATGGTGCGACTGAGCTTGTCCGCTAGGATGTTGGACCGACCCGGAATGTGCGTTGCTATTAGAAAGCGGTTGGTGGAGATTGCCCATTCCCAAACTCTCATGGCTTCTCGACAAAGAGGGTAAGACCTTGTTCCCCCTTGCTTGTTGATGTACCAGACCACAGACATGTTGTCCGATTGAATCGCAATTGTTCCCAAGGGAAGAAAGTCCTGAAGTGCTAGCAACACTAAGAGCACTGCTCTCATCTCTAGAACATTGATATGCAGTAAGGTCTCTGAATCGTCCCACGTGCCTTGGACGGTCCGGCCCGCAAAGTGCCCCCCCCACCCGAGGCGGGAGGCGTCCGTGGTCACCGTGGCGAGAGGGGGAAAAGCACAAAATGGGCGGCCCCTGTGGAGATCCGGGGAGTGAAGCCACCACAAGAGGGACCGCTTGCAAGCCTTGCTGATCGCAATGGGATGATGCATGGGGAGAGCAAGGTATGACCACTGTACTAAGAGCGTCCACTGTAGAATGCGCATATTGAGCCTGGCAAGAGGAAGAAGTGCTATAGCAGATGCCATGGACCCTAGAGCCCTCAGGACCAACTCCACCGGAACAGAACTTGAGTGGAGAATGGCCCGCACCTGGTGCTGCAGATTTTGAACTCTGTCCGCAGTGAGGAAGGCTCGTAAACTCCTTGTGTCTAGCCTGGCCCCTATAAAATCTAAGAGCTGTGTGGGCGCCAGGTTGGATTTCTTTGTATTTATTGTAATGCCCAGAAAAGGAGCAAGATGGAGAAAGGAGTCTCGCGCCAATAAAAGTAGATGCCTTGTTGGGGCGGTAAGAAGCCAGTCGTCCAGGTAGGGAAACACCTGCACCCCCTGAAGCCTCAGGTGGGCCGCTACCACTGCTAATACTTTGGTGAACACCCTGGGGCTGTGGTGAGACCAAAGGGAAGGACCCGAACTGGTAGTGACTGGCTCCCTGCCGGAAGCGGTGGAACCTCCTCGTGCGCCTGTCCATCAGGATGTGGTAGTACGCGTCCTTGAGGTCTATCGAGCACATCCAGTGATTTTCTCCCAGAAGGGGGAGAATAGATTGCAGAGTGAACATTCGGAATTTTTCTTTGGGGACTGCCAGATTCAAGAGAGAGAGGTCTAGGATTGGTCTTAGTTCCGCGGTCTTCTTTGGCACTAAAAAGAAGCTGGAGTAGAACCCTGATCCGATCTGGTCTGGGGGAAGGGGCTGGATGGCTCTTTTCTTTAGCAGATGGCCAATTTCTGCCAAAGCGGCCTCCCGTTGACCGGGTGGGACGTCTGGGAGGGACTTCAACTTTGGAAGGTGAAGGAAAGGGATGCGATATCCTCTGGATATGATTTGGAGAACCCAGCGGTCTGATGTTATGGACTCCCATGCCGCTAGGTGCCCAGCGTCCCCGACTGCCTCCAGAGTGGAGCAGTCGGGCAACCCTCAGGGTTGCTGCGGGCCCGTTCAGAGAAAGGTTCCCTGGACCCGAAGTTTCTGGGAGCCCCTCTGCCTCTAGGGCGGCGTCCTCCCTGTCCTCCTCTGCCACGGAAGGACTGGTTGTCCGGAGCAGGCTGGGACTACTGCGACTTCCGGAACCACATCTTCTTCTAACCCTTTTGGTTCCTAGAGTAGGGCCTCTGGGGTGCAGAGAAGCGGATTCCGACGGCAGACAGCGTCTTCCGTCCTTCTCGCTCTGGGTCAACGTTTGCGAACGGTTTTGCCAAAGATGGCAGAACCATCAAAGGGGGCGTTCGCAAATGACGCTTTGAAGGGCTCAGAAAAATCGCAGTGACGGAGCCAGGCCTGACGTCTAGTGACTAGGCCTGCCCCTGCAGCTCTAGCGGCACCTTCCGTAGCGTGGGAGAGTAGCCGCATAGAGGTATTAGTAACTGACCTAAGAGTGGCCATACGGGTGGAGTGCAGAAACCTGTCCTCCTCCGAAATGGACTCTGGGGGAGATGCAGCATATTCTTTAATGAGATCTCGCTGCATCCTAATGACATGTGCCAAGTAGTTCAGCGCCCTTACCGAGAAGGTCGCTGAACTAAACATCCGCTTCCCCAAGCGGTCCATCATCCGAGACTCCTTGCTCGGGGGATGGACTGAGGACTCTCCTGAGCCAGTTCCCTCTTGGTGGCCGCCGTCAACATGGCATCTACCGGAGGCCCCTTACACAAATGGGCACGGTCGGACGGTGGGCTAAGGATCCTATCGGGCCTCTTAGGAATTGGCTCCACGGTGTCCAGTTCCTTCCACACCCTGGTGGTAATGAGGTCCACCAGGGGGTCGGCAGGAGGGGACACCCAAGAGGTAGACGGGCCCGCCTCAAATGCCTCCAAGAACACGGACTCGTCCGAGGAAGACTTGGGGGCAGACCACCCCCCCTTATACGGAGCATTTCCATGATGTCTCCAAATGAGACATCCTCGGGGGGGTGACCGTGGGGAGCCTTCCCCTTCCTCCAAGTCCGTGTCTTCTGTGAGAGACTCGGGGGAGTCAATGTGCCTCCTTTTGCACGTATGCTTGCGAGGGACATCCTCTGGGGGGCTGTCAGAGGACTCCTCGCAAGCAGCAACTTGTTCCATTGGAGCAACTTGGGGCACAGAAGCGGGCTGTCCCAGGGGCCGGATGGTGGAAGCCTGGCCCAGTGCAGAGGGAGCGCGAGACGGAGCCGGAACAAACCCTCAACAGGGCCCTCTCCACTACATCAAACGCCGAAGGGGAGCCGACCTCGACCAATGGATCCGACAATCGGCTCCCCCTCGGATCCGAAGAGTGGATCGGAGCCGGTGCGCCGGATCCGAAGGACAGTGCGCTCCGACACAGACGGCGCCGAAGGAGCACTGATCCCCCCGGATCCGAGGCTCGGATCCAGGCTCCGAGAGGTCGGATCCGATGCACTCGAGGGCAGGGTCGGATCCGAAGTACCAAGTACTATCGGCGCCGACCCACCCCGGCTCGGCTGCTCGGCTCCAGCTGCTCCGAACCCGGATAGCGGGTCGGAGAAGGAGCAATAGGTTTGAAAAAGGGTGTTGAGCTCCCCCCCAGAGGGGGGGGAGGCAAGAGCACTCCCATCTGCATCTGGGCCTGGATGAATCTTCTCATCATCCGGTCCAGATCAGCATCCAAAGGCTATACGTAGATCTCGACGAGGCTACCGAGGTAGGCCTGGAGTGCCTCCTCGATAGCCTCGACGGAGATCGGGTCTCCTCCTCCTCAGGACCCGGTGAAAAGCACACTGGGGACCGGAGCCGAAGGAGGAGACCGAGCCGACAACGGAGCCGGGGAGAAGCTCGCTTGGCTGGCGGGGCGAAACAGAGGTCTCGGCCCGCCGCTTGGTGCTTCTCCCTCCGTCCTTTTTCCTAGCATCCCTCTCCTCCGAACCAGAAACGGGAGGTTGAGTCCCAGGAGGAGGAGGGGTGCCACGGAGGAAGAACCGAAGGCACGGTTACTCCCGAAGGAGCGGAGGTCGGAGCCGAGTCCGGCGGTAAAAGGCCCGCCAAGACAAGCTTGGACCTCCGCTCCTTCAGTGCCCTGGGGTTGAACCCTGCACAAATGGAGCATCCAGATGTGAGGTGTTCAACCCCAGGCATCTACACACGAGTGTGGCCATCAGCTGGGAAAGCTTATGGCCACACTCGAGCATTTAGAAAATATAGATTTGGGCTGTTCAGCCATCCCAATCTATAAACAAGTTACTAAACTAAAGTAACTAAACAAAATACACACACAGGCCCAACACACACACTACGCCAACAGCGAGGGGAGGGAAAAAAAATTCTTAGATTAACTCTAAAGTAAAATATCAAAGGGGAAACCTACACTTTCACACAAAAATGAATAAAAAACTTCAAAATTCTATATTAACAGTTAGTAAAACTAGCACTTAGCTGAGAGCTATAGAAACCAATCCAGTCACCATGCGCGGCAAACGAGATCTGAGGTCATGAGGGTAGAGCAGGGCATTATGGGTGAGGGGAGGAGCTGAGAGCTTGGATCCATAGCTGGAAAACCATGCCGGTTCGGATCCGATATCGGATCCATAACCCACAGGTTGCAGACAAATTAATATCCTACTTCAGATCAGATGATCTGCTGTGGCGTCCCCTAATGGGAGCAGCTGAAAGAAGAAGTAGAAGTAAAATCCAATGTATCAATTTCCAATATGTACAAAAGTTTCAAAACATTTCAGAAATTAAAGTTGTGAAAGGTTGATAAAAATATGCCTGATCTGTATTTAAAACTAAGGGACTAAAACATTTTCACTGATTGTATCTTACAATCCATATCCATAAACAACAGCTTCCATTTTCTCAGTTTTTGTATTATCTTTTGGTTAGTCTCCTCCCACATAACTTTAGCTGCCATAACAGAAAGCTTTTTAATCCATACTCCTAAATACTTCATCTTATTGTGCCCCCATAAATATGAGTATTGCTTAACCAATTCATGTGCGGCTACAGAATTTACAGCTATCACCTTTGTTTTATTTTCACTAATTGTATATCTTGAAAACACTTGAAACTGTCTTAAAATGTTCTACAACACAGAGATGTCCTTTCTGGATTTATCAGGTACAAAATAATATCATCTGCAAATAAAGCCAACCTTTCTTGAGTTTCAAACCAATTACATCGATGAATTTCTGAGTTCCTTATTTTCTTTGCCAATGGCTCTTAATGTAAAGCAAATAGCAAAGGGAGAAGAGGTCACCCCTGCTCAAACAGAACTTATCAGATAAGAGCCCTCCCACTTTAATTCTTGTCTCTGATTCTTCATATATCCTCCTAACTAACCTTATTATTGTATTAGGGAATATAAATGCTTCCCTAGCCCTACTCATAAAACTACAGCTTCCTCTGTCAAATGCTTTCTCTGCATCAAAATCTATCAACAGCAGCTGTATTTTTGAGACTTCCAAGATGACTGCACATTGACTAACAGCTTAATTTTCTGCTCTCCCAGTGTGAAAACAGAAGCTCAGAAGAGAGAGCCAATGAACTAATTTTTGGGGTAAATTTCAGTAACTAGCTAGTAACTGGACTGCCAGGATGTCAGCAAAAAGAAATTCTGAGAACCTGAAAGAAAATCAACCAAAAAAAGTGAAGAAAAAACACTGACTTGGAAGAATTTTGCAGCTGTTCTGCAAAAAGTAGCGCAAGCTCCAGCTTTTTGTGCAAGACATGACTTCCAGTAACCTAGAGAAAAAAATAAGTCAAACGGTACACTGAGCTGATTAAAATAAATGAAATACTGATGAAGTATATAAACCCAAATAGCAAAAGGGTGGATAAAATTGAAGACGCTTTAAACAGATATTCAGATGAGGTGATAAAAACTACAAAAATCAGAGGTCAAAATGAAAAAAGGCTGGCTGAATATGAGACTGCTCAAGAAGAGAATTTTCAAAAAATAATAGAATTAGAGGACACAGCATGCAGGAAAAACTGAGATTTTCTGCTGTACCAGAGAAGCTGGAACAGCCTGTATTAATTCTATGAAAGCACAGATAAGCAAGAGGATTGGTATTCCACAGCAGGAGATGTTAATTGAAAGGGCACATTGTGTGTACACTCCAAACCTGGCCATGAGGAAAGCAACCTACACCTTTAATAGTAAAGGTGCAATTCTACCAGCAGAAGGAGTTGATTCTGACAAAACTGTGGCAGAACGGCAAAGTACTAAAAGTGGGAGACAGTAGAGTGTTTGTAGAAAATACTTACTGTACACCAGGCAGAGGAGCAAATTTATTCCACTAATCAAGGAATGTTGAGAAACAGGCATGAGATTTGAACTGCTTTATCCAGCTATCTTCAGAATATTCTTTCCTGGAGGAACAAAATCAGTTTTTGATGCAAAACATGCTAAGGAGGAAATACAAAAATTTGTCCAACAAAACATAATCTGTGAAACAGAAGGAGATTCTGCTTCTTGTTCTTTTGGTAATACAGACTAAAGAAAAGACTGTGTCAGTAAAACCTTTTCCAGTGTTTCAACAGAAAATGTTTGAGAGACAGAAAAAAGCACAAGAGTTGACTAGAAGAACCAAGAGTACGTTGGAAAGGAAGCAGAGATTGAACTTGGGAGATGGAGATAAACAGAAATAAAACCAGGAACTCAGAAATTGACAAATGTGGGATTATAAAGCATTAATTATATCTGTGAAACATGACAGAATAAGAAAATCTGGAAATATTAGACATTTTTTGACTTTGTTAAACTTGTACGGGTCTCTAAAGCATATGCCCTACTTCATGTCATTAATGCTTGGAGGAACACTTAGGAGAGGGGAGAAGAAAGAAAGAGTTAACTGTAATACAAACATTTATTCTTAACAGTGATATTTGTATAGTGCATGACATGTCCATGCTTTAAAGTAAAGTTTTCTCATTTATTTTCAAGTACAATGGGAATACTGAAGTAAACAGGTGCCCTGTTATTCCCTTCTTTTCTCATTCTCCTTCTTCAGTTTTAGGAAATGTAGGCACTGCAATGTAAAAAAAATGTTCAAAAGAGTATGATACAAGAAAAAATAATGTGCTTTTTCTTATTCTTGCATAAGAGAATGATTGGATTAAGGCTCTTGGCTTTATCTAGTAACACGTTTTAACAGAAAACAAATAAATAAAAATGAACACTGAATATAACAAAGCCCCCCCAGCAAATAAATAAATGAATACTTATAGAAGCAACCCTGTATCTGGTTCTCATGTCTCCATGGAGACAATCTGATAAAGAGCAATAAAACGAGAATACTTCTTTCATTTAATGGCTTTCTTTTAATGGCTAGAAGATAATGTTTTCTGAAAGCATTTAGGTGTTTTCTCTTTCTGGGAGAGCAATAAGTATAAGATGAAATGAGGCAGCACTTATTAGAAGCACAGGCTGTACCATGCATCTTAGCATGGATAACCTTCCTTTTAGGTTAACCCAAGTCTATCAATGTGGCTGTCATTTTGGGACAATTGTTGCTGTTAGGAAGGTACAACTTCAATATTTGAAGAGGTACATATTTTTTGTGTGTTAATATTAAGTTAATCATTTTTTGTGGTGTACTGTAGGTGAATTTGATTTTTTGTTTGAAGGCTTTCAATACAACAAAAAGTTTTGTAAGATGTAACATAGGCTCAAATGGATAGGACAATAAACAACTGTTACAAATAAAAGGTGGGGATAACTTTTTTATATAACGACCCTTTCGTTATTATTTTTAAATGTTAACGGTCTCATAGATGTATACAAAAAGAGAGTAGTAAACTATATTAAAAAATGTGGAGTGCAAATAGTTAAGCTACAGGACACACATTTGGTGGGTGTGTTACAGTGCTCAGAGTTGTGTAACATACACCCCTGCACTGTCAAAGTGTCGGACGGCACTGAAATAGAAAAGTTCATTGTATTTACTTGGCCATTTTGTGTTATTTGGTTGGGGGTGTGTTACAGTGACTGTAACACACCCCATGTACTGTCAAAGTGCTGGATGGGACTGAAATATAAATGTGAAAATGTCATTTTCCCTTTTTTTTAAATTTTTTTTTCTTGCATTTGCCCAGCACTTAGCAAGGAACATGTGCCAGACAAGTAAAGAAAGAAAAACAGATGCTTTTAATTTTAATAGAAAAGGTCAATTTTAAGCATAGCTGAGTGGGTTTGCGTAGCGCATTGTTCAGCAGTGCTTAAACGTAACTGAAAGCTATACAGAAATGTATAGCTGAAATCTTCACATCTGCGTTAATTGAATGATTACATTCACGGACTTGTGTGCAGTAGGTGCATGGTTCAAATACCCAGACAGGCCATTCAGCTTTTGCATCTGATATCATAAATATATTAATGTGTTTTTTTTTTAATCGATGTAGTTAGTGACATTTGTTAACTGGGTTAGTCCAGCTGGTCCAGAAGCCCATTTTCAGTGGAGATTCAAGGAGAAAAGCCCCAGCTGCACACAACTGTCCAATACATTACAGTCACACCCCAAGATAATGTAATTAAAATACAGAGGGTTAGGTCATGTTCAGTAAAATACATACACATAATAATAAAGTATCATTAATGATCAATTCTTGTGAATATATATTTTATTTATTATGTAAAAGTCTGGTTTGCCCTTATCTAAGCTCTGCTAAGCACTGCTAAGCCAAGCCAAGCAATGCTTAAACAGGACCTGTTTTAGCAGTACTTAGCAATGTGCAGTTCCACTTAGCTGGTTTGGCCATTGCTAAGCAATCTCAGCTTAAGCAGTCCTCAGCTCAACCAAGCGGGGTTGTGCACCACTAAGCATTGCTAAGCATTGCCAGTGTAAGCATTTCTCAGCTAAGCTTAGTGGGTTTGCGTGGTGCTAAGCTTTGCTTAGCATTTTTAAAACTGGTCCAATGGTGGCAAAGGGCAGGAAAACAGCCTTATTTAAGCTGAAAAGGCAGGAATACATCCAAAACCTGTTGGAGTTTAATCACTGCAGGAGCTATGGCTGGAGTTGGAGAGGGTGTGTGCTTCCTTGCGGAGAGCTGGGGAATTTTGGAGTCCAGGATCATGGCTGGGCTCCTTGTCAAAAACCATGGCGACCAGCTGCTGCAGGGCCACTACCAGGGCTCTGAATATAAGTCAGAGGCTTGGGACCGGCTGGTATGTGACTTCACCACTGCAACTGGAATCCCTCGCACTGGTGAGCTGATGCATCATCATTATGATGACCTGAAGCGAAGGAAGGGGGAGCTCTTGGCCTAATGGATCCATGACACTGGGGACTGTAATGCCTCAGATGTTTGTAAGTATAGGAACCATTGATTTATCAAATTCTAGTATGAATATCTGACAGACAGATACTCATAATGGTGTGTTTTTCCTCCCCAGCTGCAGAGGAGAGGGCTCGCAACCGGGAGGCCCATGCAGGTCACCTGGCCAGGATGCGCCAAGAGTGTGGTGAGTACAGATATATCTTGCAATATATAGTAATCTAATTAAGAAAGAGTACAGTAGTAACTGCCAGTAGGTACAGTCTGTTGCGAATGTACTGCAATGAATGTGTACATACACCTGGACTGATTTAAGTGAGTATTGCCAGGTGCAGTTCAATATAGAAGAAAGCATGAAACACACTACAGTTATGGAAAGAAAGTTAATACAGCAGAACTAAGAGCAAAATCCAACCAAGAATAAAAACCACTTGGCACGACAGGACCCGGAAGCACGTAAACAAAGGCTTTCAAAATAAGCAGATGAAGAAATCAAACAGCTGCTAGGTCTCCAAAAAGATCCTTTAATATAACAAGGCAAAGTAAAAATCCACAATTTCTTCCAAGCGCTTTCACTCAACCACTTGCGAGCTTTTTCAAGGCAAAAAACATTGCTGGAAGTTCATTCACATTAAATACTTCCAGAATCATCACATGACTTCCTGTGAACCTTTCCCAACAGGAAAATCACCATATAAGGAAATTCTAAAATGCATTCTTATTATCATTAAAAATAATTCATTTTCTAAAAATCTTGGCAACTAGTTACCATATTAAACATAAAATCAAATCAAACTGTTAAAATGTGGCAAAAAACAATTCTGCAAAATATTTTTATAATCACAAATAAATGCAGTGACCCCTTTACCCTCGGGGGTAAAATCAAAACTCCAAATTGAAACCTAGTTACTGAATAGCATTGTAAAACATTTCTTTCCTAAGTTTTAAATATATAACATGACATTCCATATATCTTATTATAAGATTTTGTAAATTCAAAAATGAGTAAAACAATAAATGTCATGTTGTACCAAACTGTGTTATAAACGGGCTTGCCTCAATTTCAGAACACCACTAATGTTGAGGGTGTCATTCAGACCTGGGTATCTAGTAGCATCTAAACAGAGCTGCCAAAATAGCTCACGGTATTCTAATTTTGACTCCCAACTGCCCCCTCTTATATCCGGTTGTACCTGTTCCAAAACCATAAACTTTATGTTCATGTCCTTACATGTCAAAGAGTGTTTATAAAAGGCATTACTTTCCTTCCTTACATTGATGTCATTGAAGTGTTCATAAACCCTTCTCCTAAACACCCTTTCAGTTTTCCCAATGTAAAAACCATGGCACGTGCCACAGCATCCAAGATAGACTACCCCCTTAGATCCACAATTGAAATGTTTGTTAGCGTGGAACTTGAATCTTCTATAGGGAAGGTAAAAGGACCCCGAATTCAGCATAGCGTGGCACTGCTTGCACATCCCACATGGATAAGTGCCTAATTTCTTTCTATTCTGATTCTGTGGATCCTCTAACCTAATTTCTAAAAGTTCTTTTAAATTCTTGCCCCTTTTCCTAACAAAAGAGGGGAAACTGGGCATAGAATCCTTAAGATCTTCCTGAAGTCTGAGAATGTACTGCAATGAATGCGTACATACACCTGGACTGATTTAAGTGAGTATTGCCAGGTGCAGTTCAATACAGAAGAAAGCATGAAACACACTACAGTTATGGAAAGAAAGTTAATACAGCATTAATAATGTCTGGGAATAACATGTGTATACTGTATTAATAATACATTTTCTGGTAATAAAGTACACCAGCATTTAAAATGTGGATGTAATAAATGAATTGCATTCCTAATCTACAGGATATACAGTACAACTGTAGTCAAGAATTATGAAGAAATAAAGGTGGTACTTCATAGATTGTGTAATAACAGATGTCTTCCAATGCCTGCGTTATTTAAAGTGTAGAACGATAAAAACTGGCAGCTGTATACAAATCACTGTGTCATGTCACCCTCAACAAATCTGTGATCTGCCAGTTGTGTATATTCTGGGCTGTTGTTCAAGAAATCAAATATTACAGGTTTTGTGAAGTAACCATGGGTATAACACCATGAATTGACTGAAGGTTTTCCAATAAATAACTGTCATGCTAAAGTGTAGATGTGGAGCTGTAGTAAAATATATAATGCAAGTGTCATGCTGTCATGGATAGTGATCATTGCTGCCAAAAACCTTGGACACAGATATAAACCCAGTTGAAGTACGCCTTTAGCACACTCATACAACATCAGTGCAGAGTACACCTTGATAGTCAGATATGTTGCCCTGACACATAATAGTCCCCTGTAGGTGTTACAACTTGGCCAGTACCATCCCATCTAGATAGCTTGAGAGATATGCATGTGTTACAGAAGCTATAGGACAGCTGTAGACATAAAGTAAGGGCAGACCTGCAGAGTATTAAGCAGTACTGTTGTGAAAAATATAGCCTATACAGTTGGTAATGGAATGTCTTTCTCTCCCCCCCCCCTTATCTGCATCACAGATTATTATTCTTATATTACGGTATGGTTCCATTTTCACATATGTTGTTCTCAAAACCTAATGTTGGGCCTTGTGTTGTACTATTGATTATATTACAAAAAGGCTGACAAAGAGGCAAGAACACATTCCCCAAATTTATTTTCTCTTAACACTTTCGTCTCAACAAAGGAGAGAAAACAATCCTGTGAGCTCTATAGCCCCAGGACAAGTGAATGGGCAATTCCGGACTTTATCACCAGTTAATTTGGGGACTGACAATTTCAACCTACATAAATGGCTACATCACCTTTTCTCAGTGTTTGGCCCCACAGGTGAATAGAACATTGAAAAATAGTTTGGACTTGTACCAATATAAATTGTTAAACGTCCGTAAATTGCAGACTGAGAATGCCAATTTGGTTGAATGTATCAACTGGAATCAAGTCCCTAATGGACTGAGAATGTGGAAATTCCCTACAGGCGTAATTAGGGATTCACCTTTACACCAAGATTTGTTTGCCTTATTCGACTGGCATGGGTGCGAATACATGGAGGTACTCGTAAAACACAACAGTAAACTAAAGGATGAACTTATAAAAAAAGTAAAGGAATTGGATGTGGTAATTACTACGGACTTATTGTTTGAACAACACCAAGTTGAATACTATCAAACATTTAAAGGAATTGATAGTCACATTAAAAACATTAAGGTCCGGAAGCAAAAAAAAACTTGAAAGAGATCATCATGATTATTCCTCTAAGAGGGTGTATCCTTCACTGAAGACTAGGGTCATTGTTTTGGGGATTCCTCGCTTTTGGCCAATAATAATAATGATAGCATGGAATTCATTAATATCGATGAAGGGGCTGAGCAGGAAGGAGCTGCCCCTTTAGATCAACCAATCCTGCGACAGTCAGAGCGGATAAGAGAAAGGGAGCAGAATCATGGGTGCTACCAGACTCCAGCATATCAAAACAACTCCCAGAAATTCTCACATCATTGTCAGACTTCCTTTTATTCAGTAGAGGAAGGGATGGAACCGGAATCAGTATCAGACAGTGAGTACTGAATTGGCTGCAGTGACTGTTAATATGCCGTCCATTATTGTGAATAACACTGGGGATTTTAAAGTTTTCAACTATAGTTCACATGACTTGGACTTAAATGTAGCTAACTTGTTTTCCAAGGGGTTAACCTTTGTACATGTGGTCAGAACTGATACTGCTAATGTATTGCTAGACTTAAAATTGTTTGTGAGGAAAATGAACTTTAGAATTTTGTTGAACAATAGATGTGATGTCACTGGGAGTGAATTTTGGGTGCCCATTGTATGCAACCCCCATTACATCCATTGTTAATGTTATTTGAAAACTTATGTGAAGTAGATTTAAGATATCTGTTAAATGGCAGAACAAATGTTTTAAACAACTTAAACAGTAAAGAAGAGGAAGTACTTAGAACTCTTCAGTAAATGAAAATGAGGATTATGCAGCCAGACAAAGGCGAAGGGGGTTGTGATTATGGACTTACAAGATTATGTGAACAGAATGTATGCCATCCTCTTTAGTGATATTTACAGACAACTGTCTAAAAAATTAGTAAAATATCGCGTATGGTAGAATTTCTACACAATTAAATTACATGCTTTTAGAACAATGTATTTCCTTGTCTGAATTTAAGTTCTTGAAAGTGAATTTTCCTATATTCGGATTGCCTAAGTTACACAAAAACTTGGTGGATCCACCTATGTATCCAATTGTGGATGCACGGAATTCTGTCATATCCACCTTTTTCAAATTTTTGGATACTAAGCTAAAAGGGCTTTTGAAACAAGAAAAATATTTATGTATAGATTCATGGGACTTCCTTAATAAGTGTAATTTGGTTATATTTTATCCATTGACATTAAGGATCTGTTCTCAGTGATACCTTATGATATCGGTTTAAATTGGTTTCATGATTATTTGTTCAGAAAAGGTGTATCACAGGACATCAACCTTTACATTGAGATGATGGAACTTGTCCTAACCAATGATTTTATCTTTTTTGATGAACAGTTATTTATACAGGAAAGAGGTGCTGCGATGTGTCCTGCCTGCGGCCCTTTATATGCTAATATTATGTGTGAATGGGAATGTAGATACCTGTGTGAACATGTGTTTTTTCAGGATTGTAAATTGTACTTAAGATACCTTGATGATTTATTCATTATTTGGAAGGGTGGTAGGAATAAAGTTGGGTTGTTCCTTGAGTATATTAATAGCACCACTGATTTTTTGCAGTTTTCTTATGTGCCGAATGATGACTGTATTAGTTACCTTGATGTCAATTTGGCAAAAGATCTGGCTAATGGTAGATACGTATCTACCATTTTCAGGAAAGCCACTTATTCTAATTCATGTTTACATTTTGACAGTCTACACCCCTTGCCCCAAAAGAAAGCAGTTGTCAACGGGCAATTTGTTAGGGTCGGGAGGATGGCATCACTGTTTGGGGATTTCTTAAGTAAATGTGCTTTATTAGAAACAATGTTTATTAAAAGGGAATATCCTGTAGACTTTGTTAAGAAAATCAAGATGGAAGTAATAAATAAGCGAAGGATTGGTGTATATGTATCTATTTTAATGAAGCTGGAACTAAATGAGCCTCAAAGATTTATCCTGTCCACTAATATGGCTCATGATAGGAGTGTAAATGTTCCAAATGATGGCTGACTAATTTTAGGCTATCCTTTGTTATCCAGTTTACTATTCATTACAAACAGGTTAGGGATACCATTTTTAAAAACTGGACTGTGTTGGTTGATGATCGTGTAGTAAGGCGAAAAATAAGTACAAAGCCCCTGGTTGTTTACAAGAGAGGAAACAACTTGAAAAATCTTGTGGAAAAACCACTTTACATACATACATACAAATGTTTCAAGCACAGGCATTAATGCCCTTCTAGCTTGCCAATATACCAAAACACTTGTTCCCATAATAAATGTCCAGGTTGTTCTTAAAAATATCTAAACTAGTACTTGCTTTAATGTAATTTGGTAGTCTGTTCCAAGCATCAGCTACTCTGTCAGAGAACCAATTAGTACACTTCTCAATCCTATAGAATCTTCTACATAGGTTATCTGATGATTCTCTAGTACTTTTTGATAACCCCAAACATTCCCAGAGGTAGTTTCCCCTAAATGCCCTATATACCTGAATAAGATCTCTTATATCTGTAAGAGATACTGCGCAAGTTCAGATATTTTAGTCTTTCATAATAACTTAGATTTTCACATCCACGGATGCCCTTGGTATATTTCCGGTGTACTCTTTCCAGTTTATTCATGCTTGTTTTCCTATAGGGTTTCCATATTGTTATTCCATACTCAAGTTTGGGTCTAATGTAACTAACAAACAATGACTTCATTATGTTTGATTCCCTAGACTTTATAAATCTTTTTATACAACCTATAGTTCTATAACTATCATTAGCCAATTGGTTGATATGATTAGAATCTACCCATATACCCAGGTCCTTAAATGAGTCTACAGTTTCAATCAGTATGTGCTGCATTAAATATTCACCATTCAGTTTATGTCTCCCAAATCTCATATGCTTAGTTTTTGATGTATTTATCAACATATTATTCTCCTGTGCCGAAATGGTTAATTTAGTCAAATTATTTTGCAGACATGCCTTATCCGTAACACTTGTAATCAGTTTACCCAATTTCAGGTCGTCAGCATATAGACTGTAGAACACCTCAGATGAAAAAGTAAGGTCTGAAGGATACAATCTAAACAAGTAAGGGCCTAGGACAGAGCCCTGTGGGACACCTTGTCTGTAACCAAGGATTTTACCTGTCCAGATGGTGTGTGATACTTGCCATGTCCTATTTGTAAGCCATGCAGACATCCATCTTATCAAGATTACATCAATACCTAGTACTAATTTATTGATCAGTGTTTTGTGTATGACCCTGTCAAATACTGACATTAAATCTATATAAATCACATCACAGCACAATTTTTCATTCATAGCTGTTATTATATTTTTATAGAACATCATGTTACAGGTAGTAATAGATCTATTTTAACATATGCATGCTGATATATGGTTTCAAGTCCCAACCTATCCAGTTCTGACAATAACTTATCCAGTATTACCTGCTCCATTATTTTTCCACAACATGAAAGTAGACTTAAGGGTCTATATGATTCTGGGTTTGTCCTACTCCCCTTTCCCTTAAAGACAGGTTTAATAAGTGCATGTCTCCAAATCTTGAGGAATCTCCCCATATTTATATGACCTAGTGAATAATAGATATAATGGTAGTGTAAGTTCTTGCTGAAGTGTTCTCATGTCATTGCTACTTATTCCGTCTCCTCCCTGCACTTTATTTGGATCCAGTTTGCACAGTTCTTTTTCAATATAATCTAATTTGATTCCAGTATCTGGGGTTACCTGGATGTCACTAGGAAAACTTACCACCCCTTTTGTGGAGCCAAACTGTTTTGCATAAGATTTTGTAAATATAGCTATAATCTGTTGTGTCTGAGAATAAATTTTAGAATCTGCACACAGTTTATCAATCTGTGTATCTTTACTCCTTCTGCATCTTATGTATCTATAAAAAAGTTTCCTATTATGCTCAAAATCTTTATATAAATTTTCTTCATATTTTTTCTTGATCTTGTCTAACAGTATGCTTAATCTGTTTATCCAACTTGTTTATTTCAGTTTTCAAAGTTGTAGTTCAGCCTCTCTTCCGTTTCTTATATTTTTTGTCTCTCGCCTTAATCAGGTATCTTGTTCTTATAGAAATATACCCCCCTGATGTTACGTGCCTAGATCCTGATCTTAAACATTTTTTTGACTTTTTCACTCAATTTCTCTTTCAAAGCTTTCCACATTCTATGTGCAGTTTTTCCACTGAACACCTCTCTCCAGTTAGTTTTATATAGTAACTGTTTTGCTTCCCTATAATCTGTAATTAACTTTCTGTGCATTGGCTTAGACTTCAGTTTGGCAGAATTATCTAGCAACAAATTAACCTTAATAACCCCATAATCACTGCACATCAATGGTAGTAAAACTTGACATGGTTACAGTAATTTCTTTGGGAACACAAACAATATCTAGTATATTCTGTCCCTTGGAAGTTTTTTTTTTTTACAATCTGAAGCATTTGTTGTTCCTGAATATACTCTGTGAATAATTTCTTTACTACTTTACTTTGTTCCACTGACTCTAATAATATGAAATGTTGGCAGA
Source organism: Protopterus annectens (assembly GCF_019279795.1). Taxonomy (NCBI): domain Eukaryota; kingdom Metazoa; phylum Chordata; order Ceratodontiformes; family Protopteridae; genus Protopterus; species Protopterus annectens. The sequence goes on from NC_056728.1 coordinate 219,735,504, forward strand.
TGTCTAAATGTGGGTGCTGCCACTATCGTCCGTATATTAACACTGGTGAATTTTTTGACATCAATGGACACCATTTAAAAATTAATGGTAGGTATAATTGTAACAGTGTGGGGGTGGTTTATGGGGCATTGTGTCAATGCTGCCCCACTTTTTACATAGGAAAGATGGAACGCAAGTTGAAAAATTGTATTTATGAATATGTTTATAAGATTAGGGGGATAAAAATGACCAGTGCTTTATTTCGACATGTCTGACTTCACTGAACATCATTTTAAGTTTATTGTGATTGAACAAGTGAGGATGAACCCCAGGGGTAGCCCATGGCAGTTGTGCCTTAAGAAAAGGGAACTATACTGGATTTTGTGTTTAAAAGCAATAGGGTGGCCAGGATTAAATGAGATGGCATCTATTTGTTGCATTCTAAAGTTGAAAGCACAATGTAGATGAGGATGGTTATTTTATACATTTTACCTTTTTTTATATACATTAGAGTGTTTTTAGATGTGTTTGCTTCTTTAATAATTCTTTAATTGTATAATGATTGATGTCATGTGATTCAATGTGTATATTTAAAGGCATTTTGTTTTTGCTGTTTTTTTATCTGAAGAAGTCTTACCATTTGTTGAGACGAAAGTGCTAAAAGAAAATAAATTTGGGGAAAGTGTCCTTGCCTCTGTGTCCGTCTTTTTGTGGTTAAAGTGTTTGTGGACTTTTTAGACGGTACTATTGGTTATATATTACAATGGGTGCATAATAACATACCTTGTTGAAATACCAATGTGGTTGGCCTTTTGCCATAACTGTTACTGGCATGCTGTTACAATAATGACTGTTATTCCATTTATGCCTATGTTGTGTATGCTATGCAGTTCTGTTGTTCTGGGTTAATTGTAACACCTATGTATGCTGTTATAACTAACGTTGAAATGTTCTGTTCATGACTAACCAATACACTTTTACAAACCTCAACACCATAGTAAGACTGGGTAGGCCTGTTCCGGTGGATCTGCCTATCTCATCTCATCTGGCCATGGCACCGGGTCCCAGCAGATCTGGCACTCAAACTGGAGCTTTCTCCTCTGTTGGTCCTGCACCACCCATGGGTGGGACCACCTCAGGGGACGAGGCTCGCCTCCCCCGGCGCGGGCGTGGAGAGGCGGAGAGGATGTTATCACCCAAAATCAGTTCCCAGGGATGGTGCACAGGGTTATCCAGTGGGATTTGGATGACCGACTGCATCAGATTGAGGGCAGACTGGTGCACCTGGAGGGGCAGGCCAGCCCCGGTGCCCAGCTGCCAGCACAGCCACCTTCGGGGCTGTGAAGAAGCAGTGGTGACTGCCCATGGGTGGGGAGCTCAGTCCCACTATTGCTATCTGGGGCACTTGGTCCTCTGATTCCCAAACAAAATAAAAAAGGGCATTTGTCCTGCAAAAAAAAATATCACCCCATCCATAGCTCTCCATTTCACCCCCACGTACACTACCCTCAATCAATCATCCCAGCAATTAAACAACAAAGCTATGTCACCCACACCCCTCCCTGTGGGATGTGATGCTCCAAATTCCAAATTGTCCACAACATGCACAGCTGTTGCTGTACAAGAAATGGAAAGCTATGGTCCTTTCCTCCACCCATCCTGCACATCTCTATCTGTCTTTTTATTGTTTTTCCCCCCTCCTTGCCCTCATTTCACCACTTTCCTGTCAACCCTTTTTTCTTTTCTTTTTTTGGAAATATCGCGGGTTTAAGCAGGACTAAGCGTCACTTAGCATTGCGGCATGGAGCTCAAACCTGCTTAAAAATGCTTAAAACTGCTTTAATCACCTTATATGATTCTGACACTGTTATGCACATCAATAAAATAAGCACCCCTGCCAAGTCTCAGACGCAGGACCCTCTGAACTACAGGAAAGCACATTAGCCCATTAGGCCAACTCAGCACTGGAGAATAATTGGTGTTTCTATAAATATATCATGCATTACAGTGATGTTACATTAGCAAAAATATACACCCCTGCCAAGTATTGAACCCAGGACCCCCTGAACTACAGTATAGTGCATTAGTCCACTAGGCCAACTCAGCTCTGTAGAATGAGTGGTGTTCCTATAAATATATCATTCATTACACTGATATCACATCAGCAAGAATATTCACACCTGCCAATAATTGAACCCAGAAGCCTCTGAACTACAGCATAGTACATTAGTTCACTAGACCAACTCAGCTCTGGAGAATAATTAGTGTTCCTATAAATCTATCATGCATTACACACTGATGTCACATCAGCAAAACTATTCACCCCTGTCAAGTATTGAACCCAGGACTCTCTGAGCTACAGCATACTGAATTAGCCCACTAGGCCAACTCAGCTCTGGTGAATAACTGGTGTTTTTACAAACATATCCTGGTTGCCAGTGACACAGTACTTCTACATATAATGGGATAAATGACAGCGTACTTGGCCCTGTGATGCAGACACTGAACCAGTACACAGCCAAATACATGTTGATGGATGTACGGGAGGCCTACGATATCAGGCAGAGCTGACAACTGCACAGACTGTTGCAGAATGTCCACAGTTGTGCCACCTACTTATGGCATGGTTGTCATAAAACCTATTCTGTGTGCTGAATTATTGGCAAGTCAGTACAGATTGAAGTTACAAAAGCATGACAGACAGGTCAGTGTCACATGTCATACCCATCTGAACACACATGTTCAAGCCAATCCTGTGTAACACACTGTATGCATGCACATATGTCTTGCAACTACACCTCCTATAATAATGACTCAGTAGCTCTATCTGTTACATTGCTAGCATGTCAGACACATGTTTGTCAATACAACATAGACATAACTGAGCACTGCAATGTCCAGCAGAACTGGTTGCTGCTATCGCAGTCACTGCCACCCACAGTAGTATGTCAAAGACCGGGAGGTTGGGACACATATCATAAATATGAATACGTGTCTTAAATGTCACCTAACACTCTTTGGATGGCACTATTACTTAACATATGTACAAGAGGCACATGCCTTACCTGGACTGTTATGGGTACCCTCAACCTGGCCATGCTGTGACACAAGAGCTGACACAGCTCCCTCACTGACATATACAGCTTGCTGTCCCCCAATGTCTTCACAATCCCCAGTATGACTCCTGGCCAGAATGCAGCAGTCGTGGCCTGCTACACATGCAAGAGTATGTTCAGCTACCTGCTACAGACCTACCATACATCCCAAACACCTAGAACAGGGCATCCACACAACACCCATACATAAAGGGTTGGGGGTGGAAATGTTTAGGTGACAGGGATATGTGTCACAGTCTCCCCCTACAAACATACACAGCTACTAGACCAGCATCAACTGCAGCAGCATGCACATTCAGATAAAAAAATGATGCATGACACTTACATCTGCCTGTCTCCTTACTGACACCAACACACATTGTTAAATTGTAAACTGCCACAGAATCAGAAAGTCTATTAACAATGGCTACACATAGCATGCAAAACGGTGGGCATACCACATCAATCCAAACACTGAACAGTATTTCTTCCTACCCTCTGTGATGTTGTAGCTCCTACCCCTCAATAATGTCCTCCTTACAGGCCAGGGAAAGGGCCAAGGCCTACATGAAGGTCTTAATTATAGCACTGTGTTGCCATGGCATTGGCTAATGAAAATGCAACCCAGCTGTTCCGGATGTTATTAGCAATTGTGAGTCACAGATTGGTGGCATTACCTACAAAAGGCAAGTTGCTGCCTATGATAAAGAGGTCTGTGACTTTCTTCATGAAGACAGACTGTTATTTCCAAGGAAAACTACCACTGGATTTCTGCTCACAAAGCAGTACAGTACTATACCAGATAAGTCATAGAATTAACATGTAATGGAATGCAGATGAGGGATGCAGCCATGGGAAATAGGAATTTCAACAGTAAGTCTCAACAACATATCTTGGAATGACATGTTGCTGTTAGCCTGCAAAATGCAACCCAGCTGTTCCGGATGTTATTAGCAAGTGTGAGTCACAGATTGGTGGCATTACCTACAAAAGGCAAGTTGCTGCCTATGATAAAGAGGTCTGTGACTTTCTTCATGAAGACAGACTGTGATTTCCAAGGAAAACTACCACTGGATTTCTGCTCACAAAGGAGTACAGTACTATACCAGATAAGTCATAGAATTAACATGTAATGGAATACAGATGAAGGATGCAGCCATGGGAAATAGGAATTTCAACAGTAGGTCTCAACAACATATCTTGGAATGACATGTTGCTGTTAGCCTGCTGTCCAGCACCTACAGTCTTCCCTTTTGGCTATGTCTGCAGTGACACAGATCACAGCTCTGGCCCCTGAGTACCCCCAGCAATGGTCAGCTCACATATGAATGCTACTGGATTGTCTGTTATACAATAGTGACAGTAACTACTGGTGGATACAGCTGGCATATCATATCATGTACTGTCAGTGAGCCCCTCTCAGTCTGTGAATGTCATACAGGGTTAGTTAAAAGATTGTCCAGGTGTCTCTGACTGTTCCTGATGTACTCTGGCTAGGTCACTGTGTACTTCACATATGTATCTCATTGCCTGACAGCTATGGCTAGCAACCTGGTGACTCCCTACAGCAGGACAGCAGATTATAGGCAGTAGTAGTGGGAGGACACAGGCTCCACCTCAGCAACATTGTGTATATATGGAGCATACAATGAATACACTACCAGATATTAATGTACCATTACTGTGTTCCGAGGGGTCTGGCATGTCACAGACACATTCCACACACTCTGGGGACAACCATTACATAATGTCCAACTGGTTTCCAGACATCCACATTTGTCTGGCAGGGGTCTACACATATCAGGCACACATACACATTCTGCAAACATCTGTGAACTGCAGATGTGGGACACCTACGAGGAGGAAACCCTACACTACATATGCAATGCTCTCAGTTACTGTGTAGCACAGATGTTACTGGAATGTCCACATGCACTTGTAGTACCACTTACCTATTTGTCGGATGTTGGCTGTATGACATGGTACTGTAACACTGCCCATAGGGGACACACCACAGTCAATGGCAATGATTGGGGACACATAACACAGTCTGTCACAGCACACAGGCCATAACTGGTATACCTAGGACCATATGAGATTATTAGGCTATGAGCCCTGAGCCCCCATATGTCTAGGCCAAATGTTAGCCCATGTGTATGCAAGGCAGCACCTAATGCTCCAGTCCAACAGGGACACAGGTGGTATCCCAAGGGTGCATGTGCAGTTAACCATCCAGTTATCCAGGTTCTGCCTGCAAAGGTGTAAATAGCTACTCTGCCTGATGTGGATAGGTTAACCATTCCACAGCAGGGTGATTGTGTAGGACACACATCTGAGCCACCAACAAGCCCAGCTGATGTCACACACCAGGTTGAGAGAGAGAGAGTGTGTGTGTGTGTGTGTGTGTGTGTGTGTGTGTGTGTGTGTGTGTGTGTGTGTGTGTGTGTGTGTGTGTGTGTGTGTGTGTGTGTGTGTTTATAGAGTGTAGCTTGAGTTGCACTTGTGCAGCAGTCCCAAGAATGTGGACTCCGTGATTGACTTGCATGGCAGACAGAGGTCACCTCTGAGGAATATGTATGAAACTGGGTAGACGGTTGGGCTTATAGCCTATCTGTGTATGGTAGATGTTTGAGGCCCTGGTATCCCCTGGTGGTGAACCTCTATGATGTCCCCAGCTGCTGCTTGTGCTGTGTGAGGTGAATGGCAGACAGGGCATTTTACACAATAATGGGCCTTATTGGGGGAAATACACAGATCTTAGGACCCCATGTCCCTGGATGACATACCCTTATGTATGAGGTGGGCCAAGTAAAACGTTTACCATACAATGGAAGCAACATGGTGGTGAAATGTCATGTTGCCATCGACCTATGTGCACAGATCCCTCATGACTGACTGTGTGTCTAGGATATTGTTAGTACTGTGATAATTTGTGGGGACATCACTCTCCCCAAAGAGGGTTGACAATGCATTTCCTGGTATACTTCCTGAGGCCATGTTTCTGGCACCAGTCATGTATGTGCGTGAGACCTTCCTAGGCAGATGTCCACATTTCTAGGGAATCTGGTGAAAGCACACAGCATGCAGTTGTTTGCAGACATGGTTGGCCATAGGCCAATGGTGGTGCCCTGCACCTCAGAAGTGTACATCACACATAACAGAGGCCCAAACACAGAACAACAGGTTATGTCGCTAGTTATGGGTCAACTGCTTGAGGTGGATTCCCCTGTGTGGATTAGTTGGGTTGTGTCAGCATGCCAATGTGCTACTCCTATGGTAACATATGGTGTGATGCATACTTGGCAGCATACATCTATTATGACCAAGTGGGTTACAGTGTCAAAGACTTTGTCCAGGTCAAGGTAGGCAGTGTGCACTGTCATCTCCCCCCATACATGGCTTTGGTGAATGTGTCAAAGAGGTCAACCGAGTGTAACAGATATGATCCCTTCTTACACAAAGCCTAATGTGTGTAATGGAGTGTGTGGAGGTCGCCAATGACCTTGTTAATGAGGTTCACTATAAACTGTGCTATGGCCTTGCAGAATAGCCTAGTTAGGCTAATGGGTGTATAATGTGACAGATTGGTGGACCCCCCCCCACCTTATTGTAAAGGGGTGACAGTGGTTGCCCTTCACATGGCTGGGACAAAGGCGGTAGTCAGGCCTCCTTTGAATACAATGCCTTATGGTGGTGCAAGGTTATGCTTGGGGTCATGTAGGATGCATCCTGTGATGTGATAGGCTCCCATGGCAGATGTATACCATGACATTCATATAGCAGTGGTGACCTGTTCCCTACATATAGGAGAAGAAGGCAGGTACTGTGGACATCCTGATGTACTGATGGGGGAGGGACAGGGGGTGAAGCCTACACTGACTCTGTCAGGCATCAAGTATGCTAAACCTACAGCACTAGTGTAGCTGGTGTCCTTGACCACCACAAGTGAGCAGATGCAAGTGCTTCCTGTGATGTTGCAGACATATGTGCAGAATGGGAGATGACTGTCTGTAGTGGATGTCAACAATGTAGGCTCTCGGTTTACTGTGCATGTTTCCAGGAGTGATCACATTCACTTGTTCATGCTAAGGAGGCATTGCTCCAAAATGGGAACCTGCTCCTACTTTGTCTCTGACAGAGTAATGTCATCCCTGTTATAGACACATATGCATTGCAGCTGTCCACCAAACAGGTGTATGTATCCTCACAGAGGATGATGCAGTCTTGTCGAGTATACCTGACTCCATCCATCTATACAAATGCACATGTAACGCTTGTGTGTATGTGTGGATATTGCTGCAAGTCCCTACAGAGGGGCTGGGGGCTGTGAAGCTGTGTTTATCACCCCCCAGGAGTCTGTATTCCATGTTGGAGGTGTATGTATGCCTGCCCCTAGCTTGATGGATACTGTGGGCGATGGTGACTGCAAATGTGACCGCATGATGGCTGCTTTGCCATGGAGGATGACACTGTAGGGATGTTGCAGTGGTAACCTGTGTTTTGTAATATCAACTCCAACACACCTTCACCTCATATGGGGGTAGCCCCTAGCTGCACAGAGGTGTTTGTAATTCCACTGTTGATGGCTCTCTGGTCATTTGTGTGCTGGCATGGGTAAGTCTCCCAATGTATGTTTGGGTTGTTCAAGTGACCCAGAATCTGGGTACAGACCCAAATCATAATACAGCTGATGAGATCCATATAGGAGAATGGGCTTCCTGGTCACATGTGGTGGCCGGCAGCTAGCTATGATTTGAATAGGTGTATTGGCAATGGTGAACTGCCCCTGCAGTGACCCCTGTGCATCTTACTGCCTGTACAGTGTGGAGGTGTATATGTGTCTCATATATACTGAAATCACATGTTCCATGGCATTTCCGCCCACACTTTGGGGTATGACTGTATGATAGGATGGTTGACCACATAAGGCTGGGGTGCTCTCTGCAGCTTTGAACCATGTATGTGTGACTGCACATATGTCAGCAATTCCCAGGGTTAAGAATGCTTGCACTGAGGGCAGAGTCATATAGCCTATTGTTTAGCAGCATGGCCTTCAATGTGTGCTGTGCTGACAGTTGCATGTTGGTAGTGATAACTTCACCACTATTCCTAATGAAAACACTATGTGGTGGTGAGAACCACTGCCAGATGCCTAAAGGCCAATTGAGACAGATGGAGGCCAGCTATGGTAAAGCGTCATGGTCTGTTGATCACATCATCCCATGCTCACAGGTATTGGAACCTCCTGCAATATCACAGGATAAAAGGCCACATGTTAAGGTCAATCACTTCCTGAATGTATTGCAGCATCAGTCTGGGTGACAGCGGAATGCTGTATAAGGTAGGAACATACCTGTCTGGGACACATAATCAGTGTGCTCACTCATGTCTCACTGCATATAGTCAGGGATGTACATCTCAGGTCAGGCACGCCAACATTGTCTGTGACAGACTCATGACAGTACCTGTTGGTGAGAGACAGCAGTGCATATGCGCTATTGCAGATTCTGTCACCTGACACACAAGTAACTGTGACCATCCACATATACAGCCAGGTAAGAGGCACATCAGTGGGTCTCACAATGGAATCTCCTATGTGTAATATGTTTGACATGTGGTGACGCCTGCATGGCTGTGGGACACAGGTGTGTGGCCATGTGTGGTATGTGCTGTGTAGGGCTGTGGTGTTCATGTGTGGCTTTGCCTCAGAGGTCTCCTTTGTTTGTGTATGTGTATGTTGGAGACCTCTGCATAAGTGTGTGTGCGTGTGTGTGTGCGTGCGTGTGTGTATTGTGTAGGTGTGGGTGGTGTGTGAGGTGTACTGATTGTGTAAACAACCTGTTTGGGGACAGATATGCAGGCTTGACAGGGACAGAGCATGGACTGTAGGTTTCTAATCTCATTGCATCTCTCACACAGTGTGTTCCTTGTTGGTGTTTGTAGATGGTTGTCCATCCGTGTACATGAGGCAGGTGCTACACTGTGTTAGGACGCCCATATCAACCAGATTGGCAGGGGAAACTGCAGGACATTGTCCAGCCATATAGTCCATAATCTGAGGGAGGAAGGCCAGGAGACCTAAGGGGTTGAGTCTACAGCCCAGGTGCTTAATACAACAGTAGGAGGCTGACACCACTGCATACAATGTAGACAGGCTATGAACAAGCAGTAATAGGTGCAACAGTGCATTTGAACACCTCATAGGACATGCAGAAAGTAGCAGGAAACATCAAGATCAGGAGGGCAATGTATGATGGATTGCCACTATGTTGCTGATAGCCACATATATACTGTGGTATAGGATGACGGCATATGATGTGGTAGTTAGCAGTGTGTAGTGGTAGCAAATGTGGATGTGCAAGGTGTGTACATAATGGTGAGCAATGTATGTGGTCCTGTGATGTGTTCCCCTCTTCATGTCTTTCAGGTGGGATGTACCACCATAGGGATCCATCTTTCTCAGAAGCTGAGACCACCGCCATAATTGATACCCTGAGACTCCATCGCCAGGTGCTGTTGTCAAGAAGTCGCCATAACTAGCAATAACCCGCTGCACTGTGGGCAGACCTAGTGGCATTGGTTAATCATGTGGGCCAGTATGACAGGAGCTATGAGCAGGTCCGACGCCAGGCCACTGATCTCATACATCATGCACGGCAAAGGGCCGCAGCTGTGGCCAGGGACCATGCTGGCATCGGTGGAGGGCCTGCTACACAACAACCACTCTTGGCCAAAGACGAGTTCCTGGCAAACCTGGGTTCAGCCACCAGCTCACAAGAATCAATAATACCATATGTCATGGAGGTGGGTGGCACAGCCTCCACAGCTGAGAAGCATCCAGGTAAGCATCCAGTTGTCATTGTGTTAAAACTGTAGCATTCATAGTGGCAGCCTTTGCATACCTGCACACATATGTCAGGTCAACCTACATTTGTGGGGGGGGGTGTAATGCACATGTGTGCACACATATTGTGAATGTAAGCAATGTGGGTAGTATCACAATTTGTACTGCACATGTTGACATATACAGATATTATCCTGTACCAATGCCACAATTGTGTCTGCTGACAATACCTCTCCCACACAAATCCATAGGTATCTCTGGTGTAGCTGGGGTCCATCATGCTGTAGTTGGTGAGTGTGGAACTGTTTTGTTATGTTTATCTATACTCTATGCATGCTAAGGGCTGCCAGTTTGCTCCAGACACAATTGTTAAGCTTAGTCATATTGCAATACTTGCATGTTCACTTGTGGAGGGATTCACTGCAGTGCATTACATCAGTAATTACAATAGCATATTTGCAGGAGTTGTTACATATTAGCATGTATTTTTGTGAAGGTGTAGGCAGTCTGCTATAAAGGGGTGCATTACTATTGTTTAAATGGGTGCACTGTGTTTTAGGTGAAGGTCCATCACATACAGTGACATGTCACTAATCTCACAGTTGTATAGTACTAGCAGCATTAACTGGAGGTAGCTACACTGCATGTTGTTAACGGCCTGTCTTGTGTGTGTCTGTTGTGGTCTGCTTGTGTGCTGTGTATGCCTCAGTCATAACGTGTGATCTGTATAATGCATTTGTGACACCTCACCTGGATATATATATATATATACATATATATGTGTGTGTGTGTGTGTGTGTTTGGATCGGCAGACATTATAATGAAGGGATTAATGTAGTCATGTTGTCTTTCCCTCACAAGTGACCATGGGAGTTGAAGTGTGTCCCCCTCACAACCTGATGTCAGTGTCTAACTGGACTCTGATGATGGTGGCCATAGTGAGGCACAGGTGAGGTTGTTGGGGGCTAAATCTGTCCCATTGGTTGACATCCAACTTCCTTCCACAAACCAAGTCCCCAGCAGCCACAGATACTGGACAGTCAGAGAGTGGAGGCATCCAACAGGAGAGTGCGGTGACTATGGCCTCTGTGACTGTAGACACTAGCTATAGCCAGAGAGCTGGCGAGGTCCCACACAGGCAGATTGACAGAGGTGCTTGAAGGAGGACTGCTGCCCATCCAGCACCTGTCAGAGATGTCACAGCATGTGTCACCTGATGCATGTTTCGGTCCATCATGGAGGCACAGGCACGTTGTGAACGGTACACCAGACGGATGCTCAGGGTCATGGATGCCATACTGCCTGGCATGCATGACTCCATCCATGGCACTGATGATGCCTTATGTCATTTCGCTGATGTAGTGGATAGATGGTGGGGTGAGACATTGTCAGTCCCTATCTGTGCAATGTCTGTGTTTGAAAATGTGGTGAGAGTAGGGTGTTGGACACGTGGACACAGGTTAGCAACATCAGCTGAGACCTCACAAGGCCATGTATAGTCACACTCCTGTAGTGGCAGTACCACCAGCACTACTGAAGAAAGGGTGCTGTCCACACCACAACATGGCAGGCCAGGGCACAGACCCAGCAGACAGTGGTCACCGTCAAAAAGTAGTACTGCATCTGGTCTTGTGCATGGTGGTGCCAGTGCCACTTCTGGCAAAGCCAGTTCCCGTATTCGTGAACTATCCATTCTGCCATGTACACTCCACAGTTGCCCAACATATCCTCGTGTAGAGCTGGCACATGGCTTGACTGTGTACATGCGCACACACACACACACACAAACACACACACACACATCACATGCAGGTCACCACCAGACACACACAGCTCCTCTCCATGGCCCAGCTGACCAGCACTCCTCCAGACACACACACACACACACACACACACACACACACACACACACACACACACACACACACACACAATGTCAACTGTGTGGCACAGCCTAGGCCTTTGGCAACCCCACACCCATACCACACCTTGTGCATCTTATACCATGCCATCGAAGCAGGGACATGCTAACATGTGTCTGATGCACAGGGTGAATATAGTACAGTTAATGGCAGTTTGTAGTGCAGTACTGTTATGCCCTGTAAGATGCTGTCTGCTGGCAATTGTCATGCATGCACATCAAAGTGTATGTACCATTGTGCCATGATGCTGTATTGCTGTTAGTATTGCTGAGTGACTGTTGTCTCCCAGACCTTATTCTGTTTCTGCTGCAGGTGTCTGTGTGTGTACGTCATGGGGACCTGCTGCCAATACAGCAGCTCAGGATGGCATAGTGGCAACGCAGAAATGTGACATTGCCAAGATACGGCTGTATATGTGCATGGTTACCTAGGTGCATATATGTAGAACAGTGTGGAAGGGACAATGGGGGCAGACAGCGTAATCTTGCATGCATACCCCTTGACACAGCATACTACTCTTGATACATGTCACCTGGGAGTTCTGTAGGATCACAAGTTCATAGGATCATAGAAGGTTACTAGAGTAATAGCCCTGGGTCCCTTACATGCCTAGCCATTACTTTATCCTTGACAGAATCATCGATCAGCAGCTGTTGCCCCTGTCATTGAAGGACAAAGATGCGACCCCTGGGACTGATTTGTGGTTTCCCATCCACTCATCACGGATGCACTCGATGAGGGTCTGCATGGTACTCTGTTTAACATGTCTGGGAAGTGCATTACTGTGACAGGGCAGCCTCTGGGAAACAAACCTGTCTCTCCAGCAGGTTTTGCTGATGTCGCATATCAGATTCAGGCCTGTTGTGCTGGTAATGCACGAAGAAGTAGACTCACATATATGGGCTCTTCAACAGTTGCCCCATATATGTCAGTCTAACATATATGGGCCCTTGAACAGTTGGCCCATATATGTTAAGACTCACATATATGGGCCAACTGTTGAAGGACTGGGAACAACATTGACATCTAGGCATGCCACAGCCCACCTGTGGACAACCTGTCTAATACTGAGTGGGCCACTAGTGATTTCAGGCTGTCTGCATGGAACAGGTGTTGGAGGCCATGCATTACCTTTGTGGGTATTACTATGGCCTTTCCAGTTGCTGCAGATGTCTGGATAGGTACATACCGAATGGGCCATTGTATTAAATTATTGTTGTACTGACAGAGGACTATACAGAGGTAATGTCCACCTTTAGTCTGGATGCACTCCCTTTACCTATGTGGTGAACTACGTACAAGACTTTTCATACCACTGCCGATACTTGATGGCTGAACGCAACAGTGTTATCAACCTGACTACCCAGATGTCTCAATGTAGGTTGTGTGTTTATGGGGTTGCAGTTGATGTGGGAAATAGTGGGGCCATGTCCTTGCCGTATGGTATGATGGCACTGTTTCTGCATTCAGCTTGACACCAGGACCTTGGCATCCTTCCATACCCGATGTATGACCCCGTTGCAGTGAGTTAACATCAGTTGGTGGGTCAATGACAGACAGCACACTACTTACAGTCACCACAGCCTTAGGCAGTACCTACAAATGTGGGTGGTGGCAGTTAACATTCATGCCTAGATACATGTGGGTCATTGGGAACAGCAGCTACTCACATGGCCTCTGCATGTATACATATTGCACACACGTGGGCAATACAGAGTAGGCTTGCCACCTTATCAAATGGGCAATGTAGGACACTTCTTGTAGTATCATAAGAGTTGGCAGAACAAGCCATACCCACAGCAAGTGCAATGGACAGGAGTTCTCTTGGTTTTCCAGTATGACAGCTTCTTTGTGTCACATTTCCATAGCTTATGCTATTTCTCAATATATCAAGGTGCTTCTGATGACATAACTGCTTTATGCCACTATTAAACAACTTTAGGAAATGTTTGTTGTCCTACACTCTTGGGACCTCTGTATTGTTTGAGTTGTTTTCACAGGTCACACCTGGCCAAACATGGAATGCAACCTGCAGGGTGGGACAGGTGGTGGCTATACCTCTCACATGTACAGATTTCTGCAGAATGTCCTGATGTTTGCCACATATTTTAGGTCCATATGTCATAACATTGTGGTTTTATGGCAAATTAGTGGCACATGATTAAAGACTGACGTTAGACAATAATGACAGATGTTTTCATTTCAGACTTCATACCCTTCAGAAAATGCATGTTAATGCACAACCTGTTACGCTGTCTATTTTCTACGTTTCTAAGAGCAATATTTAGACTGACCCTAATTTTGGACCTTTGTCCCACTTTTCTGTATGGCTTTATCCAGATGTCTTGCTCTAAAGTGTTGATAGGTATGGTGGTGGCCCTAATACAGTCACACTGCTGCAAGGAGAAATATACACATACACACACACACACACTCATGAACTGCCCTTGTTGAGAGTAGAACCCTTACCTGCCTAGTGTTATATATGATAGCGCTATGCACATATCACATGTGCAAAGGAGCTTAAATGTTTTTGCAGTCTCTGCCACTACTGTTCAGGGGGATGACATCTGCAGGTGCTGTAAGGATTGCCAGTGGGGGGTTAACAGGTTTGCACACGCCCGTAAAATGGTATAACTGTGACACACACACACACACACACACACACACACACACACACACACACACACACACACACACACACACACACACACACATACACACACACACACACACACACTGAGTACCAACAGGGGTCACTAGCATCTAAAAAATGTAATTCCTTTAAACCCTTGGGTCAGGTTAAGAGTAAAAGTTCCATCCCTTTAGAGTTAGAAGAAGGGGCGGCAGGATTAAGATGTTACACTACAAACTTTACTACATCTCCTGAGGCCTCAAAAGTTAATTTAAACAATGTACACAATATTTCATCTGTTATCTTATCAGATGTTGAAATCCAGGTGTTAAACAGAGAGTTACATTTTATTACTGGTTTTGTGGTGTCTCAGGATACTTTTGTGGAAGATTTGGCTTCTTTTTGAATATTGTTAAACCTTAAATTGTATTTTGACAATACTGAACAAGCATCTTTATTTCAACAGACCTTCAAATTTCAAAGATCTACTTTTGTTCCCCTATGAATAATCATGTCAATATCTTCCAAAAATGTGCTCTCAAAGACTTACATTTTGGTTCACAATCAAATAATTATTTTCTAATAATCTAACTGCACTAGAACTTCAAGCTTTGGGGAACCTAAGGAAGAATAAAAACATAGTCATTATTGCTGCAGATAAGGGTGGGACAATAGTGGTTATGGACTGGTCTATGTATTTGGCTGAGGCAGAGAAGCATTTGAAGGATGGTTGGTTTTACACAGCCATGTCCATTGATCCAGCACCTAGATTCAAGAGTGACATCGATGAATTTTTGAATTTGGCTGGTCAGTGAAGGTATTATCAGTCAAAAAACTTCTTAGCATTTGATGGTTAAAGATCCTTTACCACAATATTTGTACCTGCTCCCAAAAATCCACAGGAATGCTACACAACCACAAGGCAGGCCTATTGTCTCTGGTAATGGCTCTCTTACAGCACCATTATCAGTATTTCTGACAACATATTTAAAGCCATTATTAAAAGGGGTGAGGGCACGTATACAGGATACCATGGAATTTCTTAACATTGTGTCTGACACACAATTGCGCCTGAGTGGATCACGTGCACTTTAGATGTTACATCTCTATATATGAGTATTCCTCATTGGGCAAGTCTTACTGCTTTGGAATATTGGTTGCAGAAGATCCCATTATATAGCCCTGGTTTCAACACTTTTCTCCCCTTTGTCTAGCTGAGCACATTCTTACCAAGAATGTTTTTTTTATTTTAATGGCAGTTGTTTTTTTACACCTCAAAGGTATGGCTATGGGTGCATCATTTGCCACAATTTATGCCGACCTTTTTATGAGGGACTTAGAAAAGAAAATTATTTATGACGATGGCCATAATTTGTTCCTGGGTGAAACAGATATTTGGCGGAGATTTTTGGATGACTGCTGGATGGTTTGGAAATCAGATGTTGAATACTTACATGAATTTGTTCAATAGCTAAATGAAAATAAGTGGGGGATCCAATTTACATCATGATATGGAATGTATTTAATTTTTGGATGTTCTACTGAAAAGACAACAGGATGGAACATTAGAAACCTCTGTTTATCAGAAACCATTTAATTCTAATACTTTACTCCATGCCTCCAACTGTAATCAAAAATATCCAAAAATCACAATTTATGAGAGTTCATAGAATTTGTTCTACAAATGAGGTGTTTCTATCTCAACAGCATGAATTGATGGATAGGTTTGGGGAACGTGGGTATGCCAGGTCACATAGTCTTCAAACTAGTAGGTAGGTACACTCTTTACATAGAGCTGACCTATTAAAATATCAATCTAATAGGGGTGGGAACAGGTAACACCATTAGACTAACCACTAGTTATGGACGCAGTACTTTTTGTTTTATGGATCTTGTACAAGAACACTGGGACATCTTGTTAGCTGATGAACAGCTTAACAATCTTTTGGGTGGCAGATGTCGTTTTTCCTTCAGGAGAGGCAAAACATTAGGGGGATTTTTTCAACCATTATAAACACACAACACCACCTGCAAAAACAATTCAAGGTACTTTGGATGGTGGAATATTGGTGGGATGTTTTCCATGTGGTCATTGCTCATTTTGTAGGCATATGTGCCAAACGAAGGAATTTACTAGTAAAAATATGTCTCATATATTTACCATCAATATATTTGCTAATTGTAGTACATATTGGCTGGTGTACTTAACTGTATGTACATGTTCAGCATTTTATGTAGATCAAACCTCAAGACCTATTAGATTACATATTTCTGAACACTTCAGTAATATTAGAACCAATTGTTCTACTAATGCCTTGTATAAGCATACTATCAAACATCCCACTGCTCAATTTAAATTTGTTATTAATAAAGTTTTTGGTAATAGAAATAAAAAAGAAAAAATTTGGATTGTCAGACTGGGGTTCTTTTTTCCCCTGGGCTGAAGTAACACTTATAATGCTGTTAATTGATTGGATGGCATGTACCTGCTGACTATGACATTTTTTATATAAATGTGACTCACTTCTACTTCATGTGTTATGCACTGAAAAAGGCTTATGGCAAAAACTGGTCTGTGGACTATTGTTTGACTTAATAAAAGTCAGTTATAACCTCTTACTTGAGTACTGACCTTTTTGGTTCTGAGTTCTGTCTTGGATTGGGCCGTTGCACTTGCCATACTATGGAAGCTCTGTTGCTGCTGTCACACACACACATACACTTACACAGTTGTCAACATTGAGATTAGAACTCCTACCTATCTAGTTGTATGTACTATAGTGCTATGTACGTATCACGTGCGCCAAGGAGCTTATATGGTTGGTGAGTGTCCAATGGTTCATCTAAGGTGGATGACATCAACAGGCTCTGTAAAGTAGTGCAATGGGGGTTAACAGGGTGGAGCAGGCCTTAAAATGTACTGGTATTGAACACACATAGTCAGGATATGCTTAAATACACACAGCCACAAGGGATTAGAACCGTTACCTACTGATATTGCCAACATCCTAGCAGATAGATTCAGTGCTAACTTTACACCTCTCTCATCCCCTAAAGGGCCCATCTCTATACCAGAAGAATGCAAAGTACCTGTAATCACGGCTGCACAAGTAAGAAACACACTCTCCAAAGCCAAGAACACAGCATCCATGGCATCTGACAACATCCCACGCTGCGTTCTACATGAACTACAGAACAAACTGGCACCCCACCTAATTACCATGTTCAATCATAGCCTCACCTCAGGCTTTGTGCTCACTGACTGGTGCACAGCAACGGTTATCCCACTCCACAAAGGGGGCAGCCACCATGGAACCCGGGAACTACCACCCCATTAGCCTGACGAGCCTGGTCTGCAAGGCTATGGAGCATATCATCATGGAACTTATAAACAATGACATTGGTAATCTCCAAACTCTGGACCCTACCCAGTTCGGGTTTGTAAAAGGCAGATCAAATCTCCTAAACCTGACAGACTTCTTTGAAGCGGTCATCAAAGCTGTAGATGAGGGTAAGGTGGTACACACAGCCTATCTAGATCTCGCCAAGGCTTTTGACACCATCCCCCACTCTGGAATTATAGACAAACTCACTAAACTAGTCATAAATCCCTATGTCACAAGATGGGTTGCCAACTGGCTCACTGACCGAACCCACACTGTGAAAGTGTAGCAGACAATAAATCCAACTTCAGACCAGTGACAAGTGGAGTACCACAGGGTTCAGTCCTAGGTCCTCTCCTGTTTGGTATCTACTTCTCTGAAGTACAGGCTAACACAAAAGGTCTTTGGCTAACAAAGTTTGCAGATGACTGCAAACGAGGAGCCATAATCAAATCTCCTAATGATGTGGACATCCTACAAAAGGGCCTCACTGAGACAGATGCCTGATTCAAAGCCATGGCCTCAAGCTCAATGCCAAAAAGTTAACTGTCTTCCCTTTTGGTAAAAACTCTGTACCGTACCCATGAACTACCACATAGGTGGTAGTCTACTTAACACCGAAAGTGTGATAAGAGACCTTGGGACACAGGTGGACAGTAGTCTCTCCTTTAATAATCACATTGCCACAGTAGTCAGGAAATCCTCCTACGTGGCACACCTCATCACAAAAGGTTTCTCATCCAGGAAAAAAGAGGTCATTGTTCCCCTCTACTCATCACTCATTAGACCCATTATAGAGCACAATGCCCCTTTTGGTATGTACCTCACAAGACATCTACAACAACTGGAAAGGCCACAGAAATACCTCACAAAGAGGATTACTGGCCTCAAACAGATGCCCTCATGAACCGTCTCAAAAAACCCCAGCTTTACTCTGTCGCATATCGCCTACTCAGAGGCGATCTCTGCCTAACATACAAAGCTATGTCAAACCCAGAGCTGTTGGACATGCTCCACGTAAAAAAATCCCAATCCCTCTGAGCTACACGCTCTAGGGACCTAAACCTTGTCACCACAATAAACAGAACATGCCTGAGAGATAGATTCCTGTCTCAGAGACTTCCCATACTCTGGAACAAACTACCTATCTATATCAAACAAAGCTCCTCATTAGCACTCTTCAAGAAAAATCTTGATGATTGGATGGCAGATAGGAAATTCACCCGGGGATCACTTCTGTGGCTCTGCTTGACAGGGGCACAGGAAAATTATTTTCTTGGGAGGCAAAAGCCAGGGTACCATTTGGCTAGGCTTATATAGGCCCAATAGCCAATAGCTTAGTACCTACCTATGAACCTAACTGTCTACACTACAGTGCTACGTACTTACCACATGCGCCACAGAGCTTATGCATTTGGAGAGTGTCTGCCACTGCTGTTGGGGTGGGTGACCTCAGTAGCTGCTGACAAGTAGGCCACTGTTGTGCAGGACACTAGTCATAGGGCCATAAAATGGGTGATCATTACACTGACACAGGCCTATTGAGCATGTGTATTCTGCTGTATGTGTAATACATACAGAAACACACACACACACACATATATAAGGCGGGTGATGTGGGATTACAACCCCTACCTAACTACTATTACACAATGGAGCTGACCACAGTGTTTGAACGTGCCACTGGTTAAAATCGGTGTACGAGTGGCTGCAGCACTACATCACTCTATGCCTTTCAGGGTCTCTCTCTCTCTCTCTCTCTCTGTCTCTCTCTCTCTCTGTCTCCCCCCTGTCTCTGCCTCTCTACAAATGATATATTTGTATATGTTACCTATATATATGTATACACATCATGCCCAACAGATCCAGATATGTCCTATATGTGCCATATACAGATTGATGAGGGTAATCATGTCTGATGGGGATGGGGACAGACAGTTAAGGTGTACATAGCTGTCTGTATGCACAAGCATATATGGACATCACAGTTCTACTGTCAGATGTGGGTTCAGACATGGGCTGAAATTAGCTAAGTGTAGGAGCATGCCCAGTATGACCATGAATACTAATAGTGGGACTCCAGGCCAGACCTACCTGTACTCTGGTCGAGGATTTGTGTGCTGTAGCCAATTGGCTGATGAACCTGTTTAAACAGTCCAGCACCTCACCGATTTACTGGATGAGGGATCTCCTGACGGTGTGCTATCCTTATTAACTGAGTCAAATCTAGGGTGGGTGCAGAGTGTATTGGACTGAGCAGAGTTTTGCATAATGTGTGTGACACGTTTTACATAGCACTGTGATTTCCTGGTATTTCAATGGCAGATCAGTACAGATTAATGTGAGGAACCGCTGACAGACATTCGGCTACTGACTCCATACACTGCAGGGAACCCATGCTGCTGCACAAATTGCTGTAGTTTGCACATTCTACATTTGTCTGGCCAGTGGTTCCTCCTTCCCCTTATATGTGGGCCTTTGTCCTGATCTGCTCCATTTCCAGGCTTTGTCCACAGTTGCTGCTCTAAGCAGTTGTAGTTATGGTGTGACTGGGGTAGAAGTTGTAACACCACACACAGGGTTATGGACTTCACACCTCTGACTGTACCTGTTTTGCAGGTTGTCCAGCATTGTGCCCCATACATCTGCTGCGGACCTGAGATGGTTTGTGCTGCACTGTTACTATAAGGCCACATGTTGGCCATAACTCTCAAACTCTTACAGCCAGACATTTGGACAGGGCCATATATAACAGTAGGACACAGGCCCAAACATGGGGACAGTTTCTTAATATTGCTCTTACAAACATAGACAGTTGGTAGACTGGTTTCGTATTAGCTTGCATTTTCTTATAGGTATGAAATCTGCATCCTAACTGTCTGTCATATATGTTTTTACATCAACCTTTATTGGTTTGCCAACAGTTTGCCTGACAAATACAATGTTATGACAAACAGAACAGATATATAAAGCATACGTGTGAACATTCTGCGAAACCCTGTCATTTGTGGGGTATGGATGGTGCCCAGTGACTTGTTGTCAGTACTGACACAGTTACTGTACATAGCAGCCTTTATATCCTGGTGCTACACTGACTTGTCACAACCTGCTGTTCTACTAGGCACCATCTGGGTTACTCAGAGCTGTGTGCTGTTCATATCTGTAACCCCCTGTCCCTCCATTGTCTCTGGCTTTGTCCAGCTTTCCTGCAGTAACAAATGCTGACATCAGGACAGTGCGTAGAACTCCTATCATAGGTGTAGCTCACATGCAGAATAGTAGGCACAGCCAGTCTCGAACCATGGACCCTGTCAACCACAGTAATGTACTTAGCCTACTAAGCCATGACAGCCACCAGTCAGTGTGGTCTTCATCCTGACACTATTAACCACACACATATATAGCACATTGACCTCTGCATATTGTGGAAATGGAACACGTTAGCAAGTTGATTGGGACAGCCCTGGGAATGTGTGGTCTACTGCTATTACTTTACAAACATAAACGTTACTGCAGTGGTATGGGAACACGGGTGTGTCGGGGGTAGGGGGACCATCCCTCTCAACTGTACAGAATTTTGCAGAATGTCCAGATGTTTGCCTCATATTTTGGGTCCTTTTTCATAAAACTGTGGTTTTCTGTCAAATTACTGGCAAATTAAAGATGAAGTTAGACAATGACAGACATTTGAGTGTCAGACTTCATACCCTTCAGAAAATTCATGCTAATGCAAAACCTGTTATTCTATCAACTTTATAAGTTTGTAAGTACAATATTTAATAATTGTATCACTTTTTGGGTCTTTGTTTCACTTTTCTTTACGGCTTTGTACAGATGTCTTGCTCTAAGAGGTTGAGATGTATGTAGGGGACTCCAACACTGACATCCATGCATTTGTCCTATGACCCCCACTGTTTGTAAGTCCCTCATATACTGCAGTGGGGTTTGCTGGCTTGAGGCTTACTGCATATTCTTGGGCAGCCAGTATTTGGCAGAGTCCCTGTTGTCCCACATAGCTGTCAGTTGTCTGCTGCTATCCCAGTACCCTGCTCCATTCCCTTGCATACATGTAGCAATACCATACATATGCTAGCAAAGTCTACTGCCCCATTCATTTTTTGTTTAGATGAGTTACTTACCTTGTGCTTATCTAACATTGGAGTGCTGACCAACTTTGTTTGTATGTGTTTAGTGAAAAAAAAAAAAACTTTTCAGTAAAAGACCAGCGAGAAAAGCTCCAACATATTACAAAAAAATTTAAAACATACATTCAGTAATATACATGAATAGACATTGAGTAATATACATTAACAGTTATACATACAGTTACCATTTAGATTTCATTAACATGAAATAATGGAAACGATTACAGTATAAAAGATACTTACGCATTTAGTAGATGTTAAGCATTGAACATTTAAAAACTCATTAGGGTTAAAAATGTAAATATTGTAGTTAAGAGGTAGGGTATTAAGCAGATTCAAAGACCACTTTATTCGGCTATAAGGTTTATATTAAAAGTACAGAGCTGGAGGATGTGTAGTGTTACAAAACTATGTATATTGCTGGGAGATGCTAGTAAAACAGCTTTTCAGGTATCAGTGAAGACTTGTTAAGGGCATAGGATTCTGAGTGAAGAAAAATGGGTTGATATGGCAAGCTGAAACTGTAAGTGTTATTTATGCTGAAGATATAACTTAATCAAACAGACGCAACACAGTTGGAATTAAGTACTGGCTGTCCCCCAGATTGAAGCATTTTATGAAGTTATGTGTCTGATAATCTTGGAAGCAAAGCAGTTCAGCAGATAATATAAACTACATTGTACTTTTACATGACCTCTCCAGAAAACCTATGAGAAACCATAACAGCTCCATAAATTCAGGCAAATGCAAGTTAGGTACTAAAATAACTGAACAAACTTCACTAAAACAAAATTGAAGAAAGAACACACCTTGGTGTGTTCTTTCTTCAATTTTGTTTTAGTTAAATGCAAATTAGGTACCTAGGATACCACAGAATCCTCTGGAATAAAGTAAATCCCCTATCTGGAAGGAGTGCAAAACTAGGCATATACACCTACCAGTAAACCATGATCTCAGTCCCAAACTACAGAAGGAGCACTTCTTCCAACTAAACAATTCAACCCGATGCCCCCCCACCTTTCCAGAAGATGAACGTCGGATCACTCTACTTCAAAGCAATATTAATCAAGCTCACTCGCACTAATTAGATTAGTGTAATTAAGTCTTACCAATAGGGATACATCCCATATGTGCAGTGCAGGTCTTGGACTTCATTTCCATACCCTTGACCAATGGGTTTAACTTGTTATGCCCTAGGCAACTTGTCATCATTCTAGAAGTAAGCCAGGACCAACATTTACAGACAAATCAAAATCTTACTTTGTCTAGTTGAACTCCTTTAGAAACTAGTGGCACTGCAAGTACAATAATTCCTAGGTGATTACAAAGTTCTGGTGGAAGGGCAAAATGTCTTTATGACAATTACAGATGTAGCCACCACCATCAAGCTCCTATATTAAGCCATTTATGCAAACATTAACTATGTGCCCCTAATAGCAGGATATTGTGTAGATTTAACCAAAGCCTTTGACACTGTTAGCCACTTTGGCATGCTATAGTTGTACAGCCCATTAGATTTGATAGAATCTCTTGCTTTGGGGTAATGAACCTATACCACCACTAGATCCTTTCAAGTAAGCTTAGGAAGTCATCCCTTAGTATCTTGTAAAATACTGGAAGGAGTGCCCTAAAGCTATTTCCTGAGGCCCTGCCTTCTTACTGTCTTCATCTACTTCCTACCTCAGGAAAATCTGACTCACATGGCTTCTTTACAAGTGTTTGAAGGTTAGCAGGTTAGATTGTAACAGCTAGAAAAAAAATGGTAGAAGGTATCTTTCATTGCTAATTGAGGGCATAATATTTAGCCTTTACAGGATGACTGTTTGTGTTGGACAGTGAATGTTTCAAGGGAGTTGATATACATAAATGGGGGGGGCTTTCCTCTAAATGGGGTTGCAGGGAGGATCCCCTCCCCTGCAAAACATCTTACTTAGAACTTTGCAGTTAGAATTTAGGGAAAGTGTATTCTTAATCTGCTGTGATCCATCAATACTTTTACAGGTAAAGCGATTTAAGCACATTGCTTTACACAAATGACCAGCAACTTGGAAATTAAAGGTGAACTCTGTAAGCCTTCATTACAATGGACTGAAACCATTTAAGTGAGCAGTACTTACTGAAATCTTTGAATTCAGCGCAATAAAATGAAACACACAAGCAATGGGCAAGCCCCCCAATCATACAGAGTTTACCCCCGCTCCCAATTAATTAGAAGGCTACAGCACCTAAGTGTATGGTATTTCAACCAAAGGAAGTTCATACAGGCAACATTCAAAAATACTGTTGTTCTATTTCCTTATGTTAACTGCGGGTGAAATTCGAAAAACTACACTTTTAACTTTTTGAATTCAGTGAAATGTAATCTGCTCAATTCAGGCACCTAAACTCTCCCCCACCAAACATTATATAAGAACCTTACAAATATGATGTCATAGTTAAATAACACAAATGCCGTCATTATTGTCAAAACCAAATGCATGCTCTATGGTATTTACAAAAACGTAGGAAATTATCAAAATGGTACCTAACAAGATGGGTCTCCAATGGGAAAGAGTTAAGACCTTTAAACATCTGGATGTTAGTCTGTATTCTATATTGCATTTTCAAATGCACACGCATTCATTCAAAAGAAAGGTAACTGAACAACTTCCTATCAGCTTGAAGATTTATGCTCTTATCCTCTCAGATTCCTGCCCCAACTTCTAAACATTTTGCTTTAGTTCATATGTAATGAATGCTTCCCTTATCTGTAACTGTGTCAGTATCAAATCAAACAGCCATGTAAAGACTTCCAACAGATGCATAGATTTATAGTCCTGGCACCTAAAATGCAACAAGAATGTGTGACTTTGCAAAATACATCAGAGGAGCCAGAAGCTGTTAAAGACTGGGGGGTGGAGGGTGAGAGGGACACTTAGTGATCTAAAAAGGGCAATTTTTTAAAACTATTTACTACCACAACATAGGTTCACCTGGAGGACATTTTAAGCTTAACCAATTTCCCTTTTGGTGTGTGAATTAACATTTCCTGGTTGGTTTTACCTATCCCATGTCTGATAATTGTATATTAGCCCTAGTGAGAATAAATATGATCATACTATATATAATTTGAGGGGACATGTAAGGGATGCAGCATTTAGGAACTGCCTCTATCCATTAGTGGCACGAGGGGCAATCCTGGAGTACATTTTCTATTACCCATCCTTAGATCCAAGTTGCATTTGAATATGGACAGGGATGAGCTTTGTTTTACTTGAATGGATAGTATGTTCTGGAATAGTAGTAGCCTCTGTGATACATATCCATCTCTCCACAACACTTAGTTTAGATACCTGGACTGAGTATTTCTGATGCCATTTGACTTGCTGATGTTCAATAGGTCCATCTGTATTAGGTTGGAGGATGCCTTGTATGCCAGGCATGTCACCTCTAAGCACTCTGTAAGATACTGAGTATAGTGATAAATCTTTGAAGTGGTTCATGAAAGACCTATTGTTTAGGACTTGTATCCCTTTAGCAAGGTATCTCTGTGGGTATTCCAACTGTTGCATGGGTCTGGACAGATACATGGCAAAGTGGGCATTATACAAAATGATTAACCTAACGAGGACTTTGTAAAGGGGGGCAATAACATCTCTAGATCTAGTCACAATCAATTTGTTTATAAGCTGTGCAATATTTAAAAACTTTCTTATGACTCTGAGCACATGTTGGTCAAAAGTTAGGGCACTGTACGCACAAGTTCCCAAATGCCAAACAACTGGGTCACTTCTCAGAGGGCATTGTCAATTTGGCAGTTCCCTGGATTAGATGACTTCCCAAAGGATATGACAATGTATTTCTTGGAGTTTAGTTTCAATTCATGATTCTGGCACCAGTTATTGTTTGGGACAAACCTTCCTGCATGATGGTTAAGTCATTTGGGGGTTCAATAACTGCTCCTAGTTTGCAGTCATCTCAAACGTAGTCAGCCAAAGCCCTTTGGTATTTCCTTTTACTTTTGAGATGTACATGCCAAACAGAGAAAGTCTCAGCACCGAACCCTGGGGGACTCCATTGGTGACTGGTCTCTTTCCCTATTTTGATCTCCTGCATCCTGTGGGCAAGCATACATGTTTGCATTCTTTGATTTACCTTCCTGGTTGTATTAACGTGATTGTATTAAATTATATTCCTTATATAATACAGCATCACTTGTTAGAATATGTTTTAAATTTGTAGAGTGGAACAGTCTTCTAGTAAGCAATGAAACAAAATGTATGAACAAATAATGAAAAAACTACCCATTTCAGAAAATTTCAATCGCAAAAGGCCACTCAAACTTCTGTCATTACAATCCACCAATATCAGTAAATATGCAAAATCTCTGCAGAAGTAAGTCATCTAAATAATTCCACATTGAAGGGATCTGTAACCAATGAAGAGGTTGGTGCTAACAAACACCTTTATATTTCATTGTTTCATCTACAAATAAAGTGCCTGTTGCCCTTGAAGAATAAATTGCCTATGTTACATTAAAAATGATAAGCTAGTAATTTTGCAATGGGGAATGGATAGCAAACTGATGACAGGTTCATAGTTACTAGGTAACTCCTCCAAAGGAGAACATTCATAGGACTGCACCATCCACTTCCTTTAAAGTACAACACAGTACAGTATCAGTGATCCATCTGCATACTATGGGAGTGGAACCCACAGCCTTCTACATCAAAAAAATCAGTATACTACCTGCTGTGCTACTAACAATGCAAACAACTTGGCATAAGTAGCACTAACCTTCTCTTCCACCAAAGCTCTCAGCTCCTTGTAAATTCACTTGACACAACTAAATCTCTCAACTTCGCAGTACAAGAAATCTGGAAAAAGACAAAATTTATTTGCGGGGGGGGGGGGGAGGCCCAAAACCAGGGACACATTGCTTGTATGATCTTAGAAAGTTGCTAAAGTGTTTTGTGTTACCATGTGTCTCCTGAAAGATAGGAAGACTGAAACTTAAAGAGCTACCATTATTTAGTGAATCCACTGATTTTGCCAGAAAACCACAAATTTTAAGAGGAAAAGACCAAAAATATGAGCCAAATATTCTGTGAAAATCTGGATAGTTGAGAGCTATGGATTTAAATCCCTGAATCACAAGCGGTGGTATCTGTAGAGAATTCAGGCTCTTGTTTGAGCCTGAGTAACACTAACCACCAGGTATACCTAACTGGGGCATTTTGCACACACGCACACACACACACACACACACACACACACACACACACACACACACACACACACACAGGAGCAGCATAACTCCTGCAAATAAAATAACTAAACTCTCTTTACCGGCATGACTCTGGCTCTGGCAGCACCAATGGAACAGTGGCAGCATAACTCCTGTAACACAGAGCAATAAGAAACAGTAACAACTAGTTTACTCAGTTTGACTTCTGCACGTGAATCCACGTTAGAGTGAAAACTCCACTTCACTAATTTTTCTTGACAGGTCTTGCAGCTGTAAAAGTGGGGGGGGGGGGTTCCCCCTCCCCCTGGCTCTATGGTTCCGGCACCGATGAAATGCATGCTGCCTCCCTTGCAAGTTACATGCTGATCTCCTACTCCAAAGCTTATTGTTTTACCTCCAGTACATGGACTGTTCCCCAACACTTGATGGTAAACTTTGAGCAAAGGATGCTACTCATATTACTTAAGGCAAACAAATGAAAATCAAGAAAAATATTTGCAGTCTATCAACTCTGCAACATGTTCACACTTAACCACCTAAAGTAAAATTATTCACAGGATAAATCACCCACCCTACACACACTCCATTATCACAGCCACACACTTCCACACATCATCCATTGGCACTTGATACTGCTAGCTAACAGAATGAAGAAGCCCTGTGTGAACAACATGCTCTGTAATGATCACTGTTGCTGGTTTCTCTCAGTATCAATACATTCTTCTATTTGTCACTGCTGTTTCTCCTACAATAGGTGCATTTTCTTATCAACTGCATGTATTTGATAATTCTACTCTTCAGTTTACTGAACTAAGTTGTAAGTACCTATATCACCGCTGAATTGTACTCTGTATATTCAGTATACAGAATTGATGGTTCTCAAGTGGTAAATGACAGTGTTAACCATTTCTAATAGAAATACTATTATTTTTTAGTATCTGTTCAAATTACTTACTGAAGTATAAATATCACTTCTTTACCGCTTCTCTTTAAAAATGTTGCTGACATATGTCAGTTTTTTGTTGTATTCCCTGTGGTCAGTATACACATGGTTTACTGTACCTGGCTATTTACTTGGGACAACTAAAAAGACTATGCACAATAAATTAAATAAATTCAAATATGATGCCTTCAAAAAACTGCCATGATCTGAATGTGTCATACATAAACCATCTCCATTGACTTGTATGTCCATGTACAAGGATTTACTTTGTTAATGAAACTTTCTTCATGTTCTGTACTATTTGACCTATTACATTGATTTTCAGTGCATTGTTAATAGTTGCAATGTGAGAGCACTCAACTTTGGGGAAAAAGAAGTTTTCCTTTTACCCCAGCGGTAGAAAATTTAGATCTGTGCAGGATGCAGGGGACACCTGACTGGAAGAATGCATGTTTTTCTAATTTTTGTGAAAGATGATGATCTTGATCATATTTTCCATTTCATAATTTAGCAGCATAATTAAGTACTGCTCAGTAAAACATGCCTTGTATACTTCATACATGCATATGTATGTACAGACTGTTATGTAGCTTGTCAAAACACAGAACATAAATTTCACCTAAAGCTGTGATTAAACAAAAATGCCAACTTTCACATCAGGCCACAATAGACTACACTTCAAGGATCCAAGCATCCACTGTGATCAACAAAAAGTATTTCAAGCTTGCATACTGCCGCGGTGGTACGGCGGTAGCATTGTTACCTCACAGCAAGACGTTCTCCCGTTCGATTCTCGGCGTGGCTTGGGATTGCCTTCTGTGTGGAGTCTGCATGTCCTCCCCGCGGTTGGGTAGCGTTCGAAAGACATGTGTGCGTAAATGGAAGTGCCTTCGTTGAAGGTTGGGCATCGAGCTGGTACCTCGGCGTTTCGTAAAAATCTACTGCCAATCATTAGCGGACCGGAGTTCCGCTGTGACGACCCCTTACTGGGAAAAAGCCGAAAGACAAACAACAACAACAACATTGCACTTTTTTGAACTGCATTTTGTTTAACTGCTGTTTCATTTTTGCTGTCGTTACTGTTATGACTGTTTTTTTTCTGCACTTTGAAATTCTAGTACTTCTGCATTTCATAGCATAGGCTAGATTCAGATTTGCTGAATCTAAGCTGTTTGTTATTAACTGAGCACTAAAACCAGCCATCTTACATTAAGAAGGCTCTCCTGTACTCTTGTGGCAGAAGAGTGTAGCCCAGGACCAATCTGAGTTGGGGATTGTTGGACTAAGGTCCCAGTTTTGGGCTTTCAAATTGATTAGTTTGTGTTAAAACTTTAACTTCGCTTGTATTTAAGCACTGCATTTGCGAGTAGCTGCACACCATGGAATGGGGTTTAGCGTTACTGTGTATAGATGCAAACACTTAGAAACAACAATTTTCCCTTGATATCTGCTGGAGAACCCTCCTTAGCTCCACTTCCTCTCTGTGTGCAGCGCAGTTGTACATTGTTACCCAGCAAGCAACTCATCTGCGCATTCTGAGGCATTAATACAGTCTTCCACCCCAAAGAATAGCCTCCCTTGTTAGTCTCTCAAGCAAACCCTGGTCCATCTACCCATCCCCACTAGTCACTACAGTATATACCTGCCATAATGGACGGACAGCTTCCCACCACTTCTCCAGCCAACTTGATTGACATAGGCATCCTGACGCAACATAGCAATTGTCTTATTTATACTGACAATCACTTGCTCCTAAAGCAAACAAATACAGTACGTGAGAGATATAACTATACCATGAAATTAGAATCAGTCCTCTCACATAACAAACAAAACATACAACAGGTTGTCAGGTCAGAGAACACACCTCTCCCCTCACACAAGAGAAGGTCAGGTCACATAAACTCACATATGCACAGGTACTCACTAAGAGCCTACCAAAAGACCAGCGCAAAGAACATACACATACTAATACACGAACAAAATCCAACACCACACATAACAATACACATATCAGTGTCTCAACAATTAAGCCCCTAAGGCAAATCACCTCAAATCCTAATGTTCTGGTTACAGGCGACTCAGTAGTGAGACACACAGATGTCCCCCTCACTAGGAGGAACAAGGAGTAGGTCACGGTCAGCTGCCTGTCAGGTGCCAAGATCTGTCAAATCTCACACGCATTCAAGTCGTTGAGCAACAATTACCGTTATGATTCTGTCACAGTACATGTTGGTGTGAATGGCTTGAGATGTACCTCTCTGGACTATATGAAGAGAGACATAACCAAACTCTCGGATTATGTGTCCCAGGCAGGTATGTCCCTAGCCCTAAGCAGCATTCTACCTTCACCAAGGATGATATCACAACACAAACAAAAACTGATTGGCTTCAATAATTGGCTAGCTTCTGGTGTTACTCCAGGGGGTTCCAGTATCTGTCTGCCTGGGAAGACATGGTTGACAGTCCATGCTGCTTTGCCAGAGATGTCCTTCACCGGTCTCCTCAAGGCTTTCAGATACTGGCAAAGATGCTTGCCTCCTCCATAGTGCCTTTTTTAGGCAATGTCCAAACAATAAAACTTTTGATGTAAAGAAATCCACTAAAGACAAACTCAATGTCATGTTGCTTAATGCTAGGAGTTTAAACAGTAAACTGCACTCCATGGAAACACTCCTTACCTTGGAAGATGCTGACATTTGTGCGGTCACACAGACTTGGTACAAGGATGCTGAGACCACCCCAGCCATACAAGACTACAATACCCTTCACACGTTCAGACCTCAAAATGAGCATGAAAGAACCAAAGGTGGAGGTGTATCTCTCTTCATTAAATCCAAATACACCTCCAAATTGGTGAAACAGTACGACACTTTTGAGCTACTCCAGGTCCGATTAACTATAGAAAAAAATACCTTTCCACATCATTGTTAGCTACACGTCCCCCACCATGAACCAGGAGAAGCACACAACCTACCTGGACTTGCTATTGTTGCTCAGAATACAGCCAAACACCTTGGTCATGGGAGACTTCAACTATCCTTCCATCAATTGGGCAACTTACATGAGCACAAAGATGATCACTACGAGGTTCCTGGACTTTGTGAATTCAAATGCCCTGAAACAGTTGGTCCACACCCCCTCAAGGGTCTCAAATGTCTTTGACTTAGTGCTCACCAACATGGGGGGGGGTCACCGCACTACCTCCTGTGTGTTTCCCTGCCTGGTAAGGTCAGACCATAACTCTGTCTCATTTGAAGTAAGGATCACACCTGACATCCCCACAGGGGTAAAAAAACTGAAAAATGTCTCCAAAGCAAACTATTGCGTACTAACAGATGCTATAAAATGTTTCAAAGCCCACTTCAACATAGACAACAATGAATCTTATACAGAGGAATACACAATTGCCCAATATAGCCACTTAAACAAATGCATTGACTTGGCTGTACCTAACAGGAAGAAAATCAACTCTTCCCAAAAAAACAAGCCAACCTGGTGGACTCTAAGTATAAATAAGTTTTACAGCAAAAGAAAGAAACTAATATCTAAGAACAGGAGGGAATTAAGTCAACACAGGAAGAATAATCTCCACAGCTTGAACAAGCAAATCAGGTATCTTGTTAAATCCTCTAAGGCTAACTATGAGTCTAAATTAGCATCCTAGCTAAAGACAATCATGAAGCATTATTTAGCTGTGTCCAAAACCTAAGAGGGAATGCCTAGCTATGTGCTGAACTTATAGTGGACCATACCACTTATACTGAACCTGAGGAAATTGCCAATCTGCTAGCCGACAGATGTGGCAATAACTTCACCCCACTGTCCCCACCTGACATACCCCCAAAGTATTCCTGACACCAGTTCTCTACCGAGTATCTCCAAAGAACAGGTTATACAAGCACTCTCCAAACCCAACAACACAGCCTCTAAGAGACCAGATAACATCCCAGGCTGCTTACTAAACAATCTAAAACAAGACCTAGTGGAGCCACTCGGCATTCTCTTTAACCATAACCTGAGAACTGGCTTTGTCCCAGCAGAGTGGAGAACAGCAACAGTAATCCCCTTGCACAAAGGGGGTCCATCAACTGACCCTGGGAACTATCGACCCATACGCTTAACCAGCCTTATCTGCAAAGCCATGGAAACAATCATCATGGACCTTATCCACAAGGACATAGGTGACCTTCAAACTTTAGACCCGACCCAGTTTGGTTTCGTCAAGGGTAGATCTTGCTTATTAAATCTGTTTGACTTCTTTGAGAATGTCACCAAAGCCCTGCATGAGGGCAAAACAGTACATACCGCCTATCTTGATTTAGCCAAGGCTGTGACACAATCCCCCATTTAGGTATCATAGAGAAACTTTTCCAGCTGAGGATTAATCCACACATTACTAGATGGGTAGCCACCTGGCTCACCAACAGAACTCACACTGTAAAAGTTAGAAAGCCCACCAGTAGACCAGTTACCAGTGGGATACCGCAAGGATCTGTGCTGGGCACTCTACTGTTTGGAATCTAATACACTGAAGTCCAGTCGAAGGTAGATGGTCTGTGGCTTACCCAGTTTGCAGATGAATGTAAACTAGGTGCAATTACAGTGTCCCAACAATATTAACATATTACAGAAAGGGCTGATGCACACAAATGTTTGGTGCCAAACTCACAGACTAAAACTTCGCAAAAAATGCCTCATTATCTCCTTTGGCAAAGAAGTAGCCCCTACTAATTATGATATAGACAGCACCCCTATAAGCTCAAACTCAGTGGTGCTTGACTTGGGAACACAGGTTGATAATCTAAACTTCAATCACCATGTACCCGTATGGTAAGAAAAGCATTCTACATTGTGCATTTCATAAATAAGGGCACTGCATCCAAGACCAGGGAGGTTATAGCTCTGCTGTACTCGACCCTTATCAAACCACTACTTGAGTACAAAGGTCCCTTCTGTACTTACCTCACCAGACACCTGCAGCAACTGGACAGACCACAGAGGTTTCTTACCAAGAGAATCCAGGGCCTCCAAAACATGACATACATGAAAAGAGTGAAAGCCCTGTCACTGTACTTGGTATCATACGGGCTGCTGAGAGGCTACCTGTACCTGACCTACAGAGCAATCTTGGACCCTGCCCTAATTGAAATGCTGCACATCCGCAAATCAAATGGGACAAGAATAAGTCACTCCAGGGATCTCAATTTAGCCTGTGACATTAATAGAACATGCTGCAGAGACAGATATATCTCCCAGCGATTGCCACTCCTCTGGAATAAGCTACCACTCCATGTGAAGCAGAGCTCCTCAATGATCCTATTCAAGCACAACCTTGACAACTGGATGGGTGATTGCATATTCATCCCAGGGGTGGCACCTATGTCCCTCATGGACAGGGGCAGTCGGTGCTGATCACAGAATTGCTCTGCTAAACAGAATTGCTCTGCTAACAATGACCACCTAACTGGTCAATAAGAGTACTCAGGTTTTCACACGGCTAGGCTTGTAAAGACACTAGGGCCATTAGCCTAGTAACCTCCTATGAACCTATGAACATTATATCTCAATAGATATATTCAGTTGAAGTAACAATTTAGCCTCTGCAGCTACAGAAGTTACATGTAAAATTATCAATGTTAAAACTCACTGAGAACATCAGGATTTTTCATTGACAAGATTTCCCTCTCTCTCTTTTTCTCTCAGTTTCAGGACTAGAGGTCCGACTCTGATGTCTAATCACTGTCTTTGTGGAGTTAGCATATTTTTTGCACCTGTCTGCGATTTTTCTGAGTACTCTGATTTCCTCTCACATCCCAAGAACATGCTGGTTGTGGCTATGCTTTACTGTGTGTGTATATATAAATATATGTAAATACACACGCCAGCAATATTTACCCTTGTGGCCTATGTCAAAGTCTTTGAAATCAGAAATAATGAAGTCATTGTTTGTTAATTACATTAGACCAAACTTGGGTATGGAATAATAATCTGAAAACATTATAAAAAACAAGCATAAGTAAACTGGAAAGAATACAGTGGAAATATATCGAGGGCATCCATTGATGTGAAAATTTAAGTTATCATGAAAGACTAAAATATCTGAACTTGTACAGTGTCTTATATCGATATTTAAGAAGAGACCTTTTTCAGGTATATAGAGCATTTAGGACAACTACCTCTGGGAACATTTGCGGTTATCAAAAAGTAGTAGAGAATCAGCAGACAAGCAATGAAGAAGATTCTGTAGGTATGAGAAGTGTACAGATTGTTTCTTTGAGAGAGCAGCTGATACATGGAACAGACTACCGAATTATATTAAAGCAAGCAGTAGTTTAGATATTTTTAAGAATAGGCTGAACACTTATTATGGGAACAACTGTTTTGGTATGTTGGCAGGTTAGAAGGTATTAATGCCCGTGCTTGAAATATCTGTATCCATGTCATGGCTAAAAAGGGTCCATCGATAAACCCACTTATGCAACAAGTGAAAAATAAATCTTGCTTTTAGAGAATTACATTTTTACATTTTCATTCACCGGCTTGTGCCATAACTATAGACCTCATATCCTCACACAGTTTTTTTTTTTCATCACACTTTTTATACTACACTAGCATTTCTGAATTATGCCCTACATTTCCTCATCTTGGCCTGCAAACCTGTATTCTGGCCTTGTACTTTATAATTCTATATATACCCTTGCAATTCAAAAGATGAATGTAACCTTCTGGATCTATATCCTACTTATCACTTATGCATCTAACTCATGACTACAACTGCAGAAGCAAAGTTCAGATAGTGAAATGTGCTCTCTCTGTCTCAAAGACAAGTCACCTCCTACTTGGGGCCCATTTGCATGTCAAGCCGTTGAGCATGCAGAAATACAGAAATGCTACATGTCACCATTTCCCCTTTTACAAGTATGGAATATAGAAATGTTCCAGAACTTTGCATACTGCAACTTAAAAACACATTTATTTAATCAGTTACAAAATAAAAGATAAAAAAAATATAAGATATGAAACAGTTTACCTGCCCTAACAACCAACATATGACATCAGTTTAAAAAAATCTAAAATTCTTAAATAATCTATTTTACTCCTCTCTCTTTCTCTAAATTCCTTTGAAATTAAAACCAGGACAGCAGTTAAACGTTAAAAAGACTTGAAGAAAATGAAACCATATTAAAAAATAACTGTAATCCATTTGTACACACTATGCTATAAAAATCCATTGTTTAAATCACTAAGAAAAACTGGGATACATTTTGTTTTACGTTTTTTCATGAGATTTAGATTTCCTGTAGGACAATACTTTGCAAAATTATACACCTCTCATGAATTGATCAGAACTGCAATTCAGTTATGGGTATGCATGAGTGTTAAACACTCCAATTCATTCTGAAGGCATAGCAATTATTTTCATCTATGTTTGCTATCCCATATCTTCACATTTTGCAGCCCAGTCCAACACCATGGAAATTACGATAAACGTAGTGTTAGGACAGAAGAATATACATGTCAAATGTTGCGCCTGCTGAATTAAATGTATTGTGTACCCTTGGGCATAAAACCTAGGTAATAATTCATCTAACAATAGTAACAAATACACAAGAATGTGTAAGGAGGAGAATAAGAAAAACATCATTTAATTATGTTTTAAGTTTAAAACATTTTGTGGTATAACTTTAAGTATCCTGTTTTTGCTTATTTTTACGAGTTATTTATAGCACTTTTATTGTCTACTGGATACTTTTCTAGCTAGTTTCACTGTGTGTGAGGTATTAACTGGAAATTTTCTACAATTGTTAAGCATCTGTTTGGGTTTGTTTGTTCTGATTTTTGTTTCCCTCCGTCCCTCCCTATTGGTATCCTGTTCTTATACTTGGTGGCTTTGCACTTGCCCACCCCTACTGTAAAATTGATCTGGGACACTCCTCCCAGTCTAGTGTCATTACCTCATTCTACCTAATACAGGGAGAACATTTGAGAAGGCCAACCCACTTAATTTCTTAACCTTGAATTATCTTCTGCTCCTCATTTCCCCCTTTCCACTTTACAAAAAAAAAATTCTAAGCTTGTTTCCTGCCTTTCTTGCAAGTAGTCTAGTCCATATACAGATTTGCTGTATCCAGGACTGTTTGTAAGTTTCTGAGACCCCAAGCCTTTCTGTGTTGGAGGGAAGCCTTCTAGCTTATCAGTGGAGGTGGTAAGCACTAGGTAGCTTATCTAAAAAAAAAAAACATTTTATGCATTGCCGCTTAGCTAGGGTTAAACTATTCCCAGCACCATAAAGTCTGCTCTTTGAATCTTCCCTTAGAACTAGCCAGTTTTAGTTTTAGCAATCAAATCTGTTTCTTTGAGCTCTGCACTTGTTCAGAACTTGTAAGCACTAAATAAACTACAAATTACTACAGCACTCAACTTTCTTCACTTGTCTAGAGGAAATCAGTTTTTAGTACTTAATAAATAAGCACCTATCCAGGCATGTCTAAGGGTCAGCTCCCTGTGTTTTCCCCTCTCTACCTGATGAATCTGGGCATCTTGGGGCATTACAGCAATTACCTCATGTACACAGACAACCCTCTCCTCCTACCACCCAATACTACAACCTGTGAGAGATGCACTTATATAGCCAAACTGGAAGCAAAGCTCTCTTCACCCAAGACTGGACTAGACAGTCAAGAGGAGAGGGTAAACACTTGCCACCATACCACACTCATCACATAGTCCCTCAAAACCTACACCACCAAAACACACACATAGAAACACAAAACACAAACCTACATTCGCGGAGGCTCTCAATAAAAATTTTCCAAGCAACAGGGACCTCCAAAGCAGAAATGCAAGCAACCTCCACCCCCAACACAACCCAAATGACACACAGCCCACAAATGCAGTGTGCCACTTAACCACAGCCGATAAGGCATAACAACGTACCCAACACTCTAGTCATAGGTAACTCTATAGTCAAGCACACTGGGGTTCCACTCACCAGGCTAAACAAGGAGAAAGTTACTGTTAGCTGCCTGTCAGGTGCCAGGATCCGCTACATAATGCACGCACTCAGGTCACTCCACAACAAGTACAAATATGACTCTGTCATTGTCCATGTTGGTGTGAATGACCTGAGACATACCTCCCTGGACTACATGAAAAGAGACATGGAGGAGCTGTCTGATCTTGTAGTCCAGGCAGGTATGACCCTAGCCCTGGGTAGCATCCTGCCATCACCCAGAATGATACCAAAGTACAAGAACAAAATGATTGACTTTAACAATTAGCTAAGCTTCTGGTGTCATTCTAAGGGGCTCCAGTATCTGTCTGCCTGGGATGACATGATCGACAAACCATGATGCTTTGCCAGAGATGGCCTGCACCTGTCACCCTTGGGATTCTGGATACTGGCTAAGGCTCTTGCCACCCCTATAGTGCCTTTTTTAGGCAAGGTTCAAATGACAAATTCACCAGCGTAACAGGTACAAGCAAGCAAAATCTGAGGGTAATGCTACTCAATGCAAGAAGTCTAAACCTCAAAATGCACTCACTCGAGGCACTCCTTAAAATGGAGAACATCAACATCTGTGCAGTGACAGAGACCTGGTTCAAGGCACCAGAGAGCACCCCTGCATTACCAGGCTATAATTCATACCATACCTTTCGGCCACCTAACCTGGACCGAAACACTAAAGGCGGAGGCGTGTCCATATTCATTAAGGATAGCCACACCTCCAGGCTAGTTGCTCAGCATAATGCATCCGAGATTATCCAAGTGCAACTAACTCTGGGCAAGACCGCAATCCAAATTGTAGCTTGCTACAGATCCTCCACCATGCCCCAGGATTCCCACTCCTCATTTCTTGATACACTGGAAAATATTAGAGTACAACCTAACACCCTAATAATGGGCGATTTTAACTACCCCACCATTAACTGGGAAAAGTACTCATGTACCAACTCTTTTGCTCAACGTTTTCTGGAATTCATAAATTCCAACGCGTTGGATCAACTTATCCACACCGCCACCAGGGGCAGCAATATCCTAGACCTGGTAATTACCAACATGGGCAACCGGTGTTCCACACCAGAGGTCAGTTCCTAATTGGTCAGATCCGACCACAAGCTAATCACCCTAGACATCCACATCCCGCCCCTACCCCCCATTAGGGAAACCATCATAAAAGATGTCTCCAAAGCCAACTTCACACTTCTTAAGACAGAAGTGGCAAACTTCATGACACCCATGCAGACAGACAATAGAGGTACGACTGCTGAATCCTACACAAATGGACTTTATAAGTACTTACACAAGTGAACGGATCGTGCAATCCCCAACAGAACCAAAATGCTATACTCCAAAAAAAGGAAGCCAATCTGGTGGTCCCCCTGCCATAAACAAACTCTACAACAGAAGAAAGAAACTGTTGCAAAAAAAGAGTAAAATCCCATGATTGGAGGAACTCCCTGGTCAGCCTCATTAAGAAGCTGAGATCCCTCATTAAATCCTCCAAAGCTAGTTACGAAAACAAAATTGCCACTGATTCTAAAGACAACCAAAAAGAATTCTATAGCTATGTCAAAAATCTCAATGGCAACACTCAGATTTGCTCTGAGTTACAGCACAATGACACTAAATATACAGAACCAATTGATATTGCCAACATCCTGGCAGATAGAGTCAGTGCTAACTTTACCCCCCTCTCACCCCCTAAAGGGCCCATCTCTATACCAGAAGAATGCAAAGTTCCTGTAATCACAGATACACAGGTATAAAACACACTCATGGGACCTGACAACATCCCAGGCTGCGTTTTACACGAACTACAGAACGAACTGGCACCCCACCTAAGTACCATGTTCAATCATAGCCTTACCTCAGACTTTATGCCCACTGAATGGCGCACAGTGACTGTCATACCACTCCACAAAGGAGGAGCCACCCCGGACCCCGGGAACTACCGCCCCATTAGCCTGACAAGCCTGGTCTACAAGGCTATGGAACATATCATCATGGAACTTATAAACAATGACATTGGTGATCTCCAAACTCTGGACCCCACCCAGTTCGGGTTTGTAAAAGGTAGCTCTTGTCTCCTAAACATGATAGACTTCTTTGAAGCGGTCACCAAAGCTGTAGATGAGGGTAATGTGGTTCACACAGCCTATCTAGATCGTGCCAAAGCTTTCAACACCATCCCCCACTCTAGAATTATAGATAAACTCACTAAAGTAGGCACAAATCCCTATGTCAGAAGATGGGTTGCCAAATGGCTCACTGACAGAACCCACTCTTTGAAAAAACAGACTCCAAATCCGATTTCAGACCAGTGACAAGTGGAGTACCACAGGGTTCAGTCCTGGGTCCTCGCCTGTTTGGCATCTACTTCTCTGAAGTACAGGCTAACACAGAATGTCTTTGGCTAATGGAGTTCACAGATGACTGCAAACTAGGAGCCATAATTGAAACTCCTAACGATGTGGACATCTTACAAAAGGGCCTCACTGAGACAGATGCCTGGTGTCAAAGCCATGGCCTCAAGCTCAATGCCAAAAAGTGCACTCTCATCCCTTTTGGTAAAAACTCTGTACCCATGAACTACCACACAGACGGTAGTCTACTTAACACCGAAAGTGTGATAAGAGACCTTGGGACACAGGTGGACAGTAGTCTCTCCTTTGATAATCACATTGCAACAGTAGTCAGAAAATCCTTCTACATTGTACACCTCATCACAAAAGGTTTCTCATCCAGGAAAAAAAGAGGTCATTGTTACCCTCTACTCGTCACTCATTAGACCCATTATAGAATACAGCGCCCCTTTTGGTATGTACCTCACAAGACATCTACAACAACTTGAAAGACCGCAGAAATACCTCACAAAGAAAATTACCGGCCTCAAACAGATGCCCTACGCAGACCGTCTCAAAAAACTCCAGCTTTACTCCGTCACATATTGCCTACTCAGAGGCGATCTCTGCCTAACATACAAAGCTATGTCAAACCCAGAGCTGTTGGACATGCTCCACTTAAAGAAATCCCAATCCCTCCAAGCTACACTCTCTAGGGACCTAAATCTTGTCACAACAATAAACAGAACATGCTGGAGGGACAGATTCCTGTCCCAGAGAATTCCCATACTCTGGAACAAACTACCTATCTATATCAAACAAAGGTCCTCATTAGCACTCTTTAAGAAAAATCTTGATGATTGGATGGGAGATAGGAAATTCTCCCTGGGGATCACCTCTGTGGCTCTGCTTGACAGGGGCACAGGAAAATAATTTTCTTGGGTGGCGAAAGCCAGGGTAGCTTTTTGGCTAGGCTTACATAGGCCCTAGGGCCAATAGCTTAGTACCTACCTATGAACCTATGTATTTCCAGTCTAATATACTTACAGCAAATAAAGATAGCTAGGTTTATGATGGTAACCGGGAAACTTTTGTTTACCTGAGTTTAACAGACAGAGTTATGATCAGGTCTCCGATTATAACTACATTATTATGTGTTTGAGACATGGATGACAAGAAATTCACCTCAATAGGATAGAGTGAATCTTAGCATTCATGTTGAGAACACACAATAACAGGTGAAGATCAGTGATACCTGACTGTAAATTTCATGGAGCTTTATCTACTCTGTGTACTACCTGTTACAAAAAAAGCCAAAGTGTTTTACCAGCTTTGAAAGCCAGTAAAACACTTGGCGAATGCTGTTGCATAGACAGCAGGTAAGGGAAAAAATCTGGGACAGTTTTTAAATGCTGTCCTAATTTAAATAAGTTATTTACAGACTGACATCTGTAAACTTATGTGATATAGGAGGAAAGGTATTTGGGGAACACTGAGAGTGAAGGAATGTTTTTTCTCTTGTACCAGCACTGTTACAGTCAGGTCTCATGCAACAGAAGGGCATAACAAGTTTATCCTTCTTCTGATTTTGGAGCATAATCATGGTGCTCCATGCAATACATAAAGGATTTCTAATCCTCCAAAAGTATTTATGACTGAATATCAGTACCAGATTTAACCTCTCCGTAGCTCAAGTGCCTGCCTTGTTTAAGTTAATTTTATAAGTGATTTTACACAGCAAGTGAATGTCTAGAATGAGAAAAACAAGACTATTAACTTTTAAAAAATAGCACACATCAAACTAACCACATAAATTACTAGATAATTATTCCAGACTGAATGACTGTTTTGATACGTCCCTGTAAAAAATTATTGCAACTTACTGAATCAAAGAATATTCAGATGTTTTACTGTAAGTATGCACATTTTTTAACAGTTCATCATTTTGATGCATATTTATACATTTACATACAAATATCTACTATACTTCTCCGGAAGACACAGCATTACAAAGCATTACTAGCTCATAGCCTATGCATTAGAGTTAAACACTTTCAGTTTAACAAATAATAACATAGTTATTCAGCATTTAGTCATGCAGACTAAAACACTGTTTAATTCAGGTTGCTGTGGCAGCTTGCTTCTAGTTTTTAAGAACAGACTAACTGTAAGTATGACAATAGCTAAATGTCTGAAAACATGGACTTGTCAATTTCACTGATCTGACAGTTGCCTAGAATCTTGGGAGGTCTTTCTGTATTTTGAAAGTGTTAAGCTTTCTCCCTAAGATTTGCAGGTTCCCTACAGAGTTTAAAGAAGTATTTCTGTACTTAACTGCAAAGCTTTATATGTATGCCATCCTGCTGATGCAAAGAATTTTAACTATGGTTAATGTGGGCAGGATAAGACAGGAAAGAATAACCGCCTGTGGTACCTCTCCTTCTTGGGGGGGGGGGGTTTAGAAATAAGCCACTCCTAAAGGGATTCCTAGCAATGACTGAGTTCTGTGGTGTGAGACCACAATGTTAGCGGTGGAGATAGAGTGGGAACCACCAGAGATTGTCATACAGCAATGTGACCACTTTAGAATCATTTCGCAGACATCATCAAAACTATTCATTCTGAATATTTCCCCAATGAAACTGTGAAAAAGAATGCATTAATCATATCAGTATGATCTAAATCACACGACAACCACCACTTCAAACATATTAAAAAAATACACAGAGCAAAAAGCATACACAA
Source organism: Protopterus annectens (assembly GCF_019279795.1). NCBI lineage: Eukaryota > Metazoa > Chordata > Ceratodontiformes > Protopteridae > Protopterus > Protopterus annectens. The sequence goes on from NC_056728.1 coordinate 219,777,768, forward strand.
ACTCATTAACAGACTTCAAAACATTAAAAAAGTATAAACAAAGTATATTTTGTAAGTGTCTTTACTGCCCCCAAGACTCTCAAGTTTAGTATTCTCACTTGCTTGAAGAAACTGCAGCATTGCAGCAGAAAAGTTTTGTTTTTTCTCCAATGTAGCATTACATTGGAACAGAACTAATCAAATTACAATGACCTTCATAGAAAAAAATACACAAAAAAGGTGATATATATTTGACAAGCAGGGGACTAAAGTCTAAGAAACTTGTTAAAATTTGAAGCGAGTAGTCATGTTTCAAAGGTCTCTGATTTCTTCTCTCCTCTAAACTGTTGCACAGATGCATCTGTTCTGATATGCCACAAATATAATGAGACATTCAGGAATAAACACATACAATGGGGGTGTTCTCATAAACAAATTGTTTAACAAGACGGAAAGACTACTTATTATAAAAGAAATGTTCCTCCCTTTGCCGCAAACATGATCTAAAACAGGTTAGCAGTAATCTCAAGTGCTCCATTAAAAAGCTCAAACCCTCTTCACCAGCATTTAGTGCTCCCCATCGTATTTTTCTAAAGAATGCTGCCAACAAAATATCAAAGCCCCTTATATATATTTTCAGTCTCTCCTTAACATCAGGTGTAGATCCACCAGCCAAATTCTTCTCCCCAAACTTGCATCCCTTAAAATCGCTAAAAAACATAGCTCTGTATCAAATCTTTGTCCATTATCAAAAATATTTGAAAATAAAAAATAAGAACAACCTTTCAAACACACAGACACTTAAGGACTCCTTAAATACAGCATGGCTTTAGAAATAAATTTAGTACTGCAATGATCCTAATTACAACAACTGATAACATCTGCTACAACATCAATGAGGGATTTATTGCAACTGGCCTCTCTGTAGGTATAACAGTGGACAATGTAAATGTAAATATAAACAGTAAATCATAATCTTCTCCTTAAAAATCTTAACAAATTTGTCTTTGGAAGAAATTCAATGGAATAGTTCCAATGCAACCCTGAAAACAGAACTTTCCAAGTTCACACCAAGAAACAAACTACCACCATGGGAACCTTCTACACTGGAGCCCCTCAAGACTCAGAACTAGGCTATTTACTGTCCTTATTCTTTATTAATAATACAAATATATTACCTTCACTAAATGCCATCCTGTATGCAGGTGACATTTTTCTATTAAAATCCAATAAATACCAAGATACCTTGCAGGGAACATTGTAAAATGACTTCGATAAACTACATCAGTGGTCAAAAAGTAAACTTCTAATCAATCCCCCCAAAAAAAATTCATATGCTTTTGCCTCAAATCACATATTTCCTTCTCTGCCTAACTTTACCATTTACAACATCCGTAATAATACTATCTCACAAGACAGTGAATATAAATATCTAGGCATAACTCTAGACTCTGTTTTTTCTCTATGATCACATACTGATTTGTTTGAAACTAAAGACCTTTCCCAACTAAAACTGTGATACAGAATCATTTATTTACTCTCACTAGAATTCCTATTTGCCCTTGCCAAAAATGTTCTCTCTCGCAAACTTGAATATGGCTTCCTACTTCAAGCCTTCATCTATGTATACAATATCTAAAGATCACAGATTACCTGAGAAGAGAGTCTGCAGATTTGTTTTGCTGCAGACTCCTGGGCACACCACCGTGTTATAATAAAGAAACATAAATGGCTTCCTATCATAGAAGAGCAATTTTTTGTTGCTAGGCAAACTAATATTCAGAGTACTAAATGAAGGCTATTGCCCAAACCTGAAAAGAAAGCTACCAATAAGGTAACAAGACTATATACTAAGAAACTGCCAAGCAACAAAGGCTATAGCTATAAATTATGTACCCACACACAAATTGGTTCAGCAATACCCATACTTATGGAGACAGCATAAGATGAAGTATTTAGGAGTATGGATTCAAAAGAATGTTGTTATGGCAGTTAAGCATAAGTGGGCAGAGACTAAACAAAAGATAATACAAAAACTGAAAAACATGAAACTCTTATTTATGGGTATGGATATTAAGATACAAGCAGTGAAAATGGTTTTAGCGCATTTAGTTTTGTATATGGGTAAGGCATACTTTTATCAACCCGAGGAGAAATTGTAGACAATATAATAAAGAACTGAAGGAATTTGTCTAGGAGAGAAAGAGGGCAAGAGCTAACTGGGACAAGTTGATCCTTCCAATAGAACAAGGTGGTTTAGGTTTACCTGATTTAAAGGGAAATTTTAGAGCTACACAGTTAAGGCTCATATACATAGCACAAGCTGAAGGTTATAATTCAAAGTGGGAAGGGATGATGATCAAGCAAGTGGGGAAGTTCAAGAGAAAGAAAGTGAAACTTTGGATGCTTAAGGATAATAATAACAACCTATTATTATAATTCAGACAAAGAGATGAAAGGTTAATACTGGCGGCCCAAGATAGTGGGCTGTGTACACATTGGTTTATAAAGTCCATTGAACATGTGGGAGAAACCAATGCAAGAATGGAGAAAGGAGATTTTGCCAATCGGGATGATTTCAAGTAGGCGTACAGGAAATAGGGAGAAAAGGGGCTGGAATTTACTGGAAAAACCTGGCAAAGGAACCAAAATATTGGGAGCAAATAACTCAAGCAAGAAAGGTAATACAGTGGTATGTAGACAAGAAGACATTTGGATTGTAGGCTAGAAACTGCCTTCCCTACCAGACTTTGATCTCAAAGTACAGGCAAAGAGAAAGGGACGGGGGAGTTTTAAGTGAAAGTCCTGCTCTGGTAGAGGTTTTAGTTGCATCTAGAATAGAAGCAGCTGCTAAAAAACAATAATTAGTAGGACATATAAAATACTGCATGATAACTATAATAATCAATCAGAGGAGGTTAGAAAAGGTTGGGAAGGAAGACTGGAAAAGCAGTTTACAAGAAAACAATGGGAAGCCATATGCATGGCTCCCACATATGCAACCAAGTCTAGAAAGTTTAGGATCTTTGGAAGTGTTTGCATAGGTATTTTTATACATCAAGCAGATTTCAAAGAATGTTTCCTCAGGTAGACAGCAAATGTTGGAGGTGTGATGAATCACAAAGAGTTAACTGGGAACATATATTTTTAATGTATAATGAGTTGGCATATTTTAAAAATTCCCTACAGAGTATTCTATCAGAAATATTGGGTGAGAAAATGGCTGAAAGTAAGGGTCCAGCACCAGAATAATATGAACTGCACAATACACTTAAGAAACTTAACAAGTTGAAGCATAGCAAGTCCTGCTCAAGGAAAGTATTTTAGCAAGACACATTTGTTCTCTTTTAATTGTAAGAACTATTCATTTTTTTAAGAAACCTCACCAATTAATTAAAAATACATATAAAACACAACAATGTACATAAATATACTCTAAAACATGCCATATAATACATATTAAACCATCTATGAATTTAATAAACATTTAATATTTATTGTTTCAGTTAATCCTGGCTTTTTATATGCTGCTAAAATAATTTTCCATCTAACATCTTTTCATTCTAATTCAAGTGGCATAGTATTGATGGATAAAAATGACTATAAAAGAAAATTAAAATGTATGTTAAATGATGGTAATGGTTATCAAATAGTATCTGAAAAATTAGTGTATAGTAGCTTTCAACTTATAGATACATATTTATTTGATTTATTGCAACAAGAGTGCATATATTTATATTTATTTGAGTTTTTGAAAATTGATTATCCTAAGATGGGACTGCTTTTTTTGGTATACCTAAAATACATAAAAATGTTCCAATTCAGCAAATTTTAGTAAAACTGAAAGCTTGTTTGTTTGGATTTTTTACTCAACCCAGTAGTACACAATTCTAAGTTTTATTTCAGGGATTCATGCATTTTTTGGATCATCTAAGAATGTAAAGGTATGAAAACAGTGTTGGTAATTTTGGATGTTGTTTCTTTATATGCCTCAGTCATGCACAACAGAGGTATAGCTCTTTTTAGAAGGTATTTAAGCAAATTTATGGATTTTACTAATGAAATGATTAATGCAATAGATCTGTTATTATCTCTTATAACATTCCATTCCATTTCATAAACTACCATAGTGAAGATAACTGTTTACAAATATAGAGTTCCTAAATAAATCACTATGAATTTTTTTATTAAGTACAGTACAGTGATTAATACATCTAAAAATGTACCTGATACAATGGTCACCAATGGTGAACTTCAAAAAAGCAGTACTCTCCTCTCATTACAAACTTTAAAAATGTTAAAATCATCACATGTAGTATATTCCAAATGAAAACTAAATCATCTACATATCTTCTTTAAAAGCTAAAGTATTTAAATAAAGGATGGCTTATTAAAAATTATGTTCCCATCAGGCCATAACTTGGTTTGCAAAAACTGGTGCCATCCTAGCCCCCATAGCCACACCCTTCAGTTGGTGATAAATTTTGTCCTGAAACATAAAAAATGTTAATCAGTACTAATTCCAACAGTAAACAGATATTACTGATTTTGATACTATCAAAATGAGTATATTTACTAATATATCTTACAAGATCAACACCAATATCCCAGAGTATGGATATGTATAATGATATAGCATCAATCGTAATTAACATAGTTTCTGTACCACCAAAAGTGCTTTTCTTAAGCAGATCTAAACAAACCCAAGAATCTTGCAAATAATCTGTAGATGCTGCACTAATGGATTTAAAATCAAATCCAAATATACTGCAACATATTCTGTCTTAGTGTTGTGTACAGATGCAGTCATACTAAAAAGGGGGGGGGGGTTTGGTGGCTTCTTTATGAATCTTAGGAATACCGAGATCACCCAAACCTTTGTGCAATTGTTTTTCAAAAATTCATAAACAGAAAAATCAATAAAACCTTGGTTAAGCAAATCTTGTAGTAGTAAGTCAACTTTAAAAAAACTGCTATATCATAAAATAATTAGGAACTGATTTGTACGAATCAACATCCAATAGCATGTCCAATATGCATTCATTACATCTTGACACATCCATAACTACCACACCACTGCCCTTGTCACCTTTCATAATCCTTAAACGCTTAACATCTTCAAATTCAGCCAAGGCATCTCTTTCAGATTTAGTTAAATTAAATACTTTCTTCTTAGGATTAGCATGTAACAGTTTCCTAAAAAAATTCTGATCGGTACTTGAACATTACTCAAAATACATTGCAAATTCAGTTTTCTAATATGTAATTTAAAATCAATCATTAATTGTACAAATGTTCCCACCTTGTGGGAATACTTAGTTCAATAAACAAATATGCCACTGTTCTAGAGGGAAAGAACTTACTTAAAAAAAATGGACAACTTATGCTTTTCTCCTTTACCCTCAACTCTTCATTTGACTCCTCCCTATGCCTCTGCCTCTGGATGTCATATAAGTCATTGGGTTCACAAACTGACCCAGCAAATGAAAAAGGGCACCATTATACAAATTTCTAGCCACATCAACCGAATCAACTTGAGCAGGTTTTGTTGAACTGGCTAGTCTCTGTGACCTTCTAAACAGAGGTGGAAAATTGGAGGTGTTAAATACAGATGAAAAAGAAATATTATTGCCAAAAGGGTTCTGATGAAAACTGACTTCATTACATGAATCCAAATCAGAAATAATCTGATTATTAAAAGTAAGAGTATAAACAGAATTATTTCTTTAACTTTCAGCAACTCTATTACGTTCTTTTGCTTCCTTGCCACATGTCTGTCAACTCTGGCAGTAATACCAAAATAAAATGGAAGCTCACTGGTCAAAATGCTGATTGCTTCTAATATTGCTGTCCAACCTTCTAATTTGGTTCCACAGCAGCTCAGCCTTTTTTTTGCATTATGAGCAACCAGATGTCTCAACAATGTCAAACTGGTGTTATTAAACAGATCAACTAAGGTAGATATAGATATCGTCATTCTTGGTGATACCATTAGGAAATTTACATAATCTTAAACCTTTTGGAGCTTGTTTGATGGAAATACAGTGCTCTAAATAAACGTTCTCATATTCTATTTTATATTTTCAGCTTAAGAAGCTTTGACTGTAAGTCAGAAATATTTGATTTACATGCAGCTTCTGAAGCTCTATTATTACAAAACTGTACATTATCTACTACAGATGAACTATTGCTGAACAGGTTAACAGTACCTGTAATAAGATGCTCAAGTGTATCTCCCTGCAATTCCAGAACCAGTACTGTTCCCTTTTTAAGTTAGCAATAAGTGTTGTATCAAGCCTGTCAACTGAACTGGCTGCTAAATAACTCTCGGCTTGTTTGGGCAATATGTTAACAAATCTACCAAACACAGTTTGCATTTGAGTTAATAAATCCACAAAAGACTGACTAAAGGCTAAAAAAGTCCCCAGGTAATGCATGTATTCATAAATCCAAATTAGGGTCCTCATTCACCATTGCATTGACATTTGTAACAGTGGTAGCATGTGCCATATCCAAACTTACAAAAATGCTGTCAACACAAACCAACTAATAAAAACACACAGTGCAGAAATGGAGCAGTGTGAAAAATAAACTAAAAAACACTCACACACCACAATAGGACTGACAAAAACTGCCAACAAAAGTATTGTGAGTGCTTTCGTTTTTTAATTAAATGAACAAGAACTTCATCAGACCAAACAAACTACTTGTTACATGATTCATTACAAATTACATGACCCTAGTTAACCAATTAAAAAATTATAAGTTAAATAACTACTGACAATCGATCACTCTTAAACATATACAGAATAAACTAAAGTAAAAATTAATAATTTAAATGCATAAAATACATAATTATAAATAAGATAACTTCAAAAAACATTTTGTATTAATTAATTCATTCAAACCTGGGGGTTTATCTGCATCTCAATAGACTTGTCATCAAACTTCACAACATTTTAATAAATTGTCGCTATCACTTCCACAGGAAATATCAAATAATGAGTCAAGGATGAAAAAATACTTAGCCAAGGCATTATTAGCATCTTTACTTTTATAGCAAGTACATGTTTGTAATTTTTTTATGAAAGCATTCTATTTGTTTTAACAACATAGAAGCTTTCACAATTGCTGCACATGGCTAAATGATCAGCATGCTGTGATTTACATGTAAATCTATTTCTCCCAACTATTAGTTTATTCATACGCCTTATAAACACGCCTCGACTATTCAGCAAATATCTACATTACTTACAGTCCTGAAAAATACATGTCCTAGAAAGTACGTTGCTTAAAGTACATACTTTTTATCAATTTTATTAAAACAGTTCAACAAGTTATAAGTCTTTTTATACATAAAATGGGAAAACCACCAACAATGCCAAACAAATCATTGTTTTCATGGATAATTTCCCAATTATTTTTCACAATCAGATTAATATCTTCTATATCAATACTAATAGGTAAAGCAAAAGATTTGGAAAAACAGTCAACTACTGACTTCTGTTTAATAAAATATCTGGCACAAAGTATTGGTTGAAATTTATTACTCATATTACTTATAAAATCATCAATAATTTTAGTTAATTTACCTAAAAAATAACCCTTAGCTAAAAATAAGCTGTTTAACAAATGTACTTCCTGTGAGAAAACCACATCAACGTTAATCAATTTGGTTAATCTAATAAACTGTCCTTTTATAACACTCCATTTCAAAAACATGGGATGCATGTTACTATAATGAAGATAACGGTTTACAAAAGTAGATTTCCTAACTAAACCACTATGGAATTTTTTATTAGGTACACCCATAGTGATTAATATCACCAATGGTGAACTTCAAAAAAGTAGTACACATTAAGATCTTTAAAATGCTAAAAAAACTCCCATGAATAAATCCAAAAAAAGTGTATTTGCATACCGTTATCACCAATTAATTATTGAATTACATTTGATGCAATCATGTTTCCTTAGCATTACATACAGGAAAGACGCATTTGTTAATTATTTAAACAGTCAGCATCCTTATTTTATGAAAATAAATATTAGAGGACAGTTTATAAGGTTAAGTTATCTTGTTAATAAAATTTCAGTTATCCTAAGAGAAGGAGTTACTAAAAAATAGGTTTATAGATAGAGGTTACATGAAGTATACTTTGGACAGCATTATGGAGGAAGTGAAAGGAAAAAGGATAAATATATTTCCACCCATATTACTGAAAGGGTTTTTGAAGAAGGTAAATACTGGCAATATAGAAAATAATTTTGTTAGATCTTTTCCTTTGCTATTAGTACTAATAGTACAGAAATTTAGAAAGTTTTAGTTGATAATTGCAAGGTTATATTAGGTACTCAGGAGTTATCCAAAATTATAGGTGAAAAAATGTGTTTTACCTATATGGGAACCTGCAGTATTAAAATATTTTGAAAAGATAGAGTATTGTTAATTGTAAGTCAGAAGGTCTGATAGAATATATAAATGCTGAAATTGTAACTTTTACAGACATATCTTTGAGGGTTCCAAGATTATACTTAAACATAAAATATAGTTTTGGTCTAAAGGCAGATTTAGCTGTAGCACATAAGGAGTGACACCTGCGACTGTTTTTATGTAGGTAGAACTACAAGAAAGTTGTCCTGTAGAATTTATGAACATCAGGCAATGGTTAAGGAACAATTACTGTAATAATGTATTTCATTTTTTTGTATTAGATCACAATGCAGCTAGAAATTTTGACGGTAATGTTAATAATGAATTAGAACGTAAGGAAGTTAGATGGCAAATTATTTTAGCTGCAGATAAAAAGCCTGGATTAAATGAAACAATAAATATTAAATATTTATTAAATTTACAGAGGATTTAATATATAACATCACAGTCGGACGCTTCCTCTCTGACTGTGTTTGAACAAAAGAACCAGACATGGATATCCTCTTTCCTCACTGTTTGCTTTTATATTTAGAGCTGTTGGCAAAAAAATAAGGAATTCACAAATTCAGGTATATAACAGATATAGTACTCATGAAAAGCTTTATTTGCAGATGACATTATATTGTACTTGACACATCCAGAAAATTATATTTCATTGTTGTGGAACATTTTGAGAAAGTTTCAAGTATTTTTGGGATAGAATATAAATGAAGATAAACTAACGGCTATGTTGGTAAACCTGTACCCACACAAGAATTAGTTCAGCAATGTGTATGGATTAAAAGGATTTTGTTATGGCAGTTAAAGGCATGTGGGAAGAAAGTAAAAAAAAAATGAGAAGCTTTTGATTACAGATAGTAAGATGCAAACATGTTAGGCACATTTTTAGCAACCAGTGGTGAAGTTGTTGGTGATGATTAATAGAGTTCAAGGAATTTGTTTGGGGGGGGTGAGGACAGGAATTACAGGGATAAAATGAACAAGGTAGTTTAGGGTTAGCTGATTTGAAGGGGTTCTTTAGAAATACATAGTTAGGACACATATACACAACTGAAGGTTGCAAAATCAAAATGGGAAAAATTATGATAGGTAGGCCAGGGGATAAAGAGAACAGCATTTAGGATATAAGGCCTTAAGGACATTAACAACAATCATACAAAATAGCATAACGTATTCTAAGAAATAAACCAGTGCATGATGGGGGAAAGCAGACTTTTACCAGTAGTTATGTCTACAACTAGAGGTAGGCAAGAGGAGGCTGGAATTTACTGGAAGAAATTAGTTAAAATAAACAGGGTACTGGGAGGTAATAACTGTGGAGGGAAAGATAATGGCATGAGAGGAGGCTAAACAGAAGTCTGAACTGCAAGTTAGAGATTACCTTCCTTATCAGGGCTTGCTAACAGAGTACAGACAAGGAGAAATCATAGGATAACAGGATCATAGAAAGTTACTAGGCTATTGGCCCTGAGACCCTTACAAGCCTAGCCAAGAATTTAGCCCATGTTCCGACAAGTCAGCACCCGATGCCCCAGTCCAGCAGGGACACAGGTGGAATCCCAGGGGTGTATTTTCTATTCTCCATCCAGTTATCCAGGTTGCACTTAAAAAGGGTTAATGAGGTACTCTGCTTGATGTGGAGAGGGATTCTATTCCACAGAAGTGGGGGTTTCTGGGACACAAATCTGTCCTGCCAACAAGTCCGATTGATGTCACAGACCAGGTTGAGGTCGTGCGTGCAGGTTACTCAACTGGAGTTTGACTTGCAGATATGCAGCAGTCCCATCAAGGCAGGGTCTGAGATTGCTTTTATGCCAGACAGAGGTCACCTCTGAGGAGTCTGTATGAGACTGAGTAGAGGGACAGGGCTTTTAGCCTACCTGTGTAGGGTAGATGTCTGAGGCCCTGGATTCTCCTGGTGAGGAACTTCTGTGGTCTCTCCAGCTGCATGTGCTTTGTGAGTTACATGCCAAAAGGGGCATTGTACTAAATAATGGGTCTTATAAGTGAAGAATACAAGGATGTTATGACCTCCTAGCCCCTGGATGAGATACCCTTACTAATGAGCTGGGCCATATAGAAAGTTTTCTGTACAATGGAGGCAACATGGTGGTCAAAAGTCAGTTTGTTATCAACCTGGGTGCACAAGTGCCTCACGACTGATTGCATGCTTAGGACCTTGTTATTAATGTTATAATTTGTGGGGACATCACTCTCCCCAAAGGGGATGATGATGCATTTTGTGGTATTCAGTTTGAGGCCATGTTTCTGGCACCAGTCATTTGTTTGGGTGAGACCCTCTTGGAGGATGTCCACATCACTAGGGGAATGGATGACAGCACCCAGCTTGCAATCATCTGCAAACTTGATCAGCCATAGCCTACTGGTTTTGGCCTGCACCTCAGAAAAGCATATCCCAAACAACAGAGGCCCCAAGACCAATCCCTGGGGTACACTGCTCGTTACAGGTCTACTGCTTGAGGTGGCTTCCTCTATTTTGACTAGGTGTGTTCTATCAGTGAGCCAGTTAGCTACTCATCTGGTAACATATGGACTGCTGCCTAGTTGAGAGAGTTTATCTATTATACCCAAGTGGGGAACAGCATTGAAGGTTTTGGCCAGGTCAAAGTAGGTGGTGTGCACCATCTTCCCCTCATCCACGGCTTTCTTGACTGTCTCAAAGAAGTTGACCAAATTTAACAGGCATGACCTCCCCTTAATGAAATTAAATTGTGTGGGATCAAGTGTTTGGAGGTTGCTAATATCCTTATTACTGAGGTCCATGATAATCCATTCCATGGCCTTGCAGATCAGGCTGATTAAGCTGATGGGTCTATAATTTCCTGGATTGGAGGAAGCTCCACCTTTGTGCAAAGTGATGACAGTAGCTGTCCTCAGTCGGCTGGGATGAAGCTGGTACTCAGGCTTTGGCTGAATAGGGTGCCTAATGGTGAGACAAGTTCCTGCTTGAGTTCATGTAGGATGCAGCCTGGATGTTATCGGGTCCCATGAACGTTGTATTTTTTGCCTTTGAGAGGCAGTGATAATTTGCTCCCTAGAGATAAGGGGAGGGGGGCAGATACTGGGGATGTCCTGATTTACTGATGGGGGACAGAGGGGTGAAGTTTTCACTGAACCTGTCCGCCAGCAGGTTGGCTGTATCTATGGCATTTGTCCATGTGGTATCCTTGACCACCAGTTCTGAGCAGATCTGAGTGCTTCCTTTGAGACTGCGGACATATGTGAAGAAGAACTTATGACTGTCTTTAGTAGATGTGACCAGTTTGGACTTGAAGTTTGCTTTGGAGGATTTCACTAGTGCTCTTATTTGCTTGTTCAGGCTAAGGAGAAATTGCTTCCAATTAGGCACCTGCTCCTTCTTGGTACTGGACATTAATTTTTTCCTTTTATTACAGAGTTTATTTACTCCAGATGTCCACCAGACAGGTTTAGTCTTCCTTGAGGAGGAGGATTTTGTCCTGTCGAGTACTCCTGATTCCATGAAGCTATATAAATGCTCGTATAGTGCTTTGGTGTAGGTTTGGACATATGTGCTAGTTCCTATGGAACTGTTTATACCTTCCCTCAGGAGGTTGTAATCAGCTTTGGAAAATTTTTTTTGTTTGACTCAAGCTGAGGGGTGGGGGTCGGGGAAGATGGTGACTTCGAAAGTGACCGCTTTGTGGTGGGATCTTACCAGGGAGGAAGACACTGCAGCAATGCTGCAGTTTTTACTCATGTTGGTTGATACCAAGCCCAAGATATTACCACCTCTTGTGGGGGTGTTGACCAGCTTGGTCCATGGCATCTGCATTGATGAAATCAAGGAATCTCTGGGCATTTGTGTTTTGGCATGAGTAGTTCTTCCAGTCTATGGTTGTATAGTTAAAGTCACCCAGGATCAGGGCAAAGGGTTGAATCTTGATAGATTCAAAGTAGTGCAGATAGGTGCAGTGGGCATCTTGAATTAAAGTTGGGGACCTGTAGATAGATAGCTATAATTTGAATAGGGGTCTTGTCAATGGTTAATTGCACCTGGAGTGTTTCCTGTGTGTCACACTGTTTGACCAGCCTGCAGGTGTTTATGTCTTTAACATATATTGCAACTCCCCTCCTTTTGCTTTGCTGCCCATGGTTTAGGGTCTGAATGTATGACTGGATGAGTAACCTGGTATGGCTGGGGTACTCTCTGCAGCTTTGAACCAAGTTTTTGTGACTGCACAAATGTCAGCATCTTCCAGGGTTAAAAATACTTGCAATGAGTGCAGTTTCATGTTTAGACTCCTAGCATTTAGCAGCATGACCTTTAAATTACGTTTTGATGAAATTTTCATGTTGGTAGTTTTGACCTCATGACATTGCCTAAAAAGGCACTATGGGGGAGGCAGGAGCCTTTGCCAGAAGCCTGAAGCTCAAGGGAGACAGATGCAGGGCATCTCTGGCAAATAATCATGGTCTGTCGATCATATCTTTCCAGGCTGTCAGGTACTGGCTCTCCTTGGAATGACACCAGAAACTAAGCCAATTGTTAAAGTCAATCATTTTCTGTTTGTATTGAGGCATCATTCTGAGTGATGGTACAATGCTGCTTAAGGCTACGAACATACCTGCCTGGGACACATATTCAGCAAGCTCAATCATGTCATAACAATACCTGTTGTTGAGAGACTTGAGTGCATGGGTGATATGGCACATTTTGGCACCTGACAAACAACTAACCGTGACTTTCTCATTATCCAGCCTGGTGAGGGGCACTTTTGTGTGTCTCATAGGTTCATAGGTTCATAGGTTCATACTAGGCTATCTGCCCTAGGGCATTTATAAGCCTAGCCAGAGTGTGTTTGGCTTTCGCCACCCATTTTAAATTAATTTTGCTATGCGTTTTTTGAGGTTAGTATTCTGTGCCTCTGTCTAACAGTGACACAGAAGTGATAGCCGGGGTAAACCTACGATCTCCCATCCACTCATCAAGATTCCTCTTGAAGAGAGTCAATGTGGGACTCTGCCTAACCTGGACTGGGATTTTATTCCAGAGTGAAGGGAGCCTCTGGGTTATGAATCTGTCCCTCCAGCATGTCCTATTTATTTCAGTGCTGAGGTTCAAGTCTCTCGAGCGCGTAGCTCGATGGGATTTGGATTTTCTGAGGTGCAGCATGTCCATTAATTCTGGGTTGGACATGGCTTTATCGTCAGGCACAGATCGCCTCTGAGCAGGCGGTATGCCACTGGGTAGAGCTGGAGTTTCTTTAACCGGGCAGCATATGGCATCTGTTTGAGCCCTTTGATCCTCTTGGTGAGGTACTTTTGGGGTCTTTCCAGTTGCTGCAGGTGTCTGGTAAGGTACATCCCAAAGGGGCATTGTACTCAATTATGGGCCTGATGAGGGATGAGTAAAGAGGCGATGACCTCCCTGATCTAGATGTGAATCCCTTCATGATTAGGTGGGCTATATAAAATGTTTTTCTAACCACTTTGGCCACGTGGTTGTCAAATGAGAGATTGCTATCAACTTGGGTCCCCAGGTCCCTAATGACTTATTCTGTACTTAATGGATTACCACCTATGTGGTAATTTGTGGGCACTTTGTTTTGCCAAAGGGATGACTATACACTTTTTGGCGTTTAGCTTGAGGCCATGGCTCTGGCACCAGTTGTCTGTTTCTATGAGGCCCTTTTGGAGGATGCTTGTGTCGGCTGGAGAGTTGATTATGGCACCCAGTTTGCAGTCATCTGCGAACTTGGTCAGCCACAGTCCTTCTGTGTTGGCCTGTACCGCCGAGAAATATATACCGAACAAGAGAGGTCCCAGGACTGAGCCTTGTGGGACGCCACTTGTAACTGGTTTGGAGTCTGACATGGCTCCAGCAATTCTAACCATATGGGTTCTGTCCTTGAGCCAGTTTGCAACCCATCTAGTGACATAGGGGTTTATATTTAAGCTGGTGAGCTTATCTATAATGCCCGAGTGGGGTATTGTATCGAAGGCTTTTGCAAGGTCCAGGTAGGCTGTGTGGACCACCTTCCCTCGTCAATGGCCTTGGTGACTGTTTCAAAGAAATCAACCAGGTTTAAGAGGCAGGATCTGCCCTTAACAAAGCCAAACTGGGTAGGATCCAGTGTCTGTAGGTCCCCAATATCTTTATTTATGAGGTCCATGATGATCCTTTCCATAGCTTTGCAGACCAAGCTAGTCAGGCTTATGGGGCGATAGTTTCCAGGATCCGTTGAGGCACCACCTTTGTGGAGAGGGACCACTGTTGCTGTACGCCACTCTTTGGGTACATATCCTGTAGTAAGGCTAAGATTGAACAGTAGTTTTATGTTTGGGTTTAGCTCTTCTTGGAGTTCATGTAGGGCGCAGCCGGGACACCATCTGGTCCCATTGATGCTGTGTTTTTGCTTTGGAGAGGGGGCTCTTACCTGAGCATCTGAGATGTCAGGGGCAGCACTCTGTTGGGATAGATATTTGCCCTTTTGGTGGGGGGGGAGAGAAGTTTGCACTGAACCTGTCAGCTAGGATGTTGGCAATGTCTGTGGGCTCGGTGTATTTTTTGTCATTTTGGACTAATTCTGAGCATATCTGGGAATTCCCACCCAGGTTCCTAACATAACTAAAGAAAGCCTTGTGATTATCCTTAGTGTCCTGTGCAATTTTTCTCTCGAAGCTGGCCTTAGACGATTTTATGACTGCCTGTAGCTTTTTGCTAATATTGATCAGAGATGCCTTCCCTTTTTGGGATTTTGCTCTATCATGTAGTAGCTTCCTCCTTCTATTGTATAGTTTGTTTATGGCTGGGGTCCACCAGACAGGACGTCTGCCTTTGGAGGATTGGGTCTTGGTTTTATTTGGGATTGCATGATCCATGCATTCCTGAAGGTGTTCATAGAATGCGTTTATAAAGGATTCTGCGGTCTGGGCCGTATTTTCCACAGGCCCGGGGGCTTTGAAGGATTTCGCCTTGGTTTTGAGGCATGTGAAATTTGCTTTAGAGAAGTTTTTCACTGTGGTTTTCTGGGCAGGGGGTGGGGTCGGGATGTGAATATCCAGTGAGATTAGTTTATGGTCTGATCTTACCAGTGAGGGATACACTTCTGGTCTGGAGCATAGTGTCCCCATGTTGGTGATGATCAGGTCCAGTATGTTTTCCCCTCTTGTGGGAGTGGTAACAAGTTGTTCCATAGCATTTGAGTTTATAAATTCTAGGAACCTTTGGGATAGGGTGTTGGAGCTAGAGTAATGCTCCCAGTCTATGTTTGGGTAGTTGAAGTCGCCCAATATAATGGTGTTTGGAGAGACCTTCATATTTTCCAGTATTCTCAGGAAGGCCAAGTGGGGTTCCTGTGTTTGGGAGGGTGGTCTGTAGCAGGCTATAAACTGGAAGGCAGTTTTACCCACAGTTAGTTGCACATGGATAGTCTCTGATGCTTCGTGCTGTGCCACCAACCTGGAGGTGTGGGTATCTTTGACGAATATTGATACTCCCCCTCCTTTTGTGGTTCGGTCCAAGTTTTGGGGCCGAAAAGTATGACTAATACATTGGGTTTATGTTTAGGCAAAGGAGTGCCAACTGAAAAAACATCTGTTGTAGAATTTTTAGTTGAGTCTAGACCAGAGGCTTCTTTTAAAAAGGGAATAATTAAGTAGGTCATACAAAATATTTTGCAACTACAAGAATCAATCAGAGGAGGTAAGAAAAGATTGGGAAAAAAGACTGGAAAGACAAATTAAAAAGGAAAAATGAGAAGACATCTGTATGGCTCCCAAGTATGCAACAACGTCCAGAAGGTTTTATAATTTTTTGCATGGAAGTGATTCCATACATATTTGTATACCCTGAGTATACCTGAGAAGATTTTTCCTCAGGTAGACAGCAAATACTGGTGGTGTAATGGTGAAGAAAGAGGTATTTGAAAATATATTTTCTAGGAATGGAAGAAGTTGGCAGATTTTTAAAGTTACACAAGAAAAAATCTTCACCTGGATACTGCAGCCAATGATGTAAAATTGTAAATATCCAAAGAAAAAAACATTGGTAGCACACAGCAGGTATGTTAGCAAAAGTATGTTTAATATAATAGAAAACAGAGAAAGTAAGCGCTTTCGCGGACAACTCCCGCTTCATCAGACTAACATTAAACAGGTTTAACAAAATATTTTAAATAGACTCATAGATCACATAGCAACCAATAAAAACAAGACATAAAAGCATGCGGAGTACAAATTAAAGTGCTAGCACAACAAGGTGTTAATGTTATAAATGAATTAGTCAACAACTATACAGATATCCTAACTATTTAAAACTCTAATAATACCTTCATAAAAGCATGTATTAAATATATATATATATATATATATATATATATATATATATATATATATATATATATATATATATATATATATATATATATACACACAAATATATTCATAAAATACATAAGTATATGATCTGTGTTTAAAAAATGCAGTACATATAAAAAGTATAAAAATATATATAGAGAGGCTAAGCACAGTAAATATTATGTATTATACATACATATTACATACAAATATTAATGTTTCAGTGATCTTGCTCTTAAAAAGGTTTTAAGGATACTTTATTATTAAGTCCAGGTGGTACATCCGCCTGGAATTTGAGTATCCATTCCTGCTCAACCTTCTGTATGACTACTCAAATTACCTCCTCTTTTATTAACAGGGACTATTTTAAGTACAAAAAACTTAAAACCAAGTGCGTGTGACCTTCTTCTTTAATGTTCATTGCAAGTGCACTGCTTTCCTTAGCATTCCTCTTTCAAAGGACGATTGGTCTTTCCTATGTAAAAAGCATAGCAGATTGTGCAATAACTAAAGTAAACCACGTTCTTCGTTTGACAGTCAGCATAAACATTAGACTCAAAGGTGAACCCCTTGTGTGGATGTAAAAAGCGGCCTCCCATATGTATATATTGACAGGCTGTACACCCCCTACAACAGTACGTACCTAACCTGTCGGATTGATTATATTGTTATACATTGTCAATCTTGTAGCAGAGCTGTCTTTTCAAGGACCTGTTCTTCCTAAAGGTGAATCTAGGTTCATGTCCTATAACTCCATTTAATTCTTTAACATTAGAAAGAATGTCCCTGTTACTGTTAATATCGCACACTATATTAATATTACTAGCATATGTGAGTGGAATCCTAAGTGCATCCATCTCAGTAGTATTACTAGGGCTTGTATAGATGTTATCACTACTACATACTCAAACTTGCATATTATAATATGCTTTACACCTACCACTTCTCTCTCTCCATGCTAGTTCCAATTGTGTGTCTATATCGTGCTCTCTATACCCTCTTGACATAAACTCTTGTTTTAGCATAAATAGTGCTGATTGTAAAGCAATATCATCATTATGCAAACACATAACACAATAAATTTGCCCTTTCAGAACATTTGCTCTAGAATGTTAAGGGTGCATACTGCTGTTATGAAGTGCAGTATTTTTCTTGATGGGTTTCTTATACAAAGTAGTAGATACTAAATGAAATGCATCTCTACTAACCTTGACATCTAGAAACTCTATCTCCCTGTCAGAATATTTATTAGTAAATTTAAGGAATGTAGTCACATTGCTGATGTATGCAATAAATTCCTTAAGGCGCTCCTCTGTATCATGCCACAAAAGGAAGATATTTTCCACTAAACGTTTATACCAGACAATGGATGTAGCAAATTCATTTTTGTTAAATCACATGATTAACCTCCCATTGAACAAGAGAAAGGTTGGTGTAGCTGTTGGCACAGGCAGTGCCCATAGCCACGCCAACTTTCTGTATATAATATTCATCTTTGAACATAAAAATGTTGTTTGCTAGGATAATCTCAAGCAGTGCACACACTAAACTAATCTTATTAGGTTGCACCTCCTTTGTACGTAAAAGGTCTCTGACACTTTCAATACCCCAGTCATTCGGGATTGTTGTAAAAAAGCGATTCTATGTCTAATGTAACCAGCCAGCATGGATCTGCAAGTGCTTCAAGGTGTACACCTAACTCTACAAGGAAATCCTTAGTGTCCTTTAACACAGTTGTTCATCCACTCAAGATAAGACATAGGGTATTCTCTACAAAAATTGAGAGAGGCTCTGTAGCCCATAGGGGGTTTAGCAAGTTGCTTATGAATTTTTGGTAACCCATAAATGGTTGGAACCATTGGAAATTCAACAGTAAAATACTCAAAAAGTGACTGTGTAACCATACCTGTAATACGAAAGTCAAAGACTAAAAATTGTACTTTGTCAATAACTGCTTTAACCACAGCACATGAAATGACCTGGTAGGTCCCAACATTATTAAGTAAGTCCATCATACCTTGTATATAAGTGTCCCTGTCAAGAATCACTATCCCTCCCCCTTTATCTGCTGGACATATCTCTATGCATGTTAATGCTTTCAAATCAACAAGTGCTTGTTTTTCAGCAACAGATAAGTTATTAATACCACTGTTATGATTCATAGAAAGTCTTTCTCTAATCTGTTTCTCACATACATCTACAAATACATCAATAGTAGGATTATTGGGGGGGGATATATACACTTGTTTTTTTAAAAACACATTGTTCTTGTGTATTACCTTGAAACATTGTTTTAAGAGTTAAAGTCCTACCAAACAACCTCAGTTCTTCCAAGACATTAACCAGGTCAGCCTTTTGAGCTGGTATAAAGCTCAGGCCTCTATCGAGGAAAGTCTTTTGTGTATCAGTTAAAACATATGATGAAATATTAAAAATTAAACCTGCTTGGCCCTCTTGCCATTCCGCATTTGCTGGTCGACACTGTGTGGTTGTCGCAATGTTTTCCCGTTAAATACATGATTCCTGGATCTCCCTCTGATAGGCAGCGGGTTGTGCAATACAAAATTCTTCTGTGTTGTATTAAGTACATCTTCTGCAAAAGTAGTGCAGTTTTTTCCATTATTACCATAGTCCTTGCTGCCTGAAGCTATACTCGGCTCCTTGGGTTTAACTGCAGGTATATTGACATCATTAATGCTTGCTGTTTCTTTTGATGTTACAGTTTTGTTCATATCATTAGTTACTGCACGCATGCCCTGATCAGTTAAGGCAAGCCTAGTACTAGTAAGTGAACCTGGACAAACTGGAGTCGATACAGCAGCATTTGAATTGTTTGTCATTACTTCTGTAGGAGCATTTAAGAGCATACAGGATGGAGTTACTGCTGACACAGCCTCAGCATTACTATAATAGGTGTTACACCCTTTTCCTGTACTCCTAGGAGGTGCTTCCACATTATTCCCTTCCCTATTCCAAGAAAAAATGTTCCCAGCTGCAAAATCACTAAGATCTCTTTGTATTTTCTTAGTCTTGTCACTTGATAGCCTCTTTTCATACATATAAATATTTTCATGTAGGCTGTCAAGTTTATCAGCTACAAGATTAGCAGAAAAGTGTGTAAGCATTTCATTCTGCATACTCTGTATGTCCTTAAGTAGTAGTGCAGATTCCTCAGGGTTGAAAAATTTAATCAATAACTGCATGTACCTCGCATTACAGTCAAGGTTAAGGAGCTGCCAGCGTCTCAGTAACTCAGGGTATAACTGCCCATAACTGGGCATGGTAAGCACCCTAAGCCCCCTCGGCACGATGTTCAGATGAAGGGATGCTTCTAAGTGGAAACGCTGCCACTGTAGTCGTTTATACTTATAAAGTTTGTTTTCAAACACTTTATATATTTTAAGGAAATTTTCTTGCTCATTATTGTCGATACATTGTGAACTAAAATCTTGAAGCAAATATGTAGCTTCTGACAACAACGCATTAGAATGCAAGTTCAGAAGAGAATCTAGTCGTCACACATTCTTCTGCCACAGTCATTAACAAAAGGGAGCCCCACATTCGTGGCTGCTCCTGTATTTTGCGTTGTAGCATTGCCTTCTGCCATGTCCAGTGAAGATTAAACAAAATAAGAATACACAAGAAAAAATCTTTACCTGGATACTGCTGCCAATGATGTAAAATTGTAAATATCCAAAGAAAAAAAACGTTGGTAGCACACAGTAGGTATGTTAGCAAAAGTATGTTTAATATAATAGAACACATGAGAAAGTACGCGTTTTCGCGGACAACTCCCGCTTCATCAGACTAACATTAAACAGGTTTAACAAAACATTTTAAATAGACTCAAAGATCACATAGCAACCAATAAAAACAAGACATAAAAGCATGTGGAGTATAAATTAAAGTGCTAGCACAACAAGGTGCTAATGTTATAAATGAATTAGTCAACAACTATACAGATATCCTAACTATTTAAAACTCTAATAATAGCTTCATAAAACCATGTATTAAAAAAATATATATACACACTGTGTGCTAGCACTTTAATTTGTAATCCACATGCTTTTATGTCTTGTTTTTATTGGTTGCTATGTGATCTATGAGTCTATTTAAAATGTTTTGTTAAACCTGTTTAATGTTAGTCTGATGAAGCGGGAGTTGTCCGCGAAAGCGCTTACTTTCTCTGTGTTCTATTATATTAAACATACTTTTGCTAACGTACCTCCTGTGTGCCACCAACGTTTTTCTCTTTGGATATTTACAATTTTACATCGTTGGCTGCAGTATCCAGGTGAAGATTTTTTCTTGTGTAGTCTTATCTTGTTTAATCTTCACTGGACATGGAAGAAGGCAATGCTTCAACGCTAAATACAGGAGCAACCACAAATGTGGGGTTCTGTTTTGTTAATGACTGTGGCAGAAGAATGTGTGACCGACTAGATTCTCTTCTGAACTTGCATTCTAATCCGTTGTTGTCAGAAGCTACATATTTGCCTCAAGATTTTAGCTGACAACATATCGGCAATAATGAGCAAGAAAATTTCCTTAAAATATATAAAGTGTGTGAAAACAAACTTTATAAGTATAAACGACTACAGTGGCAGCGTTTCCACTTAGAATCATCCCTTCATCTGAGCATCATGCCAAAAGGGCTTAGGGTGCTTACCATGCCAAGTTATGGACAGTTATACCCTGAATTATTGAGACGCTGGCAGCTCCTTAACCTTGGCTGTAGTGCGTGGTACATGCAGTTATTGATTGAATTTTTCAACTCTGAGGAATCTGCACTACTTAAGGACATACAGAGTATGCAGAATGAAATGCTTACACACCTTCCTGCTGATCTTGTAGCTGAAAAACTTGACAGCCTACATGAAAATATTTCTATGTATGAAAAGAGGCTATCAAGTGTCAAGACTAAGAAAATACAAAGAGAGCTTGGTGATTTTGCAGCTGGGAACATTTTTTCTTGGAATGGGGAAGGGAATAATGTGGAAGCACCTCCTAGAAGTACAGGAAGAGGGCATAACACCTATTATAGTAATGCTGAGGCTGTGTCAGCAGTAACTCCATCCTGTATGCTCTTAAATGCTCCTACAGAAGTAATGACAAACAATTAAAATGCTGCTGTATCGACTCCAGTTTGTCCAGGTTCACTTACTAGTACTAGGCTTGCCTTAACTGATCAGGGCATGCGTGCAGTAACTAATGATATGAACAAAACTGTAACATCAAAAGAAATAGCAAGCATTAATGATGTCAATATACCTGCAGTTAAACCCAAGGAACCGAGTATAGCTTCAGGCAGCAAGGACTATGGCAATAATGGAAAAAAACTGCACTACTTTTGCAGAAGTTGTACTTAATATAACACAGAAGAATTTTTTATTACACAACCCCCTGCCTATCAGAGGGCAATCCAGGAATCGTGTATTCAACGGGAAAACATTGCGATGACCACACAGTGTCGACGAGCAAATGCGGAATGGCAAGAGGGCCAAGCAGGTTTAATTTTTAATATTTCATCATATGTTTTAACTGATACACAAAAGACTTTGCTTGATAGAGGCCTCAGCTTTATACCAGCTTAAAAGACTGACCTGGTTAATGCCTTGAAAGAACTGAGGTTGTTTGGTAGGACTTTAACTCTTAAAACAATGTTTCAAGGTAATACACATGAACAATGTGTTTTTAAAAAAACAAGTGTATATATCCCCCCCAATAATCCTACTATTGATGTATTTGTAGATGTATGTGAGAAACAGATTAGAGAAAGACTTTCTATGAATCATAAATAGAAATTATGTACTTACCATAATGTTCCATGTGAGTTGTTTATCTCGCCTTTATTCTCACTGATGGGTTAGTAGCCGATCCTGAGCTCCGACACGGCCCATAGCAAGCTCAAGGTTTGCCAGTAGCTCGAGACCAGCCCCTTATCCCACAATGCACTGCTGGAATTACCTCAGATCTTCTTTGCTGCGAATAATAGTCTATACATATATATATATATATATATATATATATATATATATATATATATACATACATACATATATACAACCTATACATACTCTCTTATATATATCTACAAAGAACAGTTCCCAAAGGGAAAGAAGAAATATTGAATAACCAACATGGCACTAGCCTCTAAGTCAACAGTCAGCCAGGAGGGGGAAGGAGGAAGGGACGTGAGAATAAAGGCGAGATAAACAACTCACATGGAACGTTATGGTAAGTATATAACTTCTATATGTGAAGTTGTTAAATCTCGCCGTTTATTCTCACTGATGGGTAGCGTCCCTAGCACCCTCAATCCTAGGTGGCTCATGGGAGTATGTTCTTCAGTACCATAGAACCAAAGGAAGACCTGTCCCTAGAAGCCTTATCTACTTTGTAATGTGTGATAAAGGTATGAGGCTTAGACCAAGTGGCTGCAGCGCAAATATCATCAAGGGGCAATTTAGCTTGAAAAGCAGAAGAGGTAGAGACAGCTCTGGTAGAATGAGCTTTTGGTTTGTGCGTTAAAGGCATGTTCGCATTTTCATACACAAAGGATATACAATCGGATAACCATTTAGATAAGGTTGGTTTAGCCACTGGATTGCCTTTTCTTGCTTCTGAAAAGGATACAAAAAGTTGATCTGATTTCCTAATATCCTTAGTTCTGTCAAGATAAAATCTGAGCTGTCTGTGAACATCAAGTTTGTGCAACATATATTCCAATATGTTAGAGTGGTTGGGGAAGAACACAGGTAGTTCAATGACCTGACTGATATTTGACTCAGAACAGACTTTAGGTAAAAATGAGGGGTTTGTTCTGAGAGATACTCTATCAGCATGGAAGATCATGTAGGGGTCTGATGGATAATGCTTGAAGTCCTGACACTCTGCGGGCAGACGTAATGGCCACAAGAAAAACTGTTTTCCAAGATAAGAATTTTAAAGCACAAGAAAAAGCTGGTTCAAAGGGAGGAAGAATAAGTTGAGACAGCATAAGATTTAAATTCCAGGGAGAAAAGGGAATTTTGATCGGAGGTCTTATATGAAGAACGCCTTTAAGGAAGGTTTTGGATAATGTATGGCTCATAATATTTGAGCCATCAAGACCAAGGTGAAAATTTGAGATAGCTGCTAACTGAATTCGAACTGTAGCAGCTGCTGCCCCTTCCTTAAAAATTTTTGTCAAGAATTCCAAAATGGAAGATAGCGGAGCTCGAAAAGGGTCAATGTTCTGCGTGTTGGCTCAAATTGAGAACCTTTTCCATTTACTGCCATATAGTTTCCTGGTAGATGGCTTGTGAGAAGACAAGAGAATCTGTCTTGTATCTTCTGAAATTGAATGAAGCCTGGCAATTAGGGGAAGTGGATTAGCCAAGCAGCCAGTTTCATGCACTGCAGAGAAGGATGAAGGTCCCCTGACGGGTGCGTCAGAAGGTCCGGAACTGGGTCCAGGATCCATGGATCCTCCAACAAATGAGGGTGTAGAAACGGAAACTAAATCTGTTGAGGCCAGTAGGGGGCTATGAGCATAACCTTCCTTCCCAGCGATTTTGCTTTCTGTAAAAATTTGGGTATTAATGGGAAGGGTGGAAATGCATAAGGGAGACCCGGGGGCCAATCGTGTAACAGTGCATCTCTCGGGGGATGACCCGGAGGTGGTATCACGGCAAAGTAGCTTCTGCATATTGAACTGAAGTGGCTGGCAAAAAGGTCGCAGCAAGGCTGGCCCCATTTGTGGAAAATCAACTCCGCAACCTGTTGTTTGAGAGACCACTCGTGAGGGAGGAATATTGCCCTGCTTAGCTTGTCCGCTATGACGTTGGACTTCCCCGGGATGTGCGTTGCTAACACAAAACTCTGGGACGACACAGCACATTGCCAAACCCTGAGGGCTTCTCGACAAAGGTTCTGCCTTGCTTGTTCAAGTACCAGACTACTGACATGTTGTCGGTCTGAAATGCAATAGTCCCTAGAGGGAGAGAGTCCTGAAAGTACTGCAACGCTAGAAGTACCGCTCTCAGCTCTAGAACATTGATGTGCAGATGTGATTCTTGATCTGTCCATGTGCCTTGGGCAGTCTTTCCCTGAAAATGCCCCCCCCCACCCTATCAGGGAAGCGTCCGTGGTCACAGTGACTACTGGGGGGGAGAACAAAGGGTCTTCCTATTGTAACATGAAAAGACGTCAACCACCACCGAAGGTGTCTCCTGCAAGAATCCATGATAAGAATCATGTGGTGCATTGGTAGTTTCTGGTAAGTCCACTGAGCGAAGAGGAGCCATTGAAGGATTCGCATATGCATCCTTGCGAGTGGTATAGCCAGGATTGCTGCCGCCATCAAACCTAGTACTTTCAATACCTCTGCTGCTGTAGCTTTGTTCTTTGACACCAGTGAGCTGACGTTTTGGCGGAGAAGAGAGACTCTTTCGAAAGGGAGACATAGAATGGTGGTTGAGGTATCTAACTCTGCTCTTATAAAAACGGTATGCTGAGATGGCGATAAGGCAGACTTTTCGAAGTTGATCGTAGTGCCTAATTGATGGCAAGGTGTCAGAGTGTAATGTGTTGCCTGAGTCAATTGATGCCTGGTGGTAGCGGTGAGGAGCCAATCGTCTAAGTATGGAAACACCTGGAATCTTAGACGCCTCAGGTGAGCCGTGACCATTGCCATACATTTGGTGAACACTCTGGGGGCTGAAGTGAGACCAAAGGGCAGGGCTCGAAACTGGTAATGATTGGCTCCCAGCCGTAAGCGCAGATGATCTCTGGAGCATCTGTCCATCTTTATGTGATAGTACGCATCCTTGAGATCTATGCAGCACATCCAATCACCTTTCCCTAAAAAGGGAAGAATGGACTGAAGCGTGACCATTCAGAACTTCTCTTTCTTTACGAAGTTGTTGAGTCTGTTGAGGTCCAAGATAGGTCTCCAGTCCCCTGTTTTCTTTGGTACCAAAAAGAATCTTGAGTAAGTTCCGAATCTGACTTGGTCTGCTGGGACTGGTTGGATGACTCTTTTTTTCTAGCAATCTGTGGACCTCTACGATTGCTTGTTCCCTGGGATTAGGTGGAACACCTGGGAATTTTTTGATAGGAATAGGTGGGGTAAAGAACGGTATGAAATATCCTCTGGAAATTATGCTTTGTACCCAAGTATCCGATGTTATGTTTAGCCAGGCTTCTGGGTACAAAGACAAGTGACCCCTGACTGCCTCCAGAGCCGAACAGTCGGGCCCCCTTTCAGGGGCGCTGGTAGGACTGACTGGAGAACTGACCCCTGTCACCCTGTTGCTGCAGACCCCCTCTACCACGGGGGCGGCGTCTTCTGTTATAACCCCCTCCTCTTCCTCTAGAGGGGATTTCACCATGTGTGTCCTGAAAGGCTGCCTGAGTTTTTCGGAACCACATTCCCCGACCCCCAGGGCCCATGGGGTAGGGCTGAGTAGAAGTGGAAAAATGGACCCCAATGGCAGATAAAGTCTTGCCTTCCTGCTCACACCTGGTTAAAGTTTCCTTTACTTTGGGCCCAAACAGTGATGAGCCATCGAATGGGGTATTAATAAAGGAAGACTTGAAGGGTTCCGCAAAGGAACAGAGACGCATCCAGGCTTGTCTGCGAAGAGCAATGCTCGAACTAGCGGCTCTACTCGAGCCATCAGCTGCATAGGATATGAGACGCATGGACAAGTTCACTACTGAGTTTAGGGTAGTGAGCTGGGCATTGACTTTGTCAGCCACTCCTACAGCTACTGTACCCTGGAGAGTATCTCCTAGCTCTTTCAGGAGATCTCTCTGTAGTCTTGTAAAATGGGTCAAGTAGTTCAGTGATCGCAGAGAAAAAGTCGCTGAACTAAACATGTGCTTCCCATATCTATCCATAACCCTAGAATCTCTGTTAGGGGGATGGATAGAAGAGGATGTCTCACATACTTCCTTTTTGGTGGCTGCAGCCACCACCATGGCATCCACAGGCACTCCTTTTGTCAAAAATGGCTTATCTACTGGGGCAGATATGAATTTGTTGGGTCTACGAGGGACAGGTTCCATGGACTCCGGTGACTCCCACACCTTACGAGAGATCAGTTCCATGAGCTCGTCGTAAGGCGGAGACACCCAAGAAGTGGAAGGTTGAGACCCAAAAGCCTTCAAGAGCACAGACTCATCCTCAGTAGTGGTCTTGGACTGCCAATCGCCCCTCTGACTAAGAATCTCTAGTATCTCTGCAAAGGAGATATCCTCAGAGGGGGATCGAGGGGACCCTTCTGACTCATCTAAGTCTGTGTCAGATGTCAAAGACTCCTGTGGGGAGTCTAAGTGCCTCCTCTTGCATAGTCTCTTCCTGGGTACCTCCTCAGTGGGAGGATCTGGGGAGGTTTCAGAAGAACAGGGGACACCCTATGGGGGTACTTGAGGCTAGGGGTCTCTACTCTTAGAGGGGTCGGTAGATGCAGAAGTAGACACAGGAGCTTGAGGGGAGAGGGAAAGCTGAACCGATGCTGACATTGTCTTTGGAGACAAAACTCTCCTCATAGCATCAAAGTCACCATGGCTCCGACAAGAAGGAGTGGACGGACCCGAGAGCACTGTCTGATCCTCCCGCACCGAAACCCTGGGCTCCGAGACTGAGGTAAGAGCCGAGCTCATCCGAGTCAAAGCCCCGAGAGGAAGAGTCGGCACCGACAAGTCAGTGCGACTATCCTCCCCGGACCCGACGGGAGAGCATCGGCTCCTAGAGCCCTCGGTCGGCGTCGAGGACATCCAAGTAGATGGAGCCGATAACCCCGGTGCAGGTATCAGCTCCAAGGGTTCGACCACCATCGGTTCAACTTCCTTTGGCTCCGAGAGTCCAGTACGGCTCGGAGGAGGAGTAGACAAGTCCGGTTCCATGATCTTTGGCACTGACGAGCTGGTCAGGGCCGACAACAATTTGGCAAGTCCTGGTGCCTGTGAAAGCTTCTGCACTAGCCGATCCATGTCCAAATCTGAAAGGCTGACTGAGGACTTAGCTGAGTGCACCAAAGGTGCTGATTGGAGCAGAGGTGAAGAAGGAACTTCAGAGACCGGCTCCAATACTGAGAGCTGGCTCCGAATCAAAGGTACATTCGGTTCTGATGACTGTGGAACCGATGACCCTCCTTCTGAAACTTTAGCCTTTTTGGAGACCTTATCTGATGACTTGTATTTTGAGAATTTGGAGGACGTACTAGCACCTTCATGGCTACTCAAAACTTCCGAAAAAGATTGCTGTAGCAATCCCCTGTCTATAAGTTTCCTCTTTCTCTCCAATAGGACTCTTGAAGAGAAGGAGTGACAAATGCTACATGTGTCTTGGAGGTGCTTGGCCCCCAGGCAGTAGACACATTGAATGTGTCCGTCAGTGACGGACATTTTCTGCCCACAATCTGGGCATTTTTTGAATCCCGATTTGGGATGGGATTTCTCCTTATCATCTGACATGCTGAAGAGAAAAACAGTAAATTAGATTCACAAACAACTAAGCCCAAACCGGGCACTATCCACAAAAGTATTATATATATATATATATATATATATATATATATATATATATATATATATATATATAAATATAATACAAATATGGGGCTAAGAGGCCCACAGAAAAAGCCTAACTACTAAAGGGATTAATAGTAGGAAAAGGGGGCTAAAGGCCCACACAAACTAAGAAGCCAACAAGGCCCTAATTCTTAAACTATTTAAACTATCTAAACTATCTAAATATAATAGAACTAACACACACTATATATATATATATATATATATATATATATATATATATATGTATATATATATATATATATATATATATATATATATATATATATATATATATATATATATATATATATATATATATATATATATAAATAACAAAAAGAAAACTTTTTAAAGACTTGCTGTTAATTTGTTTCTAAAATGGTCCGAGCTAGCTGGATCACTGAGATCTCTCTTGCCGCGGCAAACTAGATCTGAGGTAATTCCAGCGGTGCATTGTGGGATAAGGGGCTGGTCTGAAGCTACTGGCAAACCTTGAGCTTGCTATCTGCCGTGTCGGAGCCGAGGATCGGCTCCAAACCCATCAGTTAGAATAAACGGCGAGATTTAACAACTTCACATCAATGGTTTTAATAACTTGTCTGTTACTGAAAAATAAGCACTTGTTGATTTGAAAGCATTAACATGCATAGAGACATGTCCAGCAGATAAAGGGGGAGGGATAGTGATTCTTGACAGGGACACTTATATACAAGGTATGATGGACTTACTTAATAATGTTGGGACCTACCAGGTCATTTCATGTGCTGAGGTTAAAGCAATTATTGACAAAGTACAATTTTTAGTCTTTGACCTTCGTATTACAGGTATGGTTACACGGTCACTTTTTGAGTATTTTACTGCTGAATTTCCAATGGTTCCAACCATTTATGGGTTACCAAAAATTCATAAACAACTTGCTAAACCCCCTATGCGCCCAACTGTGTCCAGTAGGGGATGGGTTACAGATCCTCTCTTAATTTTTGTAGAGAATACCCTACATCCTATCTTGAGTGGATGCACAACTTTGTTAAAGGACACTAAGGATTTCCTTGTAGAGTTAGGTAAATACCTTGAAGCATTTGCAAATCCATGCTGGCTGGTTAAATTAGACATAGAATTGCTTTTTACAACAATCCCGAATGACTGGGGTATTGAAAGTGTCAGAGACCTTTTACGTACAAAGGAGATGCAACCTAATAAGATTAGTTTAGTGTGTGCACTGCTTGAGATTATCCTAGAAAACAACATTTTTATATTCAGAGATGAATATTATATACAGAAAGTTGGCGTGGCTATGGGTACAGCCTGTGCCAACAGCTACACCAACCTTTCCCTTGTTCAATGGGAGGTTAATCATGTGATTAACAGCAATGAATTTGCTACGTCCATTGCCTGGTATAAACGTTTCGTGGATGATATCTTCCTTTTGTGGCATGATATAGAGAAGCGCCTTAAGGAATTTATTGTATACATCAACAATATGACTACATTCCTTAAATTTACTCATAAATATTCTGACAGGGAGATCAGAGTTTCTAGATGTCAAGGTTAGTAGAGATGCATTTCATTTAGTATCTACTACTTTGTATAAGAAACCCATCAAGAAGAATACTGTACTTCATAACAGCAGTATGCACCCTAATCATAATAGAGCAAATGTCCTGAAAGGGCAAATTTATCGTGTTATGCGTTTGCATAATGATGATATTGCTTTACAATCAGCACTATTTGTGCTAAAACAAGAGTTTATGTCAAGAGGGTATAGAGAGCACGATATAGACACACAATTGGAACTAGTGTAAAGCATATTATAATATGCAAGTTTGAGTATGTAGTAGTGATAACATCTATAGAGGCCCTAGTAATACTACTGAGATGGATGCACTTAGAATGCCACTCACATATGCTAGTAATATTAATATAGTGTGCGATATTATTAAGAATAACTGGGACATTCTTTCTAATGTTAAAGAATTAAATGGAGTTATAGGACATAAACCTAGATTCACCTTTAGGAACAACAGGTCCTTGAAAAGACAGCTCTGCTACAAGATTGACAATGTACAACAATATAATCAATCCGACAGGTTAGGTACGTACTGTTGTAGGAGGGGTACAGCCTGTCAATATATACATGTGGGAGGCCGCTTTTTACATCCACACTAGGGGTTCACCTTTGAGTCTAATTTTTATGCTGACTGTCAAGCGAAGAACGTGGTTTACTTTAGTTATTGCACAATCTGCTATGCTTTTTACATAGGAAAGACCAATCGTCCTTTGAAAGAGGAATGCTAAGGAAAGCAGTGCATTTGCCTTGCATGTCAAAGAAGGTCACACACTTGGTTTTAAGTTTTTTGTACTTAAAATAGTCCCTGTTAATAAAAGAGGAGGTAATTTGAGTAGTCATACAGAAGGTTGAGCAGGAATGGATACTCAAATTCCAGGCGGATGTACCACCTGGACTTAATAATAAAGTATCCTTAAAACCTTTTTTAAGAGCAAGATCACTGAAACATTAATATTTGTATGTAATATGTATGTATAATACATAATATTTACTGTGCTTAGCCTCTCTATATATATTTTTATACTTTTTATATCTACTGCATTTTTTGAACACACAGATCATATACTTATGTATTTTCTGAATATATTTGTATGTATGTATGTATATATATATATATATATATATATATATATATATATTTTTTTTTTTTTTTAATGCATGGTTTTATGAAGGTATTATTAGAGTTTTAAATAGTTAGGATATCTGTATGTTGACTAATTAATTTATAACATTAGCACCTTGTTGTGCTAGCACTTTAATTTGTACTCCACATGCTTTTATGTCTTGTTTTTATTGGTTGCTATGTGATCTATGAGTCTATTTAAAATGTTTTGTTAAACCTGTTTAGTGTTAGTCTGATGAAGCGGGCGTTGTCCACGAAAGCGCTTACTTTCTCTGTGTTCTGTTATATTAAACGTACTTTTGCTAACGTACCTACTGTGTGCTTCCAACGTTTTTTTCTTTGGAGATTTTTAAAGTTGCCTACAAAGTACGTTGACAGAAGTGTAGTGGGGACAAAAGAAAATATGTTATTGATTTTCTTCTTCCATAAGACTTTGAAGAAAAATGAAGTTTCTTTCCACATTATTGTATCCCACATTAAATCTTCAAGTCTTCAAGCCACATGGATTAAAGTCCTACACAGATGACGAACTGGCAAAGAAAAATTGATAGAGGCAGAAGAAGGTCGAAAGGGCCCACCAAACAGTCAAAAGGTGCAGAAAAGCAAAGTACGGACATTTCAAGGAAGACGTTTCCTGCAAAGCCTTTTTCTGTTTTCCAAAATTAAAGAAAATCATAGATAAAACAAGAAGAAACCATTTTAAAATAACTACAGGACCCTATAAAACATTCAGTGGGAACATTAAATGGCAACACCACAAAAATAAAGATAAATGTATATACGGAAAAGGATATGAAACGGATATAATCAAATGTGAGTTGAATTCTGAATGACACATTAAAACCATTACATTTCAAGTACTAGACCATACATATTTGGTAAATATAAATGTAATAAGTATTCTGTGCCAAAAGTTCACTCAAAAATGAAAGTGCTTCAAACTGCAAACTATGTTTAAGTTCATTTTAATAAAGGTTTTATGATACAGAAGGGAGTAGGGGTAGAAAAGTAAGTGACTGATGAATGAGAAAGGATATTGATAATTATATTAGCAGACAGTTTTTGTATAAAGTTAGTTCTGGTAATGCATGCACAAAGTTTATGAATGTATAAAAAATAATGAAAACTATACTGACTGAAAGTATACTAGACAGCAGAACAATATTGACAGTAGGTATCTAAAGGGCTTAAAAAGAAAAGGATTTACAGGACTAGAAGACAACAGGTAAATGAGCTAGATTGTCTATGCATGAGTACTGAAAATGCCTGAATAAAAACAGCAATGCTTTTGACAATAACCCTTGAACAACCAAATTGTTTGCTCAATTTTTGAGGAAACAAAATGTTGAATGGATGATAACAAACGTCAGGAATTATGAGAATGTTGCAGTTATAGTTGAACTGGACCTAGGAACAATTATGAATGTAATGGTGAATTATTGCAGTATTCTATATGAACAAGATGAAGAGGCTGTGAGTAACACACAGAAAATGGTAACATATTTCACACAATTACATCTTCCTCATTTAACAGAAATAAAAAGACAGGTAGTAACATCAAAATATAACTAAATTGTAGTTAATAAAATAATGAAAAAACGGAATACAGAGAACCCATTACAATGATGGAATTCCAGTAAAACTGCGGGAAAAAAAGGAGCATGCTATAATGCTGGTAGGTATAGCACAAGGTATAATACCGAAGGAAGTACAGAGGAGAGAACTGGAGTTAGTAAAGAAAGTCTGTTTCTCATAAAACTGTGGTTTTCTGGCAAATTATTCAGTGTTGAAGTCTGAAAATGACAGACATTTGAGTTTCAGACTTCATACCCTTCAGGAAAAATCACGATAATGCAAAACCTGTTATTCTATCAACCTTCTAAGTTTGTAGGAGCAATGTTTAAAAAGTGTCCCTATTTTGGGCCTTTGTCCCTCAATACTTATGACTTTGTCCAGATGCCTTGCTCTAGGAAGGAATGAATGCTTTATTAAACTGCCCTCACTATTCTCCATTCTGGGCTGACCTTTGAGAAACTCACAGCAATTCCAAAAGTCAGGATGCTAGTGTTGCAGCTTCAATGACTGTTGTTAAGTGACAGTCAACATTTTGTTGTAGCACCCTTATCACCCTTGAAAAGTCAGCTCATCGTTTATATTCACAAGTATTTTTTTGCCACCTAACCAATCCTGTTTGACTTCAACTGTAGCTCAGCATGAGGACATCACTATATAGCTTAAAAACATGTATTTATTTTCACTCAAACTACATTCTTAATATAGATTAAGAGTTTTATGATTCAACATATCAGTAAAACTGCATAAAAATACTTGCAGCAGTATACTCTTTTTGGTATAAATAGTTATGGACTGGCAAGCTTAGAAAATAATTTTATGTAATACAGTATCAGCAGTTCAATAAGCTCTCTGATGTCAGTAAATATACATTCCAAAACTGCAAGTAACCTATAGAACAGGGCCCAGCCTACTATGAGCTGGTCCTGATCATACGAAGACCTCAAGCAGTAGCTTACTTGAGGGGCACATGAAAAATAACTTACCTCAATGACAGTCCATTGTTCCACAACTATTGCATCATTTCCCTTCCTGTCTGAATGTGTAGCTCCGAAACTTTCTTCCTCGTATATAAATAAACCTTCCAAAGACTTTGACACGTGATCTTCAAAAGAACAAATGAACACAAATTTAAATGTGCACCAGCTAAATCAAAATACAAAACTATGCAAGGAATTCCTGTAGTACTTCTTATTTATAATAAACTACTATCTCAAAGGATGTAAGAAAAATGTAGTTTCACTTGCTTGGTAAAAAGTAAATAACTTTATAATATATAAAAGGTGTCAATAAATCAAAATGCAGTTTTATTTAATAGCTATTAATAAGTAATTGTGCTGCCAGTCTGGCACATTATGTTGTTATATCCCTTCCAACCGATACAATGCCATACAATTTCCGTAGCTGAGCTCTTTAAGCATTGAATCATATCTTATTAATAAGAACTATGTGATTAATTGCATAGGATGTGATGTCGCACATTCATGACCAGCAGGCCATAATATGGGGTGGGTCGCGTACTAAAAACTTAACAAAGAAAGACATCGAGAGTTGCAGAGAGATGAGCACATACTACAGCTACAGCTGAAAGAATGTTACAGTTTGCCATCTGTGTTGTAGGTATTTACAGTATAACATCATAATCTACAGGAAAAAAATTCTGTGCAGATGTGATCTGCATTTTTTTTCAGTTTTACAATGAATCAAATAACCTGACAGGGAAGAAAGAATATTGCATTCATTGTGTGTGTTCATATTGTGTGGCCAAGGCATATACTATTCATGAAGCCTGGGCTAGCATTTGTTTCTTTGGTCATAACATTGTGAGGTCATTGTTGATGTCAGCTGTTGCATTAGCTACATCTTTTTTATTGTCCATGCTTTTTACAAGTTGCTTACTTCCATGACAGCACAAAAAGTAAAAATGGACACCCTTCATTGTAACTCAGTGTGAAGAAGTAACACCATTTGTCCCAAACATCCTGAGATACAAGAAAGGACTATGGTGTCAGTATAAGCAACATCAACAGTTTTAGTGGCATCAGGGCATTTTTTTAAGTTGGGTCCCAAAAATGTAATTAAACTAGCTTTTGCATTTTACTTTTTGTTTTTGCTTCGGATCCCTACCCTCAAGC
The DNA here is from genome assembly GCF_019279795.1 of Protopterus annectens. Lineage (NCBI taxonomy): Eukaryota > Metazoa > Chordata > Ceratodontiformes > Protopteridae > Protopterus > Protopterus annectens. The sequence goes on from NC_056728.1 coordinate 219,812,477, forward strand.
CTTCCTCCTATTCACCCAAATAACCCACTTGTTTCCCCCAGAGGAGAAAGCCATACAGCCAATTAATTCCTCTAGGGGTAAGAGGTAAGCAGTGAGAGCAGTACCAACATCCACTAGGGATCGGAGTTAGTTTTCTGCTTGATGTTATTATCCCTTCTGCACATGCCTGTATAGCCAGTAGGTACTGCAATGCATAAGAAAGGGTATGTCTCCTGCTTTTGCGAAAGATGTCCATTAACAGCCCCTCCCTCCTTTAGGGCAAGTACATATCCTGATTCCTGCAATCCACAAGGAATTCTTGATGGAGACCACACCATAAAATGCTTCCCTCCAAACCACCACCAGCATACACAGGTAAGCAAGCCCTGCTTGGTCATTCCTCTCTCTGCCTTGGCAGCTTCCCCAGCACCCAGACCAAGAACCATACTTGAACTGAACTGTGTCAAAGGCCTTCATGCCTAGACTCCATGCATTTGGCTGTTGACTTTTATTTTTGGTTCCTATGGCACCTTAAACACTTAAAAGAATAAAACAGACACTTAAAAAGGTGCATGTGTTTTACATAATATATGTGAGTGGCTAACAAAACAAACATAAAAGTGAAAGGGTGATATGCAAACCTCTAAAAATAGCAGAACATACCTGTTTTGTTAGTGAATACTAACAAAGAATTGAAAATCTTAGCTGTTACTTGCTGTAATCAAGTTAAGAAACCTGAGCTGCTACAGTTCAAAAACTCCTGACAGCTTTACTATAGTTAAACTTAAAAATTGTTAAATTGCACTTAATGAAGTAATCCAAAGTCTGTCTCTCATAATGTTTGTCTATAGTCTTAATGTAAAGAGTCAGAAAGACTGTCTGGATACATCACTTTTGCAATTACACCTCCAAAGATCTGAAACCAATGTAATTAGAAATGGTGTAGCTCTTTTCATTCCATACTGAAATTAAAAACAAAATGCTTCATTAGATGTCAAGTGTTTTCTTTTTAAAAAGTAGTGTCTACAGATTACACATATACCCTCACAAACACATGCCCACAAACTTGGCTGAAAGTGACTACAGACAGGAGAAGGAAATAGAGAGAAACTAA